>NW_023501083.1:0-362500 GCF_014066305.1 Letharia columbiana
TTAATAGAATTATAATAACGCTTTTTATTAAATTTATAATTCTTATTTTTATTCTTTTTATTATTAAATTTAAAGTTATTATCTTAAATATTATCTCTATTATTATTATTATTAATATCTTTATTTTAACTCTTTTTATTAAATTAATTATATTTTATTTTAATATAATAATACTTTTTATAATAAGTATAATATTTAACTCGCTTTTAAATTATATAATTATTAAAATTAAATATAATTTTCTTTTACGATTTAATAATAATAATAAAACTTAAGTTATTTAGAGTAAGATAATAAGAGTATTAAGTAGTAAAAATATAGCTAAATTTAATACGCTTAAAAAATAAATTAATAATTATTTAAATAAATTAAATAATAATATATTTTAGCGAGAAGATAAACTTTATATTTATCTTGTTTATCAATTTATAATTTTAAATATAATAAATAAAATAAATATTATAGATCTTATCTAATTTAATATAAAAGAGAAAAATAAGAAAATTAATTTCTAATTTTAATTTAGATAATATATTAATAATATTAATATAAATACTTTTAAGGCGAGTTATAAAATCTAATATATCTTTATATTAATTAAGATTTAATTTAAATAGCTATCGATAGAGATTATTAAAAGTATTAAAATTTTTAGACTTATTATTAATAATAATAATTTCTTATAGAAGATAGATATTAATTTCGCTTTTTAGATTTAATAGTAAGTTATTATTAAGATAACTCTAGATAGTATTAATTATTAGTTTATACCTTAGCTCTTATTTAATAACTTTATTTTCAGCGATATTAATAAATTCTACGACTTTAGTGTTAGATATATTTTTGATTAAGATAGAAATAATTGATTTAAAAGTTATTTATTTTATTCGGCTATTTAGCTGAGGTAGCCGCCTTAACGAAGATACCCTATCTAGAAATCTATAGGAACTCGAATTTGTAAATTACTCTTATTTAAGTATATATAAAATACCACGCGAAGGCCTTTATAGAGGGAGGCTATATTAAATAACTCTATTAAATTAATATTAAATTAAATAAATTAGAGAAAAAAGAGTGTAAGTAAATAAAAAAATTAGAAAACTATTTAAATAATAGATTTAAGTTTATTAATTTATCTTAATTACTAATATCGCTAATATCTATATTTTAATTCTTTATAATATTATCCGACTTCTTAATTATCTTTACTACCCTCTACTTAATCTAACTTATTATTATAAAAAAATAGAATATTATATAAATAAAGCTCTTATAAATCTTTATTTAATCGAGAAACTCGTCTTAAAGATTCTTAAATATTTATATATTATACTTTTTAATTTAATATCTTTTATAAAGATATAAAACTCGATTTATAAGAATTTATTTTCGAACTAGGGTTTAATAGTAACTTCGAATAATATCTAAAAACTAGTATATAACTAAATCGCTAAAATTATATAATAAATAATATTTTTATAAGAATTAAATAATAGTCTAATAGAGGATATTTTATTATCTCTTATTAATATTTCTTAGATTAAAACTAAATACTATAAAAGCGATTATCTTATTAATAATTTTTATTTTAAATATTAAATTAAAGATTAATTAATTTAAAATAATAGAAAACTCTTTCTATATCGCTTTCGATATTATATATTTAATTTATATATAAAATAAAGATTAATTAATACTATAAATAGAGTATAACTATCATTATATTAATACTTAAATAAAATTAGTTTTTAATTAAATCTTTTTATAGAGTAATTATTAGAGGAAATTCTTTATATATAATATTCTAAATTTATTATAAGTTATAATCTATATTTTATTTATTAGAATTCTTAATTTATAGCGGCGTTAATAGATAAAAATAGAGTTTTTAATTTTATCGCTAAAATTAATAGCTTTTAATCTCTTATCTAAGATTATAAAATAAGCTTATTAAAAGCTAATCTTCAATAAAGAAATAAGATAATTATTAATCTTTATAAAGTATTTTTATTAAAATATATTTAGTCTTTATATATATAGGGTTAAAAGTAATAGATATTAATTTAATAGAATAGCGTTAAGAATTAATTTATTAATAATATAATCGATTTAAAAAAAGTATTTACTATATATTATTTTAGCTAAAATTATTAAAATCGCGTATATTAAGTTTTATATATCTTTAAAAACTCTAATACCCTTATCTTATAAAGCTTATTAAATCTTAAAATTAAACTTTTTTATATCTTCTAAATTAGTTTTCTCTAATAATAAATAATAGAATATTAATATCGCTAATAATTTCGTAGTAATTAGAGGAGATTTAACTTAAAGAATTTATATAGATATTTTTTTTTATCGCTATTAGATAGTCTATATTAATTTTAAAATATAATCAAACTAATTAAAAAATCGAGTTATTTAAAGATTAATAAATATCGAGGTATATAAAGGGTTTCAAATATATAATATTAGAATATCTTTAATTAGAATAATTTATATTAATTTAGAGAGTTAATTACTTTACTAACTATAGTTATAATATTTTTATTAATAATAATTTATAGAGTAATTATCTCGACTTTATTTTTATTTATTTAATAATAAAAGTAGAGATCGCGAATAATATTTTAAATCTTATTATCTTATATTAACTTATAATACTTCTTTTCTAATTTATTATATATTATTAAGAATATATATAAAAATTATAAAGCGAATTTAAAAAAGAATATTATAAAGATAATCTTAATTATTACTCTATTCTTAAGAGATAAATAAAATTATAACTAGTTTTATATTAATCTCTTAATCTTTTATAGAATTTTAATTTAAAAATTATTTAATTAGAGATTAATATTTATCTTAATTAATATTTCTAGATATTTATAGAAGTTATCGAGAAAAATCTCTTTTATGTTAATAATATAGATATAGATAATATTTTCTATATATAATATATATAATTTATTTTAATTAATTCTTATATTAATTATAGCGTAATAAACTCTTAAAACCGCTATTACGATATCTATCTCTTCTTAAAATTGTATTATAATTATAATATTATCGATATATATCGTTATCTTTAATATTCTATTTCTTACTTATATTCTTAAAATTTAAGAATTATAAGCGATATATTAAATTAAATTTTTAATTATAATTACGAATAAAAGATAACTTAGAGGATTTTTTTATCTTATATCGCTTTATATTATAATTATTTCTTTAATATAGTTATTAATATAAATCTTAATCTTAATTTTTTTATAAATAAATTATATTTAAATAATAAATTTTTTAAATATATCTAATTCTTTTAAGATCGCTAGAAAAAATTTATAATTAATTTAATTATATATTTTTTTCTAGTCGAGAAAGAGAATAGCGATTTTCTTTTACTCTTATAATAATTTCTTAATAAGTTTATACTTAGCTATTAAATACTAAATTATTTTAATATTATTATTAATAAGTCTTTTCGATAAGAAGATCGATTATTATTCGCTAATTATCTTATCTAGAGTCTTTATTAGATATTATATTAAAATATTTATAAAGATTTTATAATTTATATTTATAATAAATAAAAGGCGATAGTTTTTAATATCGACTTATTCGCCTTTATTTTTAAAAAGAATAATAAAAATTCTATTTATTTAATACTTCGAAAGTTTTTACTCCCGCTATATCTAATTATAAAAGAAGATTAATTATATAATAATAATTAAGGTTTCTCTCTTTTTTCTTCTTCTTATATCTTATAATAGCTTTATAAAACTCGCTTAAAAGATTATCTTTATTTAGCGAGATTTTTAAAAACGCTTAGCGAATAATAACTTATATCTCTTAAGCTTTAATAAAATCTTTTATTTTAATAATATCTATTAAGCTTACTCGATTTATTATATATCGTAGAATTTCGTTTTAAGCGTCTTTATTTAAGGGTTTTATATTATAAAGATTTTAATAATAATCTATTACTACTCTAAGAATATCTTTCGAGTTTATATATATCTCTTCTTAATTATTCTTTTAAACCTCGATAAAGCTATAATTTATATACTTAATCCTCGCGAAAAATTATCTTATTAGCTTTTTATTAAGAATAAGATATTTAGCTATAATATTATAGAAATAGAATTAATTATATATATTTATAAGTTATTTTTTACGCGTTTTAATAATTATTTTTTTTTTTTTAGCTCGAAGTTTAATAGTTTAAGATATCTTTTCTTCTATAGTTATAGGCGATTATATTATAAATTATATTTAACTTTCTAATTCGCCTTATAATTATTCTTTATAATACGTTTTATAAATTATATTATTAATATCTTATAAATTATTTACTCTTCTATTAGATTTTCCTCTAAAAGTACTTATAATACTTTTATATATAAGGCTCGCACTTAGTTTCTTTATAGAAATAAAAGCGATAATCTCTATTATTCGGGTTCTTAGATAGTTATAAAGATTATTCTTATTATAGTCGTTGTAGTCTTATAATTAATAAATAATTTATTTAACGCTATCTCTTAATTCTTTAACTCTTTTATTTAATTATCTCGAATATAAATTTAATTAATTCTAAAAACTAAGGTTTTACCCTTTAAGAAGTATATAAAAACTATAAAATTCGAATTTCGAATTCTTTAATTATCTATTAGATAATATACTCTATCTTTTTTAAGCTTTAATAATAATTTGAATAACGCTTATAGCTATAAGAAAGATAAAGAAATTATAAATACTTTATCTATAACGATTAATATAAGATTTTAATCTTTCTTTATTATATTATAAAGTATTTATAATAATATTTATTTAAGCGTTTTTATATTCGCTTTTAATTATAATAATCTTATAATTTCTTTAATTAAAGCGTATATCGATATTATCATAAATATATATTCTTTATATTTAACCTCGTAGATTAAAATTCTTTTATTATCCCCTTTATAGAGAATATAATTTAAATCTCTATTTCTTTATTATTTTATAAATTTAATATTTATAATAATAGCGACTTTATTCTTTTTAACTCGATAAATTATAATAATTATTTATAAGAATAATCTTTTATAATATTCTATAATCTTATTAAATAGATTTATCTCTTAAAATAATAGAATATTAACTCTATAACTCTATATTATATTATATATTTTTCTAAAATAATCTAAATTTAGAATTAAATAGATATTAAGTAAGATTATTTATATCTTAT
Organism: Letharia columbiana; assembly: GCF_014066305.1. Lineage (NCBI taxonomy): Eukaryota > Fungi > Ascomycota > Lecanoromycetes > Lecanorales > Parmeliaceae > Letharia > Letharia columbiana. The sequence goes on from NW_023501083.1 coordinate 5,234, forward strand.
ATATAGCTATAATTATAATATAATAAATCTATTCTTTATAAGAAAGAACTTTATAATATTTATAGATTTTAATATCTATAATTTTCTATACTTAATTATTAAATATACTTTTTTATAAATATTATATATCTTAATTAGATTTACTAGCTTAAATTTAACGCTAAATATTTTATTATATTTTAATCTTAATTACTTAATTATAAATTTAATATTTAAGAATAATCTTAATATAATAAAAGATTTAATCTCTATATATAGAAAATTTAGATAATAATTAATTTAATTAATTTAATTATTAAAGTATTTAAATTAAATTTTAATTCTATATTAATATCTAATAAAATAATTTTAATAATTTTAAAATATTAATATATATCTTTATTAATATAATTAGTAATTAGAATATTAATTAAATAAATATAATTTTTAATTTTAATAATTAAAATAATATAATAATAAATAAATATTAATATTAAAGCGAATAGAGTATATATTATATTAAATAAAAAAGCGTTAATAATTAAATTAATTAAAATTTTAAATTAATAAGATTAAATATTAATTTTATATTAATATTATTAAAAGTAGTAGATAAAATATTTAATTAATTAGATCTAACTATAGAGAGTATTATAAATATATATATTATTAAATCTCGATAAATCTTTCTTATTTTGATAAATCTTTTAACTTAGTTAGATAATATATTTTAATATTTTTATATACTTAAAATATAGCTTAAATTAAATAAGTAGAAAAACGAAAAAATACTTCTATTTCTTTACTTTCTCTATTCGAGTAAATAGCTATATTTGAATATCGGGTAATAAAGATAAAGAGGATATATATATAGAAAAATTCCATCCACCTTATATAAAAATTTTTTTTTTTTTTTTTTTTTTTTTTTTTATTAAAAAGTGGTTTTTTAAAAATTTTATTTTTAGTTTATTTAATATATATTAAAGATTAATTAATTAAAGATTAAAAGTTTATAACGTTTATAATAGAGTAGATAAAGTAAAAAATCGAAATCTAAAAATAACTATATTATATTTTAGATATTTAATTCTTAGCGATAGTAGCTAATAATAATATATATTTTATATATAATACGTTAATAGAATAAGATATAGATAAAAGTATTTTAAAAGAGTCTTAAAGATTTAATAGCGATAATAATAATAGCGTTAAAGAAATAGCTATTTTAATATAAAATAATAAGTTTATAAAGTATTAAGTTTAATATAATAATTTAATAAGTAATTTAAATAAATTATTTAAGATATAAAGATTAATTAAAAATAAACTTTTATATAAGTAATAAGATTAAAATTTATTTACTTCTTAAGATATTAAAGTTAACTCTTTTTAATAATAATCTATTTATCTCTTAAGATATTAAAGTTAATTCTTTTTTAATAATAAGCGTATCGCTAAGATATAAATTTATTTATCTTTTAAGATATTAAAGTTAACTCTTTTTTAATAATAAGCGTATTATTAAAATATAAAAAATAATTATTTTATAGACGAGATTTTAGATTAATAAATTCTTAAAAGAGTTTAAATTTATTTTTATATAGAGTCTTAATAAATTTATCGACTATCTATTTATTAATAGAAATATATTTAAAATTTATATTATTATTAGTAATTTAGCTATATACTTAATAATATTAAATATTAATATATTTAATATAATTATAATATTAAGAATTTTTTATTAAAACGATTATATCTTAATTATTATTAAAAATAATAATTATTTAAAATAATTTATTAAAGTAAATTTAATTAAATAGTTTTTAAAATTAAATAATTTTCTTTATAATCTAAATTTAATTAATATATTTAATTTTATAAATAAATAATATAATAATAGCTTATCGCTTAAAAGATTAATTAATTATCTTATTTCTTAAATTATAAATATAATTTAAAATTAATTTATAAATATTATAATTATTAATTTAATTAAAATTAATATAATTAATTAGATTTTAAAGCGAATTTTTATAAATAAGATATTAATAAATAATTATTTTAAGATATCGAAAAATACGCTTAATAGCTATATAATAGACTTTAATAAAATTTAAAAAATATTATAAAACTATCGATATAGTAAATATAATATTTAATCTTATATTTAATATAATATATATAAGGAATTTAATAACTAATTAATAAGTTTTTAATAATTTAGTGAACGCTATATAACTATTCTTAATAGAAAAAAATTATATATTAATCTTTATAAAAGTAAATTATAATTTAAACTTTTATATTTTATAATATTTAAGAAATTATTTAATATAAATTAATTAATTTAAATATAATATTTAATTAATATAATTATAAGTTATAATTATATTTAAATAATAATTATAGAAATTTAAATTACTTATTTTAAATTTAATATTAAGCGTATTTTTAATTTATTAAATATTAAATTAAAAAGAGTTAGTAATAAGACATTATTTATATAAAGAATAATAATAATATTAATATTAAGATTAATAAATATATTATAATTAATATTAATAAAGATAAAATTAATTTCTTATATATAGTTAATAAAGATATTATATTATATATATAAAAATTACTTTAAACTATAAAATATCTTATTAAACTTATAAACTTATTAAGAATACTTTTTTAAAATAAAATTAATAAGTTATTTTATATAGATTTTCTCTTTAATATCTTTATAAAGAAAAGCGGTTTTAATATTTATTTATTTTAGATCTTAATCTTTAATAGCGATTAAGATAAAAATAATTTTATAGAATATAAATTTAATTATTAAGATAAAGATTTTATTATAATTTAAATTTTTATATTATTCGAAATTATATATTATCTAGTAAGCTTTATAGCGAGTAATTTTATTATTAAATCTATATTTTAAAGTATAGATTTATTTATTATAAAGTATAATATATCTATAAAATAAATTAATAAGAGTTTAAATATTATTCTCTTCTAGTAACTCGAATTCTTTAATTATATTATCTTTCTATTATTTATAAAAAAAATTATTTATTATAGTCTCTTTATAGATCTTTAATTTATATAGCTTTATATTTATAATTTAAATAATTATAATATAAAGTATAAAAGAGTTTAAAGAGAGATTTTATAGAATTAAATAAGAATAATTAGAATATAAAGATATATTATTTTATATTATCGAGGTAGATTAAAATATAATAATAAAAATATTTATATTAAAATTAAAAGAAATTATTATAAGCTTTAAAGATTTTAAAATAAATCTAAATAATTAAATAAGTTTATTTATATCTATTATATTTATAGAAAGAAAATTTTTAATTAAAAGAGATATTATAGATTTAGATATATTTTTCTTTATAGCTAAATTATTTAGCGATTAAAAAGATATTAAATTAGATAAAAATTTATTCTTTTCTCTATTCTATATAATTTTTAATAAATATATAATATTATTATTTAATAGTAATATTTAATAAATATAATTATTATTATAATCTATAAGAATATCTTTTTAAATATAATATTATTCTTTTTTTTATTTAATAACTAATTTTCTTATTATAGCGAAGCTTTTAATTTTAATATATTTAATATATATTAAATAAAGCTTATATCTAATATAAATCTTATATAAAATAAATTTATAATTTATAATAAAGTTATAATTATAAAAATAATTTATTATTATTATAAGCTCTAATTAAAACTTTTAATTAATATTAATATTCTTTATAATAATATTAATAATATTAAAGAGAGTTTAACTAAATTATTTAATAATTTTATTTTATTTAAAATTCTCTAATTAAACTAGTTTTTAAATAATATTATAATTAATATAATAAATATTAAAATTATAATTTTTATATTTATCTTTATAATTACTTTATAAATATCTAATAATATAATCGCTATATTTATTATAAAGTTAAAAGCGCTTAAAGGTCGTAAAGATATTACTCTTTTATTTAATAATTTTAATTTTAAAATATTTATTATAATTATTTAGAAAGATAATAAAATATTTATTTTTATCGAAATCGCGTAGGGTAATAAAGCTATAAATATCGCTATAAATTAAATTATTTAATCTTTTTTCGAGGCGAATATAGGATTTATATAATATATTCTTCGTTTTTTTAATAGTATATAAAATATAAGACTTTATTTTTATAATTTTTTTAATAAAATTTATATCTTTAAATAACTCGACGAGTTTTTAAATATTTTAATACTCTAAATAATTTATATAAATATATTAAAGATTAAGAGTTTCTTCGTTAATTTTATAAGGCGTTTTATCGAAGTTAAAATTAAAATTAGAGTTAGAGATATTAGACTTAGCGGAAATAGAAATATCTTTATTTATTAAATTAGCTTTCTTCTTATATTTCGAAGTAATTTAAAATATAGCGAATTTTATATTATACTATTTAGATATTAATATAAATATTAATTTAATTTTAAACGATATTAATATAGATTTTAACTTTTATATATAAAAGATATATAGATTATTTTTTTATCTAATAACCTCCCATATATAATAAATTTATTTTTTCTACTACCCCTTATATTATCCTCTATTATTACTTCACTCCCATTATATAATCTACTATAAATGGCTTATATCTAATCTAAAGACTATATAGTAATTACCCTATTATAAAATCGCTTTACACAGTCCCCTTTATACTATAAGATAACTTTATATATACTATACTCTTTTATTTCTAAGGAAATACCATTATTATAACTAATCTCTCTATTAAAATCTCTCTTCTTAATATCTATGCAACATTAAATATCATATATAATTACCCTTTAAATTCTATTAGTTATAATTATCTTATAAATGCTTTAATAGTATAATAATAGGGGGTAAAGGTAGATTTATTATATTAGATCTTGGAGGTTATCAAATAGCTAAGATAGTAATATTATAATAATTAATTTTAATATTATTTAAAACGAATTTTATAGATAGACTATTATATATTAATTATTTTTAAGAAATTAGATTAAGAGATAACTCGAGAAGATAGAGAATATTAATAAGAATTAACTTCTTTTTTTTATTATCGATAATAGTATTAAGATATACTTTATTAATATCGATAAAAATAAGAAAATCCTTAATACTCTTAATTAGATAAATATTATCGACTTTAGAGTTAAAGAGAATAATATTTAATAAAGATATTTCGATAGAGAGTAAAGTGCTATAAATAGATATAATTTAAAGTTTATCGTATAGGCGAGCTATCGAATTCAGCTATATATATAATATACATTTCTCTTTCGATATTAATAGAATTATAATAACGCTTTTTACTAAGCTTATAATTTCTATTCTTATTCTTTTTATTATTAAATTTAAAGTTATTATCTCGAGTATTATTCTTATTATTATTATCGTTAATATTTTTATTTTAACTCTTTCTACTAAGTTAATTATATTTCGTTTTAATATAATAGTACTTTTTATAATAAGTATAAGTATTTAACTCGCTTTTAAATTATATAATTATTCAAGATTAAAAATAATTTTCTTCTATAGTTTAATAGTAGTAATAAGGCCTAAGTTATTTAGAGTAAAACGATAAGGGCGCTAAGTAGTAAAGATATAGCTAAATTTAATACGCTTAGAAGACGAGTTAATAATTATTTAAATAAATCGAGTAGTAGTATATTTTAGCGAGAAGATAGACTTTATATTTACCTCGTTTATCGATTTATAATTTTAAATATAATAAATAAAATAGGCGTTATAGATCTTATCTAATTCGATATAAAAGAGGAAAAATAAAAAAGTTAATTTCTAACTTTAATTTAGATAATATATTAATAATATTAATATAAATACTCTTAAGGCGGGTCATGAAATCTAATATATCTTTATATTAACTAAGGTTTAGTTTAAGTAGCTAATAATAGAGATTATTAAAAGTATTAAAATTTTTAGACTTATTATTAATAATAATTATCTTTTATAGAAGATAGATATTAATTTCGCTTTTTAGATTTAATAGTAAGTTATTATTGAGATAACTCTAGATAGTATTAATTATTAGTTTATACCCTAGCTCTTATTTAATAACTTTATTCTCAGCGATATTAATAAATTCTACGACTTTAATGTTAGATATATTTTAAATGTAAGCTAGAAATATATTAATTTAAAAGTTATTTATTTTATTCGACTATTTAAATAAGATAGTCGTCTTAATAAAGATATTCTATCTAAAAATCTATAGAGACTTAAATTTATAAATTACTCTTATTTAAGTATATATAGAATATTACGCGAAGGTCTTTATAGAGAGAGATTATATCGAATAACTTTATTAAATTAACGCTAAATTAAATAAATTAGAGATAAAAAGAAATAAATAAAATAAAGAAATTATTTAAATAATAGATTTAAGTTTATTAACTTATTTTAATTACTAATATTATTAATATTTATATTTCAATTCTTTATAATATTATTTAGCTTCTTAATTATCTCTATTATTTTATATTTAATTTAACTTATTATTATAGAAGAGTTAGATATTAAGTAGATAAGACTCTTATAAATCTTTATTTAATTAAAAAACTCGTTTTAAAGATTCTTAAATATCTATATATTATACTTTTTAATTTAATACCTCTTATAAAGATATAAAACTCGATTTATAAGAATTTATTTTCGAATTAGAGTTTAATAATAATTTTAAATAATATTTAAAAACTAATATATAACTAGATCGCTAAAATTATATAATAAATAATATTTTTATAGAGATTAAATAATAGTTTAATAAAGAATATTTTATTATCTCTTATTAATACTTTTTAAATTAAGATTAAATATTATAAAAGCGATTATTTTATTAATAATCCTTATCTTAAATATCAAATTAAAGATTAATTAATTTAAAATAATAGAAAACTCTTTCTATATCGCTTTTAATACTATATATTTAATTTATATATAAAATAAAAATTAATTAATATTATAAATAAGATATAGCTATTATTATATTAATATTTAAATAAAATTAATCTCTAATTAAATCTTCTTATAGAGTAATTATTAAAGAAAATTCTTTATATATAATATTCTAAACTTATTATAAATTATAACTTATATTTTATTCGCTAAGATTCTTAATTTATAGCGATATTAATAGATAAAAATAAAGCCTTTAATTTTATCGCTAAAATTAATAATTTTTAATCTCTTATCTAAGATTATAAAATAGATTTATTAAAAATTAATTTTTAATAAAGAAATAAGATAATTATTAATCTCTATAAAATATTTCTATTAAAATATATTTAATTTTTATATATATAAAGACGAGAGTAATAAATATTAATTTAATAAAATAATATTAGAAATTAGTTTATTAATAATATAATTAATTTGAGAAGAGTATTTATTATATATTATTTTAGCTAAAACTATTAAGACTATATTTATAAATTTTATAAATTCTTTAAAAACTCTAATATTCTTATTTTATAGAGCTTATTAAATTTTAAAATTAAACTTTTTTATATCTTTTAAATTAGCTTTTTTTAATAATAAATAATAAAATATTAATATCGCTAATAGTTCTATAATAATTAGAAGAAATTTAATTTAAAGAATTTATATAAATATCTTTTTTTATCGCTATTAGATAGTCTATATTAACTTTAAAATATAGTTAAATTAATTAAAAAATTAAGTTATTTAAGAATTAATAAATATTAAAATATATAGAGAGCTTTAAATATATAATATTAAAATATTTTTAATTAGAATAATTTATATTAATTTAAGAAAGTTAATTACTCTATTAATTATAGCTATAATACTTTTATTAATAATAATTTATAAATTAATTATCTCGACTTTACTCTCTTTTATTTAATAATAAATATAGAGATTATAAATAATATCTTAAATTTTATTATTCTATATTAATTTATAATATTTCTTTTCTAATTTATTATATATTATTAAAGATATTTATAGAAATTATAAAATAAATTTAGAAAGGAATATTATAAAGATAATTTTAATTATTACTCTATTTTTAAAAGATAAATAAAATTATAACTAATTTTATATTAATTTCTTAATCTTTTATAAAATTTTAATTTAAAAATTATCTAACTAATAGTTAATATCTATCTTAATTAATATTTTTAAATATTTATAAAGATTATTAAAGAAAATTTTCTTTATATTAATAATATAAATATAAACGATATTTCTTATATATAGTATATATAATTTATTTTAATTAATTTTTACGTTAATTATAGTATAATAGACTCTTAAAATTATTATTATAATATCTATTTCTTTTTAAAATTATATTAAAATTATAATATTATTAATATATATTATTATCTTTAATATTCTATTCTTTATTTATATTTTTAAAATTTAAGAATTATAAATAATATATTAAACTAGATCTTTAATTATAATTATAAATAGAGAATAGTTTAAAAAGTTTTTTTATCTTATATTATTTTATATTATAATTATTTCTTTAAATATAATTATTAATATACGAATCTTAATTTTAATTTTTTTATAAATAAGTTATATTTAGTATAATAAATTTTTTAAATATATTTAATTCTTTTTAAAATCGTTAGAAAAAACTTATAATTAATTTAATTATATATCTTTTTTCTAATCAAGAAAGAGAATAGCTAATTTCTCTTTATTTCTATAATAGCTTTTTTAACAAAATTTTAATATTTAGACTATATAGAACGATTAAATTATTTTAATATATATTATCTAATAAATCTTTTAATAAAAAATTAATTATTATTCGTTAATTATCTTTATTTAGATTCTTTATTAAATATTTTATTATAGAATATTTATAAAGATTCTATAATTTAGTATTTATAATAGACTAATAGAATAATAATTTCCTTAATATCGATTTATGTTTCTTTATTCTTAAAAAGAATAATAAGAATTTTATTCGTTTAATACTTTTTAATATTTTTATTTCTGCTATATTTAATTATCAGAAGAAAATTAATTAAGTAATAATAATTATAGATTTTTTTCTTTTTTCTTCTTCTTTTAGAGTTTTATAATAAGGCTTTAGTAAGTAATTTATCTAAAAGATTATCTTTATCTAGCGACGATTTTTAAGAATAATTTAATAAATAATAACTTATATCTTTTAAGAGCTTTTTTGACTAAGATTTTTTATTTTAATAATATTTATTAGACTTACTCGATTTATTATATATTATAAAATTTTATCTTAAAGTTAACGAACTAAATTGCAGTAGTATTCTTCGCTTACTAAGTGATGATTTAATATAGAATCGTAAAGAGTATATAACGTAGGATCTTGAAGAGCTAAGCCGTGTTCTTAGTGCTAGAGACTTTATTACCGCTTAATTTCTCCGTAATATTCTTCGTATTCGCCTACTATATTCTCCGCATTTATCTATTATAGTTTCTTCTCTTACTTCTTAATATAGTAGAGATAACGAACTAAGTTATAGTAATATTCTCCGCTTACTAAGTAATAATTTGATATAAAATCGTCTTTTAACGCGTTTATGAGTAGTAATAGATAGCTATTAAGCTCGCTTACGGCCTCGATTATTAATAGTAATAAATTCGTCGAGAGATAGTTTAAGGGCGTTAATAGGGGCTCTAAAAGACGAATAGAAGGGGTATATATATCTAAAGTATTTAGTAATATATCGAGGACGAATAGATTTATATTAGTAAATTGATAGAATAGTAAAAGAAGAATAATTACATAAATAGATGAAAGAATTATTATTCGATCTCGAACGCGTCTAATATAACCATAACTATCATATTTAAATATTCATTTAATCTATCAATAGTAGATTAAACTTCATAATTTTTATATCGTTAGAAAGCGTATACTGAGCTCTATAATTTACGAAATTATGAAGAAATAGCATTTATAAGAAGCTGATTATTTTAGAGTGTAAGACTTCTATATATAAATTTTTGATAAGAGAGCTCGAAAGGGCTAGCGGGCTAACTTAGTTAGTCTAGCTAAAAGACGTAATAACCTCGAATTTATAATTAACTATATATATAAATTTAAGATTTTCTAGTTTAGCTCTATCTTATTCTATTATATATACTAATATTATTATCTTTAATACTCTATTTCTTATTTATATCTTTAAAATTTAAGGATTATAAGCGATATATTAAACTAGATCTTTAATTATAATTACGAATAGAGAATAGCTTAGAGAATTTCTTTATCTTATATCGCTTTATATTATAATTATTTCTTTAATATAATTATTAATATAAATCTTAATCTTAGCTTTTTTATAAATAAGTTATATTTAAATAATAAATTTCTTAAATATATCTAATTCTTTTAGAATCGCTAAAAGAAACTTATAATTAATTTAATTATATATTTTTTCTAATTAAGAAAGAGAATAGCGATTTTCTCTTACTTCTATAATAACTTTTTAATAAATTTATATTTAATTATTAGATATTAAATTATTTTAATATTATTATCTATAAGTCTCTTTAATAAAAAAATTATTTATTATAATCTATTAATTATCTCGTTTAAAGCCTTTACTAAACGTTATATTAGAATATTTATAAAGATTTTATAATTTATATTTATAATAAATAAAAAATATTAATTCTTAATATTAATTTATTCCCCTTTATTCTTAAAAAGAATAATAAAAATCTTATTTATTTAATATTTTAAGAGTTTCTACTTTCGCTATATCTAATTATAAAAAAAGATTAACTACGCGATAATAGTCGAGATTTTCTCTTTCTTCTTCTTTTTATACTTTATAATAACTTTATAAAACTCGCTTAAAAAATTATCTTTATCTAATAAGATTCTTAAAAATATTTAATAAATAGCGGCTTATATCTTTTAAACTTTAATAAAACCTTTTATTTTAATAATATCTATTAAGCTTACTTAATCTATTATATATTATAAAATTTTATCTTAAACTCTCTTATTTGAAGGTTTTATATTATAAAAGTTTTAATAATAATTTATTATTACTCTAAGAATACTTTTTAAGTTTATATATATCTCTTTTTAATTATTCTTTAAAGTCTTAATAAAGCTATAATTTATATATCTAGCCCTCGCGAAAAATTATTTTATTAATTTTTTATTAAGAATAAGATATTTAGCTATAATATTATAGAAATAGAATTAATTATATATATTTATAAGCTATTTTTTACGCGTTTTAATAATTATTATTTTTTTCTCTAATTCGAAATTTAATAATTTAAAATATTTTTTCTTTTATAGTTATAGATAATTATGTTATAAATTATACTTAACTTTTTAATTCGCTTTATAATTATTCTTTACGATATATTTTATAAATTATATTATTAATATTTTATAAATTATTTACTCTTTTATTAGATTTTCCTTTAAAAGTATTTATAATATCTTTATATATAAGACTCACACTTAATTTCTTTATAGAAATAAAAATAATAATCTTTATTACCCGAGTTTTAAATAGTTATAAAGATTATTCTTATTATAATTATTATAATTTTATAATTAATAAATAATTTATTAAACGCTATCTTTTATTTCTTTAACTCTTCTATTTAATTATCTTAAATATAAATTTAATTAATTCTAAAAACTAAGGTTTTACCCTTCTAAGAAGTATATAAAGACTTTAAGATTCGGATTTTAAATCCTTTAACTATTTATTAGATAATATATCTTATCTTCTTTAAGCTTTAATAATAATTTAAATAATACTTATAGCTATAAGAAAGATAAAGAAATTATAAATACTTTATTTATAACGACTAATATAAGATTCTAATCTTTCTTTATTATATTATAAAATATTTATAGTAATATTTATTTAAGCGTTTTTATATTTATTTTTAATTATAATAATCTTTTATCTTCTTTAATTAAGGCGTATATCGACGTTATTATAAATATATATTTTTTATATTTAATTCTATAAACTAAAATTCTTTTATTATCTTCTTTATAAAGAATATAATTTAAATCTCTATCTTTTTATTATTTTATAAATTTAATATTTATAATAATAGCGACTTTATTCTTTTTAACTCGATAAATTATAATAACTATTTATAAGAATAATCTTTTATAATATTTTATAATTTTATTAAATAGATTTATCTCTTAAAGTAATAGAATATTAACTCTATAACTCTATATTATATTATATATTTTTCTAAAATAATCTAAATTTAGAATTAAATAGATATTAAGTAAGATTATTTATATCTTATATATAGCTATAATTATAATATAATAAATCTATTCTTTATAAGAAAGAATTTTATAATATTTATAAGTTTAAATATCTATAATTCCCCGCACTTAATTATTAAATATATTTTTTTATAAATATTATATATTTTAATTAGATTTACTAGCCTAAATTTAATACTAAACGCTTTATTATATTTTAATTTTAATTACTTAATTATAAACTTAAAGCTATATACTCTAAAGCTTTTTTTAAAAATAATTATAATCTTATTACTCGTAATATCTCTAAATTTCTAATATTCTACTTAGAATTTTAGACTCTTAAAATTCTTTATCTCTATTATCTATATAATTAGAAGATAAAAATCTATAATATCTAACGAACTCTTATTCGTTATATATATTTAAGACTTCTTTATATAATATCTAATAATATTTATAATTACTAAGCCAATATAAAAGCTTCGATTTTTAATTTCTTTAACGATTATAAAAGAATAGTAATATATTATTTAGCCTTTAACGTTATAGAGTTTTATAAATATTATATTTTTAAACTTTATAATCTTTTCTAATTTCTTTATAATTTATTTTAGAGTTAATTTATTCTATTTTTCTTATAATTTAAATAATATTTTTAGATAAAGTTATCTATTATCTTTAAGAGCCGATATCGCTAAAGCGATAATATTTTCCTCTTTCTTATTATATTAAATAGATATTATTTTACTCTCTTATATCGATATATATAAGAGTTTTAGTCTAGATTTAGACTTCGATTTAATATAACTTAATAAGACTACTTCTTTCGATATCTCGCTTCTTACTATCGAAGATAAAGCGCGAATTAAACTTATCTTCTATAGTTAAATTTTTTTTATCTTCTTCTTTATTAATAATTAAGAGAAATCGATAATATTAACTCGATTTTATTTAAAGATTAATATTTTAAACGATAAGAATAGAGAGATTATTTTTTCTATTAGTTTATCGTAATCTTATAATTAATAATTTTATTTATAAAATTTATAGAGTTAAAAAAAGTCTTCTTTCCTTAGTTTTAACTCCTCTACTACCCTCTATCTCTTCTTATACTATCTATTCTTCTTAACTCTTCTTTACTTCTTTCTCTTTTACTTCTTTAATACGCGTTAATTAATATTCTCTTTATTAATAGTTTATCTCTTTAGAGAATCTAGATTAAAACGTTTTTTACGTTAAGAGAGAGAAAATTAATAGAATTTAATAGATATTAAATCTACTTTATTATTAGATTATAGCTTATCTAAAGATAGACTACGCTTTAATAATATACTATTCTCTTATATTACTTTATTATTTAATAAATTCTTAATAAATTATTTATTAATAATTTTAAATTATCGATTTAGAAAAAACTTTTTTATAATAATTTTAGTAGAGTTAGATATTAATATTATAGCGTTATATTAATAATCGATATAATATATTAATTATCTATATTATATTTTAATTTAGATTTTTTAAAATATATCTTCTAATAAGATTCTTAGTCTTTAGATTTTAATCGTTATTTCTTTTAATTACCCCGACTTAATAGAAAAGTTTTTCACGTTATAACGCGTATACGCTTTAAAGAGTAATATAATAATAGTAAAGTGTTAAATGAAGTAGTCTATTAGAGTAATAAAAAGACTTTATCTATTATATAGTTATTTTATTTCTCTTAGATATTTAGTAGAGATATAAAGACACTTTATTAGAAAATAGCCGAGAGTCTATAGCTGAATTTCTTAGGTACTAAGCTCTCGGAGTTATCACGTTAAGGTACTATATATAGACTCGAGTACTATTAGCTAGACGCCGCTGCTAGCGCCTCTAGAACGTGTTATCGTCGTCAGCGATACTTCTAAAAGATTAAGATAGAAATAATAGAGTAATCTTTTTATTCGATTTTAATAAACTTAATAAGACGTTATATTATAAGATATTAACGTATATCTCGCTATTATATTTAAAAATCTTTAGATTTTTTAAGCTTAACGATATAAAGAGATAATTTATTAGACTTTATATTTAAGCTAATTTCTTTTAATATAACTTTAATTTTAGCGTATTATTTAAAGCGCGAAGGGATTAAAAGCTTATAAGAGGATTAAACTTAATAAATTATACGATAATATTAAAGAGATTCTCGCTATCGATTAATTCGAGAGATAACTCGCGAGTTAAATTATTAAGAGTTATAAAGTTATTAGAGAGATAGATAGATATATAATTATATTCTTAATTTTCTAAATACTTTCTAAATTAATATTAGACTTTATTTAATACTCGATTATATTAAGAGAAATTATATTTAAAGATATATCTATCTACGCGTACTTTATTATATAACGTATAAAATTATTTCTAAAAAATATCTAGAAGTATAATAGGCGCGTATAGTTTATAATAGTTTTTAGATTTATCTTAAACTACGAGGGGCGTTAATAAATAATTATATATAGAGCGTTTAATATTACCTTAATTAGAAGAAGGCGTTAATATATAATTATATCTAAGGCGTATAATATTATCTTAATTAATATAATTAAATAAAGAATTTTTTTAAGATATAATTAAATTTAAAGGTGATTAGATAGATATAGAGTCTATATTAAATAAAAAACCTAAGAGCTCTTTATACTCTTTATCTTACGCGATAATTATATTCTTCGTTAATTAGATATTTAATTATTAACTCGATAACTCGTTAATTAAGCGATTAATAGTATTAATATAATAATATTTAACTATAATCTATCTAACTAATATAGCTATATTTCGATTAGGAAATAAGAGTACTTCTTTATATACTACCCCTTTTATAATCGTATTATTTCTATTTATAGATTTAGCGTTCTATAAGTAGAATTAATATTATTTAAAGCGCTTAGTCGATTAATTAGCTTAATAAAATTTTTAGCTAACTTAATACTTAAGCTCTTTATTTTAGCTTTTTACTTTATAATATAGTAATTAGAGATAATAATAGCGAGGTTTTTATAAGGATTATAGCTATTATATAATAAGTATAATTTATAATTTAAAAATCTATAAAGTTTAGAAAGTGCTATCGAGTTACCTTAAAGTAAATTAATCGAGTATTTAATATTATAATAATATCGCTAAGCGGTATAGTATTGCGATAGAGCTTTCTCCTATTTTTTAAGCACTTAATTAATAAGTTAGCTGGCTTATAAGTAATATACTAAACGAATATCTTACGATTTAAGCTTATAATCTATTAAAAGTAGTAGATAAAATACTTAATTAATTAGATCTAACTGTAGAGAGTATTACGAATACATATGTCGCTAAGTCTCGGCTAATCTTTCTTGCCTCGGCAAACCTTCCAACTTAGTTAGGTGATATATTTCGATAAATATTATTATATATTTTTAAATATATAATTATTAATTATAATATTAATTAGAAAGAATTAATTTCTAATTTAAAATATCGAGAATAATATAATAATATATTATTAAAGTAATATAAATTTTTATTATAATAAGAAGATATATTTTATATATTAAATATTAAATCTATTTTATTTTTAATATTTTATTTATTTATATATCTCTTTTAATTTTTTTTTAAATATCTTAATTTTAAGATATTAATTAAATCTTTATCTAGCGTAAACTTAATTTCTTTAATTAACGATATTTAATATAAAATATTAATAAGTATAGCTTAATATAAAGATAATAATAAACTTTATTTTCTTTTTAATATTAATAATAAGAAATAATAGATATAGTAATAAATAAAGATAGTATAGGCTATATAGAATTAGTTTAAACTTAATAATAATTATTAATCTATCTATTAGAGTTTAGAAATTAAAAAATCTTAGAAATAAATATAATTTAACGAATATATATTCGTCGATTTCGAGAAGTTATATATTATTTATTATTACTATAATAAGATTTTAATTTACTTATTTATAGATTATAAAATAAATAATATAATAATATATATTAAATTTAAAGAATATATTAAGAAATTTAATTTAAGTAATTTATAATAAATAAATTTAATTAATAATTATAAAAATTAGATATATTTTTAAATTAGATAATATAAATTATTAATAAATAAAATAATAAATAAAATATCTAATTTATTATTTACTTTAGAAAAAATAATATTAAAATTCTCTTATAATATTAAAAGATCGAAAGCTTATATATAAAAACTTCTTAAAATAATTTTATTACTAAATTATAAATATTAATATTTTATTTATAATTATTAATAATTTTAAAATATTATAACTCTTACGCTATCTTAACTTTAATATATAATTAAAATTAATATTTATTATAAAAAATTAATTAATAAAAAAAATTATAAAATTAGAGATAGAATTATTAAAAAATTTATTAATTAATAATATTAAAATTTCTTTAATTTTAAATTATTAATTATTTTATAATTACTAATTATTTTATAATTACTAATTATTTATAATAATTCTAATCTTTTTTATTAATATTAATTAATAATAATATAAAAAATTTATAAATTTTAAATATATTAAAAATAAATATATTAATTAGAAATTTATAAATATTATTAATTTAATTCTTATAAAATATAAGATTTAAATTTATATATTTAAATTTATAACTAATAATATTAATAATAATAGTATACTCTTCGATAATTTAATTATTTATCTTTTTATTTTTATAGTAGATAATCTACTTAATATTAAAAAATTTAAATTTTTAAATTATTTATAATATATTTTTTATATAGCGTATATTATTTAATTAATCTTAAAAAAACTTTTAAATAATATTAAAATTATTTTAATAAATAAGAAATTTTAGAGAAATTAGAGTAATAAAGAAGATAAGAATTAAGTTTAAATAAATATAATTAATCTATTAATAACTCTAATAAAAATATAATATTTCTTATTATTATTCTAATTATTATATTATTAATTATATTAAGATTTAAAAAATTACTATATATATTAATATTAGCGATTAATATAAGAAGGTTTTTTTTATATTATAAATTAAATAACTTTAAAATAAAAATATTTTAATATTAAATAATTATTAATTTTTTAAAAAGAAGTAATATTATTAAAAATATTCTTTTAAGCTCTTTTAGAATATTAAAACTTATTAAAATTTAATTTATTAGATATTAATCCGCGCTTTACTTCTTTATATTAATATTATATACTTTTTAAAAAATAGATTAACTATTTATTTAAGATTAAATAATAAAAAATAATTATAAATAGAAATTATAATTTAAATATCTAAATAATTTTCGATTAATTTCTAATAGATTTAATATTTAATTTAATTTATTAGATTTTTTTATAAATTTATAAAGTTAATAAATAGAGAAAAGAAGGCTATAATTTACTATATCTTTAATATTTATAATTATCTATTTAATTATATAGATAAAAAGCTCGAAAAATTAAAAAGAAAAAGAATTTCTTAAAAAAAGAATTTCTTAAAGCTCTTAAGGCGATTTATAAAAAATTAATTATTTATTATAATCGAATTTAATTAAATTTAAATTATCTATATAGATAAATTACGCTTTTATATTTAAGTTATAATAATATAAAATTAAAGAAATTAAATTAGAAGATTAATATTAAAGAGAAACTATAAATAAAAATCTATTAGAAAATATTTAAAAAGATATTTTAAAATTATTAAAATATTAATATAAGTAATTAATTATAAAGAGCTAAGCGAATAGATTAATTAAATAAAAATACGCTTAATTAAATAATAGAATTTAAGATTAAAAATTTAAATAATAAGAATAAATATAATTAGCTTTAGTGATATAGAAGAAATAATAAATTTTCTAATTATTATTTTAATTATAATTTTACTTCTAATTTTTATAAAACTTCTTTTAATAATCTAGCGAATCTCTTAATTTTAAAATAATAAAAGAAATTAAAGTTTAAATACGTTATAATCGCTTAAATAGCTTATAATATTCTTTATTTTTTCGCGAAGGCTATTATATATAAGCGATACTTTTTAATAATTAAAAGATATTATAATTCTTAGAAATATTATTTATTAATAATATTTTATATTTTAATAATAATTTTTTATATAAAATATTTTAAGACTTCTTTTAAAATCTTTAATTTTAAATTTAATTAAAAATTTAATAATAGTTATATAATATTCTATAAACTTATAATAATAATTAAAAAAATCTAAATTAATTTTCAGCTATCTAAGATTTTTTAAAAAGATTATTTTTTAAATCGTTTTAATCTTTTCTTTTATAATATTAAGATTAAATTTAAAGATATAATATCTTAAAGTAATAATATTTAGATATATAAAATAATATTTAGAGAATAAAAGAGTTATTTTATTTTTTTCTAGTAAATCTAATATCTAATTAAGATATTTAATATAATTATTAAGAGATATTAAAAAAATAATAATATTATTAATATAGACTAGAATAAATTATTAAAAATATAAGATAAGAAGTCTTTTTATTCGATATTAGAAAAAATTTAAGATATTTATAAGATCTATAATAGAGATCTTTAATTATTCTTACTTTTAATAAGAGTTAATAAAAATAATTTTTTATTAATTCGAAGATTTAATAGATTATTAGAAAAAATCTTTAATTAAATTAATAAATAAGAAGATTATTAATTTATCTAAAGTTTTTAATATAATATTTTACTTAGAAAGTAAGTAGACGTTAAGATATAATTTAGTATTTATCTTTCTTAAATTAATAATAACTCGAGATTTATTATTTTTTTATATTATAAAAGTTGATAAGAAGATAGTAAAAGAAATTTTTAGAGATATCTTTTTAATATAATCTTACTTTATTAGTAGATTTAAAATAAAATCTATAATTCGATAATCTCGCTAAAATAAATTAAAAGAATTTTATTTAAATTTAATAAAATTAGTCTTATTTTTAAAAGATATTAATATTTTAATTTTATTATTAAAACATTTTATATTAGATTAAAATAGTAATTAATATTTTTTAAATATTTTTTTAATTTATTTTTTATATTCTAATTTTTAATATTTAGAAATATCTATCTATAATATTATAACTTCTTTTAAGAAATTTATAATATATAATATATTTAATTTCTCTTTAAACTTTTTTATAAAGATATTAATAAAATAAAAATCTATCTCTATGAATTTAATTAAGTTTTAAAAAATAGATAATCTTTTTAATAACTAGCTCTTATAGATTTTTGTAAATTATTCTTTAAAGTTAGCTATAGAAATAATTTAAATATTATTATTAATTATAATTTAAATATTTAATATAAAGATTTTAAGCTAAGAATTAATAATAAAAATAAATTTAAATAAATAAGAATATTTTAATATTAGAGATTAATACTAGATAGAAATATTTTAATTTATATTTAATTAAAAAACCGTAGTCGATATAGCGTAGATATTAATCTTTCTCCGCTTCGATATTTATACGATTTTTATCTTTATTAATAGTATAGATATAGTTAATAACTCTAGAATCTTAATCTTAATTTTTAGAATTTTCTAGATTACTTAAATAAAAACCTCGTTTTTATCTCTTATAATAATAAGATCGAGTTTTTCTTATTAAATATTTATTTTATTTAATTTTAAGATATTAGTATCGATAATTATATTATAAAATAAGTTAAATATAATATAAAATTCTCTCGAGATTTGTTTTTTAATTATTATATATATATTAATAGAGGAGTATATATAATCCCGCGATAGTAATATATTAGCTTCTACTTTTTTATAGCGAAGTCTTCTTTTATTAGATATAGAATAGACTTTATTCTTATTAAAAAATTCTAAATAATATTAATTAGATATTAAGAATATTTTAAAGTTAGAGTCGATGTAAAAATTATATATTCGTCTATCTTTACTATAATAACTATTTATAGTATTAAAAAACTCCTTAAATACTATATTATATTTCTTCTTATTTTTTAATTCTATATTTATAATTAATATTAATATAAAATTTAAATTATTAATATTTTTAAAAGATATTTATAAATAATATCGAGAATTCGATATAGCGTTTAAAGATATTCTTATAGTTAATATAATAGTAAAGTTTTTTTTAATTAAATCTTAATTATTAGTTAGTATTAAAAGTAGAATATTAGATATATTAGAAATTGAAATAATTGTAACTAAAAGACTAATTATTGATTTATGGGATATATGAATATTTATATATATAAAATAGATAGCTGATAATAGCTAGTAATTACTAGTTCTAGTAATATACGATATATTATACGATAGTCGAAGGGGCTAATATTATAATACTCTCCGATAGCCTTAGAAGCTAATTCCTTAAACCTTAGTATATTATATCTTATATATATTAGTTTTCAAATCCACGCTTTAAATTCGAGATTAATTATTTACCCGACCTTATTAAATCTATAAAAAACCTCGATAGAGAAAATAGAAAGAGTGCCGGGGCTTTAAATACCCGTTTCGGGACCTCGAAATAATATAAGGGTTTTTAATATCTTATTCATATTATTTTAAGACCTCGAAATAATATAAGGGTTTTAATGGTTTGCCTGTATTGTTTTAAGACCTCGAAATAATCTAAGAGTTTTAATGGTTTGCCCGTATTATTTCGAGACCTCGAAATAATATAAGGGTTTTAAAGTTTTACTCGTATTATTTCGAGACCTCGAATAAAATAAGAATTTTAGTTCGATATTTTTTATATAGAAATTAAATAGCGATAGCCCTCTCGTCGATGAATATGAGCTAAAAAAATGGGCTATCGTTATAAGATATATCTATTTATAAACGATTATCGAAGACTTAGTTTAATATCTATATTAGAAAGTATAAGAATATTCGATATTATTCTACCCGCTTTCGGGTTTATAACTTATTAAAAATAGAATACTAGATATATTAGAAATTGAAATAATTATAACTAAAAGACTAATTATTAATTTATAAGATATACGGATATTTATATATATAAAATAGATGGCTAATAATGGCTAGTAATTACTAGCCTTGATAATACGCGATATGTATACGATAGCCGAAGGGGCTGATATTATAACAGTTAGAAGCTTTAAGAGAATTTTCTTTAATTTTCCTCTTTAATTAGAGCTTTTAAAGTTATATAAATCTCGAGATTATAAATATTAAGATCTTTCTCTTCTTTTTTATTATAATTTTTATTATTATTATTATTTTTATTAATATCTATTTATTTAAAATTAATCTTTATAATCTTTTAACTACTTTCTCGATAGTTATTATTTTAATAATCTTTATTATAATATTTATAAAAATAAAATAATAACTTTTTAAATTAATATTTATTCTTTTTAATTTTAGATATCTTTAATAATCGCTTAAATCTAATATCTAAATTAATCTTAAATTTAAACTTTATAATCTAAATTAATTTCTTTATTATTAGATTTTTAAAGAGTTATTAAACTTTAATTAATATTAGAGTTATTAATAAATTAGATTTTTAGCGAGACTTATTTATCTTATAAACGCGCTTCGCCGCTATTTTATTATTATAAATTTATTTATTAAAATTCTTAATTATATCTCTCTTTTTATATATAAATATAATAAAAATTAAATTTATATTTAATCTCTATTAGAGATATCTAATAATTATATTTTTATTAATAACTTCGACGTTATATAGATAATTAATTTTTTTTATTAAGTATTAACTTAACGTAATAAAAAAATTATTAAATCGAAATTTTATCTTTTTTATCTTCTTTAGAGATTTAAAATAATTTAATTAATACTCTCGAAAAAGCTTATCTTTTTATATTATTAGACTATAATTTATCTTCTAATAAACTCTTATAGAGAGATTATTATATTATTCTAAAGTATCTTCTTTTAGATATATTAGAAGTACTCGAAGAATAAGAGTATTACTTTTTAGTTTCGCGATATATCGAAAGCGGCGAATAAAAAAGATTATAGAGTATTTTTAAGAATTAAATATTATAATATTTTTTAGACGAAGTTTTAAAGTTTTTTATTAATTCGAAGATTTTTAATAGTTTAGATACTTATATAATTAAAAATTATTTTAAAAATTTTTATATTCTTAAAAGAGGCGATTATTTTAAATATATAAATAGTTATATTCTTAAAGTAAACGATTATTTTAATTTTAATAGCGATTTAAGACTAATTCTAAATAATAATTTTCTTTAAAAATAAATTTAAATCTAGGATTAAGATTATAATTTCGATAAAGCTTCGTATTTTATTAAATAACTCTTACTTATAAGTAGATTAATTTATTCTTAATTATTAAGCGATTAGACTTCTTTAATTACTAATAAAATTCTTAAATAAATTTTTAAGACTTTAAATTTTAATGAATTTCTAAAAGTAGATTTAGATAAATTTCTATTATAATATTAGCCCCTTCGACTATCGTATATATATCGCGTATTATTAGAGCTAGTAATTATTAGCTACTATTAGCTATCTATTTTATATATATAAATATCCGTATATCCCATTAATTAACAATTAGTCTTTCAATTATTCTTTTTCTAATATATCTAATATTCTACTTTTAATAGGTTATAAGCCCGAAAGCGAATAGGATAATATCGAATATTCTTATACTTTCTAAGAGATATTAAACTAAGTCTTCGATAATCGTTTATAAATAGATATATCTTATAGCGATAATCTATTTTTTCTGGCTCGTACTCACCGACGAGAGGGCTATTGCTATTTAATCCCTATATAAAAAATATCGAACTAAAATCCTTATTTCATTCGAGGTCCCGAAATCAATACGGATAAAAAACCCTTATATCATACGAGGACCCGAATCAATTAAAAACCCTTATATTATTTCGAGGTCTCGAAACAATACGGGCAAACTAATAAAACCCTTAGATTATTCTATTAAAAGTAGGATATTAGATATATTAGAAAAAGAATAATTATAACTAAAAGACTAATTATTAATTTATAGAATATATGAATATTTATATATATAAAATAGATAGCTAATAGTAACTAATAATTATTAGCTTTAATAATATGCGATATATATATAATAATCGAAGAGACTAATATTATAATACTCTTCGATAGCCTTAAAAGCTAATTTTCTAAATCTTAATATATTATATCTTATATATATTAGTTTTTATATCTATACTTTATATTCGAGATTAATTATTTACTCGATCTCGTTAAATCTATAAAAAACCTCGATAGAGAAAATAGAAAGAGTGCCGAGGCTTTTAAATGCTCGTTTTAAGACCTCGAAATGATATGAGGGTTTTTAATATTTTATTTATATTGTTTCGAGACTAATAATTTACTCGTATTACTTCGAGACCTCGAAATAATATAAGAGTTTTTAATGTTTTACTCGTATTGTTTCGGGACTAATAGTTTACTCGTATTACTTCGAGACCTCGAAATAATCTAAGAGTTTTTAATATTTTGCCCGTATTGTTTCGGGACTAATAATTTGCCCGTATTGCTTCGAGACCTCGAAATAATCTAAGAGTTTTACCCGTATTATTTCAGGATCTCGAAATAATCTAAGAATTTTATTGATTTGCCCGTATTGTTTCGGGATCTCGAATGAAATAAGAATTTTAGTTCGATATTTTTTATATAGGGATTGAATAGCGATAGCCCTCTCGTCGATAAGTACGAGTTAAAAAAATGGGCTATCGCTATAAGATGTATCTATTTATAATAATCATCGAAGACTTAATTTAATATCTATGTTAGAAAGTGTAAGAATATTTTAATATTATCTTACTCGCTTTCGGGCTTATAATCTATTAAAAGTAGAATATTAGATATATTAGAAAAAGAATAATTATTACTAAAAGACTAATTATTAATTTATAAGATATACGAATATTTATATATATAAAATAGATGGCTAATAATAGCTAATAATTACTAGCTCTAATAATACGCGATATATATGCGATAGCCGAAGGGGCTAATATTATAATATATTTCGAGATTCCGAAATAATATAAGTAAAATATTAAAAACTCTTATATTATTTCGAGGTCTCGAAATAGGTATTTAAAGCCTCGGCACTCTTTCTATTTTCTCTATCGAGGTTTTTTATAGATTTAATAAGATCGAGTAAATAATTAATTTCGAATTTAAAGCGTGGATTTAGAAACTAATATATATAAAATATAATATATTAGAATTTAGAGAATCTAGTTTCTAAGATTATCGAGAAGTATTATAATATTAACTCCTTCGACTATTATTAGGGGCTCACATATTTTTTATTAATAGAATTATAGTTTTAGTATAATTATGATTTGTATAATAAGACTACCCCGGTTTTTTTTTTATAAGTTGTGATGGTTATATAAATTTTTATTTTTAGTGATTGTATTTATTTTAATGATGTTTGGGTATGATTGGTTTTTTTTTATTTATACTCGTTAAGTTCTTTTTTCTGTGATTATGGCTGGGTTTTGTTTTTATTTTAGTCCCAGCTTGGGTTTTTTTTATATATATTTAAATTAAAATCGAATAAATCGTGCGTTGATGATGGTTTATAAGCGGGGATATTAGTTTTATTATATTTTTTTTTATTGAGTATATAATATATCGCGTATTATTAAGACTAGTAATTACTAGCTACTATTAGCTATCTATTTTATATATATAAATATTCGTATATCTTATAAATCAATAATCAGTCTCTTAGTAACAATTATTCTTTTTTTAATATGTCTGGTATTCTACTTTTAACAATTTCTAGATCTTTTAATTTTATATTTTAATAAGATAAAATGATAATAATTTAAGAAGTTAATTAATATTAAGATAAGAGATTAATAGCTAGAGAGTCTATTAAACTTATAAATCTTTTAAATATATATCTAATTAAATCTTTTTTAATCTTTCAATTATATAAATTTAAGTAATTTATTTTTTAATCTTAATAATTTTTAATAACTTCTATTTTTTAAACGCGAAATATTAAAAAAGATATTCTATTAAAAAAAGTTAATATTTATAAAAATAACCTCTAATATCGCTATAGAAAGTTTTAAAATTAAAAATAATTATTTAATATCGATAATAAATAATAACTAGTAATTTCGTCTATAAGTTCTAGAAATAGATCGAGAATACTTAATTCTCTCGATTCTTCTCTTATTATATTAAGCTAAGTTTAAAAATCTTTTTAGTTACTTAATATATATTAAGTTAACTTCTAATTTAGAAGCTATTAATTAATTTTAAATTAATAAAACTTCTTTTTAATCTTTAATAGAAG
This sequence comes from Letharia columbiana, assembly GCF_014066305.1. Lineage (NCBI taxonomy): Eukaryota > Fungi > Ascomycota > Lecanoromycetes > Lecanorales > Parmeliaceae > Letharia > Letharia columbiana. The sequence continues at coordinate 30,919 of NW_023501083.1, forward strand.
TCGATAAATAGTATAGATAATACTTATATTAATATTAATTAAAGATTTATATAAAAAAGATAATTTATAGTCTAACTTCTTTCTAATTAATTTATTAATAATTATTAGAATAATTATATAGTCTTATTAATAGATATTTTTAAAGTATTATAAATTTCTTAAATTTTTTCGAATCTTAATTAACTCTCTAATTTAATTAATAACGTAATCTATAATATCTAAATATATTATTAAATATTTTTCTATAACTTTAAAAGATTTAATAAATATAAAGTTATTAAGATTTATATTAAAACGATTTCTAGAGTTAAGAGAATCATTTCTTTTAATTTTAATAGATTCTCTTATTCTTATTAGAAATAGAATCGATATCGATAAAACTTCTAGAATTACTCTTATAAATAAAAGTAATCTTAAAAGATTCTAGATTTAATTAATATCTTATTTAAAGAAGTATAAGACTAGTTAAAAATCTTTTAAATCTTCTATTTAAAAGATAAGCTAGTTAAAATATTAACGATCTATATATAATCGAGAAGATCTAAAATTATTTCTAATAAGATATCTAATAATATAAGTATTAGCGAGATTAATAAGATTCGAGTTCTCTTAAGATAGCTTCGTATTTAGAAATTCGTATAACTAGAATAATAATTTTAGAATTTTATTAATTATCTATATATTCGAAACTAGCTTAATTAAAGCTCTAATAAATTAATATATATCTTTTTAAACTTCTTAATACGATGTAATCGTAACTGAGAGTCGAGAATTAAGAGATGATAAAAAACGATCTTAAGAGTAGCGGAGTTTAAAGTAATAAAATAGATATAAGCGAAAGCGATTGATATACTCCGGAATCCCTTAAGATATTTATCGATTAGTTTACTACTAAAATAACCCCGATTTGAGATAATAGCTAGATATATCGTCTTCGGATCGAATACTAGTATTACTATTAGATATTATATTATAAGTATAAGTATAAATTTTAGTAATAAAAGTTATAATGATTTTTCTAAGAAAAGCTATAGCTAAAGTATCGAATATCAAGCTATACTAAGCGCTAAATTATATTAAGCCGTACTAAGTCGTAATATCGATAGGTATAGCCATAGCCATAATAATTATAATAGATTCATATATTAAATATAGCGTAATATAGATAATTATAATTATTCTATAAGTTTAAAAAATATTTAAGTTTTTATATTAATTTTAAAAAGCGTAGCGAGATAATAGCTATTAGCTTTTTCTTAGAGATAAAAAGTTCTAAAAAATTAACTCGCTATTCTAGTAGAGTTACCGAAGAATAATCTAAAAAGAATTTCTTAAAATTAAGATTAATATAACGCTATTAAAAGAGAGTAAATATTTATTATAAATACTCGAGATATTATAATAGTATTTTCGAGAACGTATCTTAGAGAAAATATATAATTAGGGTATATCACATGACTATACCATTAACTCGATATTTGTTATAACTTTCAATCAACTTTCAATTAACTTTTTATTAATATTAAATTTTCTATAATAGTAGATTATTCGATATTCGAAATAAATAGATAGTTATTTAGTAATTCCCTTATTATATATTAAGGTTTAAACTAGTTCGAGTATCTCGCTTCGCTTATAATAGCCTATTAATCAACGTCACGTGATTTATTTTTCGATTTTTGGATTTTTCTCGAAATTTAATATATAAGTAAGATATATAGCCCTATAGGGCTGTGGGACTTAAAGAAATTTTCGAAAAATTTCATATATTACCGCTATTCATTAATTCTCTACTAGTAATATATTAATGTATTACTTTATAGCGTAGTATTAAAATAATAATAACTCGATATCTCTTTTATATTTTATTAACTATCTATTAACTATTCATTAATAATAAATTCGACTAAATCTTCTATAAATAGGAAGTTTTATATAACATATTATTTTAAAGTAGTTATATTAAAGTCTAATATATTAAAATTATACTCGTTTTTATAGATAATTATAAAGTATTAAATAAAGCTATATTATAAGTTAAGTCTTATTAGATTAGTCGTTACCTTAATACGAAAGAATTTATTAAGTATAAATCTTCTAAGCGAGACCTACGTAGAGTAGTACTTATTATCTTTTATAACGCTGTAAAAGTCTTTTATATAACTTTTATCTAGATCTTACTTATCGATTAAAAAAAAGTTTTATATTAATATTATATACTAGTTATTAAGTAATTTAAGTGCTTTTATTATATTTGAATAATTATAATTCTAAATATCTATTAAGTCTAATTATAATAATTATTATATTATATTCTTTATAAATAGATAACTTATTAAATTTAATAGCGTCGCAGCGTTTATTATATCTTTAAAGACCTTAAAAGCGATTATTAGTAACTGCGATTATAGAAAAAATAGTATAAATAACTTATACTTTAATTCTTTCGTTAAAATATTTAAATTTATAATTATTATATACTCTTTAATATTATTTATAAGATAAAGATTTACGTAAATATTCGAAAGCTTAAAAAGCTTCTCGAATTTATTATCACGAGGTTTCCTTTATTTCTTATTCTTTTTCTTTTTCTTTTTCTTTAATTTTAACTAATTTAAACTTCGATATATATTATAATATATCTATTTTCGAGTTATTATACGCTATATTTGAAAGAACTTTCTTTAAGATAATTTCATCTTCGAAATTATTCTTATTCTTATTAGAGTTATTAAAGCTTTTTATAGCGAGCGTTATATATATAATTAGCTTCTAATAAGTCTTATATATATCTAGAATTTATTAATATAGTATAATTAGCTTAATATATCTTTAATTATTAATAACGATATTAGATTAAATAATAAGTTTAAATATTTATATAATAGCCTAAAGTGGTATTATTTCGAAGGTTATAACTTTTTCCGCAGCCTATAAAAATAAGAGACGGATTTATTTGATTATTACTTTACTATATAGAATTAGTGGCGCTAGTAGAATAGCTTTATCTATCTTTAAAAGTAATTATAATTAAATATAGAATATCGGGTTTTAAATACGCTTTTATTTAGAAGAGAAGTAAAATTTCTAAAATATCTTAAGATAGGTAATAAATTCACGCTTAATGAGAATCGTAATCATTAAGAATCTCTAAAGAATCTTTTTTAAATCTCTTTACTTTAAGTAGAGAGCGTTATAGGCTTTAGACTAAATAAGATCTAAAGATAGCGCTAGCTTCGTAATTAGAGGGATATCGAATCGTAAATTAATATTCTAAATAAACTTCTTAAATTTAATATCGTCGAGATTTTTAGTAAATTCGTATTATTAAATAATCTCTTAATAATATCTATTATTCTCTACGATATTAAAATTTAAATTCGCTCTTTTATCTTTTAAGTAATAATAAGTATAATAATTTATAATAGCGATATATCTTATAAAGTTATTATTATCTATCTATTAAAATATATCTCTAAGAAATATTAAAGCGAAAGTCTAAAATATATCGATAACGCTATTAACTTTAAGCTCTATTTTATAATCTAGATTCTATATAAATTTATAAAAGATTTTTATTACGTTCTTAATATTAATATTATAAAATCTTAAAAATAGAGTAAATATATTTATAAGTTTTCTACGCTTCGCGTAGTCTAGATATATTAAAATAAGATAAAATACTTTAAATATATAATATATATTTTTATAAATATCGAAATTATTAATAAAGAGAAGATAGGGAAAATTAATAGAAGATTTTACGATAACGACTTCGAGATAATCACGATTAAAATATACTATCTCGAGCTCGTTATAAGTTAGATATAATTAATATAAAGATCGTATAGTAGATAAATTAAAATTAAGAATTTTTTAAATAAAGCGATGATCGTCTAGATAGATAATCTTTTTTTATCTTTTTTAAAATTATAATTATAATAAATATTAAGATATTAGATAATAGATTACAAAGTTTATTCTAATAAAATATTCTTTATAAAAAAAAGCTTATACTTATTATCTAGATTTAAATTAAAATTATCGAGAATAAATACTTTTTAATTTATAACTATTTATAATATTATAATAATATATTCTATTATACCTTATTAATAATCGCGATTAATAAATATTATATATTTAAAATAATATAAAGATAAATAAACTTATATTAGATTCTTAGAAATAATAAATATTCTTTTCTAGATATAATAAACTTTCTCTAATATTAATTAAATAGAAGATCTTTATATATATAACTATTAAAGCTCTATTAACTTATTTATATACTATATTATTTTAAAGAATATTTTTTCGCGTAGATATATCGCTAATAGTATAGTATATATAAGATTTAAGAATTTATATTAATATTACTAAGGTATATTTAACGTTTAATACTTTATTATTATATATTCTTCTCTTATTATAATAGTAATAACTATTTCTTAATTATAATTATAAAAGACTTTCATAATAATTATAATAAGGGAATATATTGATAAATCTATCGCTTTAGTATATCTAGCTTTAATAAGAGGATATATATATCTAATTTCGAGTTCTTATTTCCTTTCTTAACTATAGAGCTCTCTACTACTAAAAACTTCGATAACTAAAAAACCTCTCGCAGTCTTATATAGTCTGCCCGCGATCTATTTAATTTCTTAAATTATAGGCTTAATATTAGATATAGTAATAAAAGTAGAGTATCTTTTTTATCTTATTAAATAATTATTTCAAATAATAAAGTTAGAGAGAAAGTCGATAATTAAGCTTAATAGAAAAGAACTAATAAGGATATTCGCTCTAGATTCTACGATTCTAAACTTAATAATAAAGAAACTAATTATTTATTTTTATCGCTAAAGACGTTAAGATCTTTAAATAATTTAAAAAAGATAAATAATTAAGATTCTTAAGATACTCTACTAACTTCTTCGATAGACTATACGATAATTAATATAATAATATTATATTTTAAAGAATTAAATATAATAAATAGATTTTTTCTATCTTTATCGCTTAAATTCCTATTACTATTTATAGCTATATATATTTATCTCTATCTCTATACCTCTTTATCGAAATTATAAGATAATAAATCAATGCTTATATCGTTATTTATCTATTTATTATTTTTATAATTACTAAAAATTATAAATAAAAGTATCTTATTACGAAAGTCTTTATTAAACTATTTAAAGAAATCGCTAGAGGTTATAAATGAAAGTATCTTATTACGAAAGTTTTTATTAGGCTATTTAAAGGAATCGCTAGAAGCTATAAGTGAAAGTATCTTACTATAAAAGCCTTTATTAGACTATCTAAAGAAATTTTAATTATCTTAAAAATACTTAATAGAAAAGTTATTTAAAGAGATAAAGTTATCGATAAAAGAAAGGTTATTAATAAAGAGAAGGTTATTAAAAAAGCTAGTAGATATTTTATTATCGATTATATCGTCGCGGGTATAATAGATAAAATTTAAACTCGAAGATAATGAAGATTGATTATTATTATTAGTGTTCTAGTTAAGTACTCGCAATTAATTTATCTTATAAGATTAAGATATTATTCTTTAATAGAGAATTAATAGAATAATTCTTAATAGGTAATTCTAGATAAATATAGATTTATTAAAAGACTTTAAACGAGGGGGAGAGTGAAGATTATAGAATTAAAAGTGTAATCTTATCGAAGAGTTATATAAACTCTATAAGTAAGTCTTAGCGCATCTCGATAGGCTATTAATAATAATATATAATTTAAATTTATAATTCTTAATTAGATATTTAGTTATAATAGAAATATCGATTATTAGCCTAGATAGATTATATAAATTATTAAGCTTCTTAGATATAGTACTAAATAGTATATATTATATTTTCGATATAAATTTCTCGAACTTAATTAATAGATTTACGAGTATAAAAAGTTCTAATTAAACTTATATCCCTATGGTTGTTATATATATATATAATAAGAATTTAATATAATCTATATTAGAGTTATTAATTCTTTCTCTAAAGATTATTATAGTAGTCTTTAACTATTATTAAGATATATAGATTATAATTATAGATCGTAGAAAGAAAAGAAGGGTTTCTCTATTAGAAGCTTTAAAGATATATTATAATTAAGTAGTTACTATATCTTCGATTAAAGATATCGTTATAGTATATTTTCTACTATAGACTTTATATTATAGACTTTTATATATTATTTATAGATAAAGAAATTAATAGAATAGAAGCTTTTAATAGAAGGGTTTAATATATCTAAAGAAGGATTTCCTCGTTCTTTCGCTATAATAGAATATATTAAAACACCTCGTATGGTAATAAGATATAAGATTTATCTTATTTATTTTATTTAATTTAATTATATCTTATTATCTCCTCCTCCTTAAATATCTATTCTTCGAGATTAATGATAACGTCTTCTATATTATCTTCGTTATTAAAAATTTATTAATTTAACTCCGCTATTATCTATAATATAGTCTTTTTAATATTTCTTTAAATTATTTAATTATTAAAATTATTAGCGATATAGTATTTATATATTTATATTATCGCACTCGAGTTTTTTATATATATTACGCGTTTAAGAGCTTAAATCTAGATATTTAAATTATATATATATTTAATTATATAAACTCTTTAATATATTTATTATAGATTTAGATTAATCGACTTTATTATATATATTGTAATTAAAATTTAAGCTTAATTAATATATTTAGTAAACGTTGTAATAATAATATCGCGCTCTTTTATTTATTAATAAATATTAAAAATTATATAATTAATCGCGAGAAGTTAAAAGATTATAATAAGAAGTATTATAATAATTAATAATTAATAGAAGATTGAGATCTTCTTCTAATCTCTTATAATCTACGGCGAAATTAGTATTTACGGAAGGCTACTATAGAGAGATATCTATAGAAGACTATTACGAAAGCCTATAATAGGAAGTCTATCGTATATCTATAGAAATAGTAAAGTATATATATATCTAATTACGAATATTACGAAGTAGAGTATATAGCTTCGACGTATTTTTAAATAATTTCTAAAGTAATAGATTTAAGTTCTTTATATTTAATTTTATATAAATTATAAATTATTTAAAAAAGAAATACTTTTTATTAAAAGTTCTCTTTATATTAATTAATTTTAAATTTTAAATCTTATCTAGATTAAAAAGATTAATTTATATTATTAATAATAATAACTTACGCTATATCGTTAGCGATTATTTTATTAATTTTATTTTTTCTCTAGAGATAAGAAGCTAATTAGTAAGTTTCTTCTTAAATTTAATATATTATTCTTACTCTTTCTTATTAAATAAATAATTAATAATAATAACTTTAATACGCGATAGAGAATTAGTAATCTTATAATCTATTTCGAAAGAAATTCGATTTTATAGAGTATAGCGAATTATTAGCTTTTTTTATATCTTAACTATTTAAAAATTTTATTTAATAGAATTTATTTGATAAGTAAGAATCTAATTCTTTATAGCGCGAATAATAAATTATAATTTAGCTACTATATACTCGTTAAAAACAAAAAATAAATCTTTATTATTTTTAAAGCGTATTTTTATAAGTAATCTTTTTGACTATTATTTATTAATATTAAATAGTTTAATAAAGAATATATAGTTTAATTAGTTATTAATATTATTAAGAATAAAAATAGCGCTAATTATAATATAGCGTAAAGTATTTAATTATAATATCGAATTAAAGATATTAATAGAGAGAGATTTTAATAGATAATATTTATTATTAATTATTAAGTTAAAATAATTTTCTAAGCTTTCTTTTTAAAAAGTATCTACTTTAAAGTAAATTTTATTAATCTTTATCTTCGATATAATTAATTTATTAATTCGATATTTTTAAATAGTTATAAGATTATAATGAATTGCGAATATCGTATAGCTACTTATAATTATAACTCTAAAACGCTACTTCTTTTTATCGAATAATTTATATATATAATAAAGAGTTTTTATAATTATATACTTATTTACGATAGATTTTAAACGTCGAGTATCTTTATAATACTTATATACTTCGAAGGCGTTTAAGATAATAAGATTAATAGCTTTAATTTATTATAATATAAAATCTTTAAATATTAAAATAAGAATTAATTTCGTAAGAGATCGATTTTTAATAGAAATATCTTTACGAAATTTTTAAAGTTAGATTAATAATTAACGAAAGTCTATAGTAAAAGTCTATCTACGAAAGTCTATAGCGAGAAGTCTATGATAAAAAGTTTATAGTAGAAAGTCTATAATAGAAAGTCTATAATAGAGTATATATATTAATAAAAAGAGGTTTATCTATAAGAGATAGCTAATAATAATTTATATTTTCTTTAAATCGATATAGTCTATTAGAAAGTAAGCCCGTAAGTAAGATTATAGATAAAATTTAATAATCGCCTTTATCGCTATTAGCTGCTAAAACTTAAGCTATTAAAATAGATTTATATTAGATATATAAAAAATAATTTTATTATTATATTAAAGTATATAAAATAAATAATATAAATTCTCGAGATTTTCTTATTAATAGTCTTTATTATTAAAGTATAACTGCTACGCGTTAAATTTTATCGCTATTATATTATTTTATAACTAATACTAAATAGTATCTATTTCTTAATTATATATAACTTTATTAAATTAAATCTTTTAATTATAATCTATAATACGAGTAGTAATTTATTTAGCTAGTTTAAGACTTTTTTTAAAAACTTTTATATTATTATTTTTTTAAATTAACTCGTCGATAAGCTATACTTTTTAAAATTACTTTTTAATATTAAACTTTCTAGCTTTATTCTTAATTATTATTATTTAAATATTTATTAAAATCTTAATCTTAATATTATCTTTATTTTTTTTATTAATATTATAATTAAACTTAAACTTTTAATTATTTAACTATATAACTTTTATTTATTTATTAAATTATATTATCTCTTAATTATAAGTAATACTTAATAAAAAATTAATAATAAGCCTAATTCGAGTGAGTCGCTTATTCTTAAAAGACGGAGGCGATAAAGAAGTAAGTCGAGAAGGGGTTATAGAAGACTATAATGATATACTACTCTACTCGAGATTAGTATATCTATAAAAGGATACTTTCTAAAAATACTTATCGAATAAGTATCTATTAAACGATCTAATAGATTCGGAGTTAAAGGTTATAATATATTATTAATCTATTATAGAGTACTCGCTAAAGGCTATAGTAGTTGAGTACTTACTAAATACTCTAGCTTACTCTCTATAAAAGGGTCTAATATATCTTCTAATAAGAGGCGTTTAAAGAAAGCTTAATTATACTTCTTATATTTAATAAATAATTAAACTCTTAAATTAATTTATATCGACGAAAGTTTTTTATTAAAGAATAATTTCGAAATACTTTTAGTATTAATATAATAAATATTATATATTATATAGATATAATAATCTATTTAATTTTAATTAGATTTATTAGAATATAGAGTTAAAAACTTATTAGATTTTAATTATTTTCTAATAAGTATACGCTTCTTAATTATAATAAATTATAACCTTTATTTATAAGATATATCTATATATTTTACGACTTTTTATTGCGATAGTATCTAGATATAAATATAGGTTTTGAAGTATGATCTAAATCGATTACTTTTAACGAAGCGTTTTATTTTATTTATATTTACGAATTCTAATTCTATATAAAGATCTTTATACTTATAAAAAGCTAGCTCTTTTTTATAAACTTCGATTAATAAGAATATTATTATAATTATAGAAGACTTTAAATATAGAATAATAGAATAGATAAGTTAACTTATAGAGTATTTATCTATTTATATAAGACTTTAATTAAATTAGATTATAGCTTTATATAAAGCGAGTTATAATAATAATATTAAAGTAAGATAATTAAAAATTCGTAAAATTAAGGTTTTAAGAATTAATAAAATTTATTTTATATCTTTTTTATAAAGAGTAAATTTATAATTAAGATAAATATAGAAATTAAGTAACGCGTAAATAAGTAATAATTCTTATCTTATATATATAGAGAAAGGCTTATAGTTATACTTTTATAATTTTATAATAATATTTAATCTAATTAATAGATTACTCTATAATAATCTTCTATAGCGAGATCTATATTTTTAAATATATTATTATTTATTAATTTACTTATTTTTCTTAAGTTATAATTAGAATTACGAGAATTAAAGAAGATATAAAGATATATTTATTTTATAAGAAAGATAGAGAGATTAGATAAGTTTTAATATTAAAGTCTATCGCGGATATTTAATTTAGCCTAGAAATACTTTAAATAGCTTCTTCTATAACGAGATATATAATTTATCTAAATTTTTCTCTTCTTTAATTATTATAGCTATAAAAATATTTTATTAATTACTTTTATAATAATAGATAAATTGATTATTTAACGTAGATTATAAATATTAGATTTTTAATAGTTTAAGTCTAGATCTAAAATACGTAATATTATACTCGAGAGATCTCTTATCTAAAATAGTGAGTCTAGAAATAAATTAATAAGAATAATATTTTAATATAATAAATATCGATATAAACGATTTCTTAATAAGTTAAATATAGAAGAGGTTAATGATATATTTTTATATAGTAGCCCTACTAAAGTAATACGTTATTTAATACTTCTATAACTCTAAACTAATAATTTTTTTAGGCTAAGAAATTTAGCATCTAGGCTATATTGTAGGCTTTTAAATATTTACGTATAAAGTCTCTTATAGCTATTATATAGCCTATATCGAAGGCTTTAAAGATCTTATACTCGAAGTTTTCTATAGCTATTATATAGCTTATATCGAAGATTTTAAAGATCTTACGCTTGAAGTCTATTATAGCTATTATATAGCCTATATTAAAGGCTTTTAAATTCCCACGCATAAAGCCTACTATAGCTATTATTAAGTCTTCTATTATTAAATTTATAAATACGACTTTAAAGATTTTAGTAGAAAATATATAATACGCCGTAAATATAGGAGATAATAAGACTCTTAATAAGAAGAAGAGAAGTCGAAGTAATTCGATAGTAACGTTAATATCTAAGAGCAATTCGTAGAATTAAATGAATAAATATGATACTATTATAAATTAGTTTAGTATTATAAAAAGAAGAATTAAAGACTCTATATACTCGTTAAAGTCTAAAATAAAGATCTTTTCTTAATTAAATCTGTTAATTAGATATTATTTTCTTATCTTTCTATTAAATATTTACGTAGACAAACTCGTTTAAGCTATCTTTCTAGATATAAAAAATAATTATTAAATATATAGAAAGGCTAAATATCGTATCTAATATTTATATAAAATATAAAAAGATAAGATTCTTAAATAGACGCTATAGTAAATATAGTGATAAATTAAGAGTACTATAGATTTAAAGCGTTAAACGCTACGCTTAAAATTATCGATATTTATAAATATTAAAACGAAGGTTTATAAGAAGTATAATTTTAAATAACTAAAGAGTATATTTAGATTTAAAATTAAAATAGTAGATTTCGAGGTAATTATCGAAGATAGACTAAGATTTTTTAAATATAAGTTCCCTACTATATCTATTTATAGATCTATCGAAGTCTACTATAAATATAATAACTAATTATTCTACTATCTAGATACCTTTCTATAATTTATTATATATTCCCACTTAATAAAGCTATATCTTAAGAATTCGATTAATTTATTATTAATAAAGTATATATATAAGTATCTTCTAAACCTATTTAACGCTCTCTATTAAAAGATTAGATTTAAATATTAATTACTCGATTTCTATTTTAAGTATATAATACTTTGTAGCGTATAGTATAAGAAATGCTCGAAAATTAATATTAATTAAAACTCGAATATAATTATAAAAGAATTTAATATTAATATAAGCGAAAAAAAAATAATAAAAAACAAAAAAAAAAAAAAAAAAAAAAAAATATTCTCTAATAAAAAAAAAAAAAAAAAAAATAAATAAAAATATATAAAAAAATTTTTTAATTTTTATATAAAATTTTTTTTTTTAAATATAAATAATTTAAATTTTAATATTTATAAAATTTTTTTATATTAATTTTTTTTTAAAATAAAATAAAATATTTTTTTTTTTTAACGTAATATTATATATTTTAATATTAATTTAAGACTTTATAGAAGAATATAGTAAGATATTATATATAGAGAGTACTATAGTTTTAGTTTTTTTTGTATAAAATTATATATATTAAAGATTTCGATAGACTATTTTTTTTATAAATTTTATTTTATATTATTTTTATTTATAAATATATTTAAAAAAATATTTTTTTATTTTTATTTTTAATAATAAAATTTAATATTAAAAAAAAAAATTAATTTTAAATAAAAATAAAAATTATTTTTATTTTTTTTTTATTTTTAAAAAACTAATAAAAATATGTTTAAAAAATATTTTTTTTTATAAATTATTAATAAAATTTTTTAAAAATATTTAATAAATTTATATATAAAAGAGAGAAAAATAAAAAAAAAAAAAAAAATAAAATATAGAATATATAGGTGGGGTGGGCGTTTATTATACAAATCGTATCATTATTGTTAATAACTTATCTATTTTCTATTAATAGTAAATTTCAATATATAGTAGCTCCCGTAAGGTAATTATATCGTCTATATACGCTTTAGTAAAATCTTAAAATAAATAAAGAATCTTATTTATCTAGCGTTATATATAAGATAATTCTTTATATTTTATAAGAGTAACGTTATATTATTCTTATCTTTAATAAGATACTATTATAAGCTTATATCTATCTTTATATTATAAGAAATTAATAAAAATAGTTATTATTATCTATCGTAGAAATATATAAGAATTTTACTATAATAAAAGTAATATTTAACTATAAGAATAACGAGTAAGAATTAGATTTTATAATCTTATTAAGATCTCTAATATTAATAACGATATAATTCTTTCTATTATTATTAGATATCTATCTTTATATTATAAAGATAAAATAATTAGAAGACGTAAACTAGCTAAACTACTTTATCTTATCTTAATTATATATCTTATTAAAAGTCTTATTAATAATATTCTTATCTTTTTAACTAATAAAATATATTTATAAAAACTTAATTATAATATTCGACTTTAGAGAAATAAATATCTATTCTTCTTTTAAAATATTTATAATAATATCTTAATTCTATTAGATCTTCGAGAATTTCTCTATTACGAAAGTAATTTATAAAGTAATTTTCGAAGTATTATAGACGATAATATCGTTAAATATTATATACTCGAGATTTAAATCGATTTTAATATAAATCGTTTTTACTATAATAGTAGAATCTATAGATATTAAAATAGAGTAAAATATAGATTTCTAAATTAATTTAATAAACGCAGCGATAGCTAGTATAATTTCCTTCGTAAGATTTCTTTTCTATAACTTTATATTCTTAATAGCGAGATATACATTAATAAGTATTATTAGAAAGATATTATCTTACTTATACTTATAGAATACTCTTAGTCTTACTTTATATAGTAGATAAATAGATATTATCGTAAAATTATATATCTATATTATTAATATTATATAATTAATAATATAAGCGAAAATCTTATTTATAAGCTTAAAGTTTTAAATATAATTTAACTTAAATAAAAAATCTCTATTTTCGAAAATAGTATCGTTATATATAATAAATACTTTTAAAATTATACTTAATATTATAATAATTATAATCTTAATATAAATAATACGCTTAAAATAAAGTTAAATTCTTATTATAATATTTATTAATACTTTTAATTTCTAATACTTTTCTAATCTAATAATTTAAGTATCTAGATTTATAATTATTTTCTATAACGTTATAATATCTATATTAATAAAAATATTAATTTTAAGATTATTTATAATATATACTTTTATCGTAAAATAGATTATTCTTATTTTCTAAAATCTATTAATAACGTTATTAACGTAGATCGTAATATTAATATACTTAACTATATTAATAATCTTATTATCTACTTTTTAAATCGATATAAAGAATATTATCTTCTTAATTTTAAGATTAGAAATATACTTTTATAAATAAGTATAATCTTCTAAAATTATTCCGTAGTCGAAGTTAGATAAAACTTCGCTCTTCTTAATATCGAAGTTTATAGCGTATTTAATCTTTATAATAATATATTTCTAACTTCTAAAGTTATATCTAGATTTAATATTATAATTTAATTTAATAATAGATTTAATAACTATTTTTATATAAGTATTATTAGTTATAAGTACTTCGAACTTATTAAGCGTTTTCTTATCTTTTACTTCGAAATTAAGAATCTTATTAATAATAGTAATAAGAGATTTTATTTTCGTAATCTTCTTATAGTCTAATTATAAATACTTAAAAAGTTTATTTCTTAAAGAAAAGTATACTTTGTTAAAATTCGGATTACATAACTCTTAGCGTCTTAGCGATCACGTAACTACGTTATATAACACGCCTTAGCGCGCTTATATTAAGTCGCTCTTTTCTTTTATAGAACTTTATAGTTAATATAACTAAGTATTCTATCTTTATATTTTAATAGATTATAAATCTAAATTATATCTAATAACTATTTTAGTAATAGTATAATCTACTACTATAGCTACGATTATCTTTAAATATTTATATCTATTATAATAAAGATAACTATAACTATAGAAGACTTTATTAATCTTCTTAATATAAAAAATTCTTATTTTAAAATAATTATTCTAAGCTTAAATAGCTATAATTCGCTTATAATTTAAGAATTAAGAATTATTACTTAAGCGCTTTTATTTTTTAACTAAAATTATATAAAGCGAGCTAAAATATATTATATCTAGCTAGAACTACTAAAGCCGCAATATAATTAATTAAATTATATTATCGCTAAGATCTTTAGAATATTATTAGCTTCTCTATATAGAACACGCTAAATAAAGAAATAATACGCCTTTATTTATATATTATAAACACTAAAGAATTAGATAGCGAGTATTTAGACTTCATATTTATCTAATTACAAAATATCTATAATAGAGACTAGAAATTAACTACTTTAACTACCGCTAGAAGAAGTATAATCTAAAAAAAATAACTTTAGCTTCGATATTAATTATATAGTTTTTAACTATCGCTAATAAAGATATATTAATTAAAAAAATAAGAATTTTAATCTCGAAAGCGAAAGGGGAAAGAAACTTCTATTATCGTAAAGAAGCCTTAATATAAATATTTATCTTAGAGATAAAATACCTCGATAATAAATAAATAATTTTATAATTAATCTCGATCTCGAATTTTAATTAAGTTAATTTTAGAGAAAGTAAATAAAGCTTTTAATTATTAAGATAGTTAATATAATTTTAGTAATATAGTATTATACCTATATATAAGAGATAAACCCCTATTATTATAATATTTTTAAATTATTTTAATATCTTTAATATTTATTAATTATTTAACTTTTTAATAGAATATTATTCGCTATTTCGAGTATTAATAGATAATAATCTTTTATAAATAAAGATTTAAATTATATTAAGTTAATCTTAAAGCTTAGCGAGACTTCTCTTATATATTTAAATCTTTAATATATTATAAAGAATATTCTAATAGCGAGAGTAAGTATATATTAAGCTCTCTTATTAATTCTAATTTAATATTAAAATAATTAACTTCTAAATCTCTATTAAAGTTAATTTTTAATAAAGATCTCTTTAATCTTTAAGCGCGTTTAATTTCGTCGATATCGCTTATTCTAATTACTTCTCTAAACTTTATTAATATATAAATTTTATTTTTAAATTTAGACTTTAATAAAGTAGACTTATTTAATTTATTTAATTTATTCTCTAATAAAAAAAACTTATTAAATCTCTAGATATTATATCTTTTAAAAGATCTAAAATCTCGATCTTTCTAAGCCGCCTCGATAATATTAATAAACTTAAAAATATCTTTAACTATTAAATTTAAAAGTAATAATTTTAAAATAAATTAAAGTTATTTAAACTATAGCGCTATATCGAAAAAAACTATATAAAGCTAATTATTAATATTATTATTATTAAAATCTAGATTAATAGCTAATTATAGATATAAGATTAAATCTATATTATATTAAAATCGCGTTATAAAAAAAACCCGCGTTCTAAAATTAAGAATAAGATTAATATTAAAGAAATCTAGAAGACTCTAAATAAGTTTAAATCTTAAGACTTAAATATTCTTAATTTTATATTTAGAAAGATAAATAATATTACTTTTATAAGATATAATAATAATCTTTAATTCTATATTAATAGATTTATAAAGATTCTAAATAAGTTCGATAATTTATTCTTAAAGCTAAAATTCGATAAGAATTAGAAGATTTATCGCTTTTATTTAAGCTTAGATTCTCTATATAATTTATATTATAAATAATATAATTAAAATTATAATATCTTTAAAAATAATAATATTATAAAGTTTAATCTAAATTATATAATTATTCGATTTATTAATATTATAATTAATTTTATTAATTTAATTAATATTAAAGTCTATATACTAATTACGCTAATTAATAAATCTTTTATATATAATTTATAAAGCGTTATTATATTAATTATTATCGACGAAACTATCGAGTATAAAATTTAATAAAAGATTTATATTAATAACTTTCGTATTTATACTTAAATTTATAAATATTATAATTATTATAAAAAAAATAATATAATAATATCGAATATATTACTTTATATTTTAAATTTAAGAAATAAAATAGTAATAGTAGTAGAGGAGATCGCGATAATTACGAAGATCGCGGTAATTATAATAATTATAGCGATAAAGATAATAATAATAATTTCTTTAGCTCGAATAATAAAGATAAAGATAAAAATATCTAAAATAATAAATTTATTATCGATTATTAGTTTAATAGTATTAAGGTTATTATTATATATACTTAGTTAGTAATAATATATAGTTTTATAATATAAATCAACTCTAATTTAAAGAATATTATATATCTTATCGCTAATTCTTAATTCTTATAAAATTAAATTTATTATTTTTTTATTAAAAAAAGCTTAAAGATTATAGCTTAAACTTCTTCGATATTTATAATTATTATACTATTATATTTATAATTTATTAATAATATTTATACTTAATATATTACTTATAACTTCTTAATCTTTTAAATCTTTATTTTATTTAAATTATATTATTTAATTAATAGAGTTAATAGCTTAACTATAGCTATTAACTTCGAATATATTAAATTTAAATATAAGAGTTTTAAAAATAAATAAACTCTATATATAAAAGATATTTAATATATTCTTAATAGTAATTTTAATCTAATTTTTTAAAGGTAACTTAAAGATTAAAACTATTTATTTTAGTTTATATTTAAGAATATTAAAATAGAGAAATATAGTATTATTTTTAGATATTAGCGTAATTATCTTTATACGCTAAATATATAAATAAAGATCTTTATATATTTAATAGTTATTAATAAAAATATTTTTATTTATAATAAATTTATTATATTTATATCTATATCTAAATCTAAATTCTTATTCTTATTTATTAATACTTTAAATTCTTAAATTAATAAGAAAATCTTACGTATATAATACGCTCGTTATAATTATTTAAAATATTAGAATCTAAAGAAATTAGTTAAAATATATATCGAAATAAATTTATCTATTTTACTCTCTAAAAACGCGTATAAATTATATAATATTATTAATATAAAAGTTAAATTATATAAGCGTTATATAATATTAGATTATTAAGAGAATAATCTAATTTATAATAATCTCTAAAAATCTTTCTTTATTTCTTATAATAATTATAAATAAATAATAATCTTTCTAAATAATAAAACGCTTTATTTCGCTATATTCTTATTTTCTAATAAAAATAATCCTATAATTCTCGCGGCGTTTAAGTTTTTTCTAAATTAAGTTAAATATAAAAATTATATTTATATTAGATTTTATAATAATTATAATTTTAAATATAATAATTATAATATATATACTTTTTAATTTATTAAAGAGATTATCTAGAAAGATATTATATCTAATAATTTCTAAATAAATAATAAATTTAAATATTTTAATTAAACGATATAATATAAGACTAACACTATATTTAAAGAGAGTAAATTATTATAAAAATATTAATCGAAATTCGCGTAGACTTCTAATTATCTACGTAATCTATAATTAATATTAAGAAAGAATATTACCCCTTATAAGGCCTTTATAAATTATTTATCTAATATTTTATATCTTTAAATTATTAAATAAACTAGTTTCTATTAAATATATTTATTAAATATCGATTAAATTAAATATAAGAATTATATCTATAAGAGGCGCTTAATTAATTATAAAGCTAATTAATTTTATTATATACTAATATTAAACGATAAAATTTAAATCTATTTAAATATAATTTAAATTAATAATATTTCTTTTAAATCTATTTTATTTAAACTTAATCTCGCTAAGAAAAGAAAAATTAATAATTAAAATCTATTTAAGAATAGAAATAAGCGTTATATAAATATACTATAAAAGATTATATGCGAGCTATTAACCGTCTTTTTAATATTAATTTTAAAGAAGAAAACCTCGAAAAGAATAAGATAAAAAATATTTATTGAAGCGATAATTATCTTAACTAAAATCGCTAAAAGAGAATTTATTATTATTATATAAATTTCTATTAAGGAAGTATCTTCGTAGATATCGCCGTAGATATCGTTATAGATACCGCCGTAGGTATCGCCGTAGATATCTTCGTAGATATATCTAGAAGGAATAGAGTTAAAATCACTTAAAATCTTAAGCGAAAATATACTCGCGAAATTTATCTCGATAGCTTTATAAGCCTTAGTAAGATCTATAACTAGATCTATAATTAATTAATAATCTTTTTTAAAATAATCTAAGCAATACGAAGTCTTTAGAGCTTATTATAATCTTTCGCTAAATTTACTTACCCTTTTAGCTAAAGCTAATACTTTTAAGCTATTTAAATCTTAAATATATTAAGAAATAATAGCGAATAAATATTAAAAAATAAAATAAGAATTTATTATATAGAAAGAAGTTAACTTTCTTATAGCTAACGATACTTAAATCTTAATAAATTTATTCTTAAATATATATACTTTAAGTAATAAATAGATTTATAAATTTAAGCGAGACTCTATTAGAGAGATTATATAATATAAAGTTTAATAAATAATTTATAATTTTAAATAGCGCGAAAGTATAGATTTTAATAAGACTTTCGTCTTTATAGTTAAGTCTATAAGTTATAAAGCGATCTTTACTTTAATAATAATTCTTAATTAAAAACTAAAGTAAATAGATATTAAAATCGCTTTTCTTTATAATAATATAAAGGAAATTATTTATATAATATAGTTTATAAGTTTTAAAATTAATAATAAGTATAAGATATATAAGCTAAAGAAGACGCTATACGATTTAAAGTAATCCTTAAAAGTCTAATATAATACTCTCTTTATATATCTAAAGAAATTAAGCTTTAAGTCTATTATAGCTAATTTCTTAATCTTTATTAATAATATTATAATTATTATAATTTATATAAATAATATTCTTTTAATTAAATTTTATAAAGTAGAAATTTAAGATATTAAAGATAAGTTTAATAGTTACTTCGAAATAATTAATTTAGAATTATACGCTTATTATCTAGATATAACTATTATTAAAAATTATATTAATTATATTATTTAATTTAATTAGATAGAGTATATTAAAAAGTTTTTTACTAAATATAATATATAAGAATTTAAAGATATATCTACTTTTATAAATATCGAAAGATATTAAATATTTAAAGAGGATTTTTAAATCTTCGAAGTCTCTTATATTAAGTATTAATTAACGATAGAGTTATTAATATATATAATACTTAATATAAAATTAGATATTATATTTATAATCTCGATAATATTCTAATATAATTTAAATTTTAATAAAGCTTATTAAAAAGCGGTTAAGCGAATCTTTCGCTATTTTAAATAAATTATTAACTATTAATTTATCTTTAGAGGAGATTTAAAACTTTTAAGTAATTATATCGACGCTAATTAGATCGATAATTAAGATACTTATTATTCTATATCTAAATATATATTTAATATTAATAACGAGGTTATTAGTTAATTATCGAAGCGATAACTTATTATAATACTCTTAATTTATAAAATTAAATATATCGATTAAATATAAGTTATTAAAGAAGTAATTTAGCTATATAATTTATTAAATTAGCTTAATTTTAGCGATAAATAAGTATAAGCGATAATTATTTTTTATAATAATTAAGATATTATAATACTAGCTAAAAATCTTTAATTCTATATTTATATTAAATATATTAATATTTAATATTACTATATATAGGAATAAGTTACTACTAAGAATATCGCTTTAGACTATATTTTTATCGATCGATAGATAATTAACGATCTTATTAAGACTCTTAATAAGAATAAATTTAAGAGGTTTCGTTAATTTATGAAGCTGAAATATCGCCTATAATTATAACTTAATAGTCTTAATATAAAGAAGCCGCTTACTCTAGAAAAGCTATTTTATTAATTCTTATATTATAAGTAATCGATCTAAGCTACTCGCCGAGCCGCTATATTAAGCTTAATACTCTATAAACTTATTATTCTATATCGAAATAGCTATTTCTTTAACGCTATTATCGCTATCGTTATTAAAACTTTTAGAGCTCTTTTAAGAAATCTATATCTATTCGTTATTAATGCTTTAAGTATTATACCTTTAAATTACCGCTATCGCAGCTACTATTACTAAGAATTAGTTATTTAAAATAACCTCCGCGAGGACTTTATAGTTAGCGATATATAGCTAGAAGAATTTCTTCTAATTATTTTAATTATCTCTATAAATATCCTCCGATCTTAAATTAATCGATTTTTAGTATATACTAGATAGTCTAAAAATAAAATTTTCGAAAAACCGCTTTTTAATAAAAAGTGGAATTTAAGTTATATTTTAATAGAGGCCTAGTCTAACTTAGTCGTTTTCAGATTTCGACTTTTCACTTTACCTACTCTATTTTAGACGTCGCGAACTTTAAATCTTATATTTTTTAATTTCATTCGCATAGGGAATAGAGGTATAGGGGGTGTATTTTCACGCTAACTACCCGGCACTAACTTACCTTAACTATTCGATATTAATTTACTCTTACTACCTAGCGCTAATCTCATCTTATCTACTTAATTTTAATATCGTTAGCGTTAAATTTCGTATTTATTAGATTTCGCGTATAAAAGAATACGTGTAAAGAGGAGTATTGAAATTCGGATTACGTAACTCTTGGCGTCTTGGCGGTCACGTAACTACGTCACGTAATACGCCTTAGTACGCCCGTGTTAAGTCGCTCTTTTCTTTCATAGAACTCTATAGTTAATATAACTAAGTATCCTACCTTCATATTTTAATATACTTTATATTTACTATATACGTAATTAACTTTCTTATTTATAAAATATATATTCTATATATTATTATAATTATTATTATTATAAGATTCTTTTTATTTAAAGATTAAAACTTTTTAAGAAATATCGTTTAAAGGCTATTCTTTCGTAATATAATATTAATAAGATCTTATAAACTTCTTATACTTTTTATTAAAGTTCTTATTTATAATATCTTTAAATATTTAATAAATTCTCTATTATTAAGATCGAAAGCGATTTTCTAAATTATATTAAGATCTAATAGAATATAATAATCTATTTATATTATTAAAAGCGAACTAGAAAGAATAAAGCTATTATTCTTAAAGTTGAAAATTCAATTTATTTATAAACTTAATAATTTAAAGGCGTTATAAGGAAACTTTTAACTAATTTTTATTTAAATACTAATTTAATTATATTAATCTATTTAAATAGCTTAAATAGCGAGATTACTATAATTAATAAATTTAAAAATTTTAATAAAAAGAATATCGAGGCTATAGCTTAGATTAATATAAAGATTAATACTCTATTTAATAATTAAATTAAAGACTTAATTAAACGAAGCTTAATTAATCTTTACGATTAAATAAATTATTATACTAACTATATTACTTTATAAACCTACTTTTATAAAAATAAGATTATTAATTTATCTAGAAAAAAGATCTAGAAGCTATACTTTTTAAATCTAGATTTCTTTTATATCTATTAATATAAGCCTATTATTTATACTTATAATTATTAAGAATTATAAGAAATAAATTTATATTCGTAATATTCTTAGATTTCTTAATATCTCATCGAAGTTTAAGATTAATACTATTATTAATAACGAGTAAAGGCCTATGAATTAAATTCATAGTTATTTTTTTAATTAGGGCTATCGAGTAAGTAGGTGAGCGATC
Organism: Letharia columbiana; assembly: GCF_014066305.1. Classification (NCBI taxonomy): domain Eukaryota; kingdom Fungi; phylum Ascomycota; class Lecanoromycetes; order Lecanorales; family Parmeliaceae; genus Letharia; species Letharia columbiana. Next base: position 53,527 of record NW_023501083.1, read on the forward strand.
TTTGGTGAGCGAACTTTGGTGAGCGATATTTGAATTCCTTGCGCTTTAATAATTATAAGACTAAATTTCAAAATTCTTAAAAATTCGGAAAGCACAAACAGCGCTTCAAAAATTAAAAAAAAAATCTCAAAATTTTAATAGAAAACAAAAAAGTTATTCTATGTGTTAATAATGTACACCTATTTTTTTGATGAGGGAGGCGCGGGAGGGCGAGATTTTGATGGTTGCGGACGCTAATTTATTTACCCGCGGTGTCTAACCAAAAAGCGTAGACCTGACGAATTGATGATTGGCTGCACATACAAATTCAAGGTTTTCTAGTTCAGCCCTACCTTATTCTTTTATATATACTAATATTAAGTTAATTCTTAATAAATATTATATCTACATTTTTAGCTAATCTTAGAATCTTTTAAATATACTTATATAGCTTATAATAAGAAATTGCGTTATATATAATATAACGCTTATAAAGTATAGCGTTAATTACTATTATAGTAGATTTCTTAAATCTAATAATTAATAAGATAATCTATTTTTTAACGCTATTATTAAACTTAATAATACGTTTCTTAATAGTAGAAATTTCTATTATTTATTATTTTAATACCGTTCTATATAAGTTTATTTATAAGTTTTCTTAAACTAAATTAATATTCTTAATAATAATAAGATTCTTAGCTCATTTTATAAATAAATATATATCTCGAAAATATATTTTCTTATTAATATACTTAATTAATAATTTAATATTAATAAATTTATTATTATAACTAGAATCGAAGAAATTAAGATTATTAGAATTTTAATATATATAATTAAAAACGTTCTCTATTATAATAGCTTCGAAAGATTTTAATTTATTAAATAATTTTTATAAGTTTAATTAGTTAGAAATACTACGTAGTAATTCTTATAACGCTATTTATTATAGTTATAAGAAACTAATATTCTATTATAATTAATTTTCTATTATAGCTAGGGTAAAATCAAATCTTTATAAATTATCTTCTCTATTAAGATTATTTTAATAGTTTAATTAATATTTTTAATAAAATTTAAGCTCGTATTAGATAAATTTAAAGAAATATTTATTAATAAGATATAAGATATAGAATCTATAGAGGATAGATTACGATTTCTAAAGTATTAAATAAGCTTAAATTTATTTTAAAAGATAAATATTTAATTATTAAAGACTCTAACTACTCTTTAAAAAATAGATTAATTTATAAATTAGCTATATAGAAAAGTAGAGAATTTAATTAATAATATTTTTAAGTATCTTAATAATTCTAATATATATTTTAGTTAATAATTATAATTCTACCTTAGATAATATAGTCGATAGAGTATTTAATAGACTTAGAAATCTCGTAGTAATAGACTTAATTTATCGTTATAAGAAACTCGTAAATCTAATAGCTAATATTAATAAGATCTTTTATTAGTAATAAAACTAGCTTAATAATAGCTTTCTTATTTTAAAGAATTAAGATTCTTATATTAAAGAATTAGAATTTTTAAGATTTTTATAATATAGTAAAGATAATAGCGAAAGAAGCGAGATTCTTATATTAAAGAATTAGAATTCTTATAACGTAGTAAGAGTAATAGCGGAAAGAGCGAGATTCTTATATTAAAAAATTAGAATTCTTATAATATAGAAAGGAATATAGTAGAAGCGGTAAGGATTTAAGAATCTAACTAAATCTTTAATATAGTAAGAATTGCTAGTATACTAGAAGTATAATACGTAGTAAGTAATTATATAATACTTATTATATAATAATCTAATATTACTATTATTATTATAATAGTAGAAAATTAATTACTATTACTATTATAGATTTATAAGTTAAATATAAGATAATTAAGATTCTATAGAGAAATCTATTAGAAAGTATTATCTACTAAGTATTAGCAATATGATAGGCTATACCTAATATAATTAGGGCTAGGACTATATATAAATACTATATAAATAGATCGCATATATAGATAGATAGAATATAAGGAAAGAACTTCATGCAGTGGGCATGGGCCTGATATAAATGCAAAAAGTCGCTTGCCAAATCACTGGAGATTCGTCCCTTCGAGTCATCCGATTTCGGCTTGTGGCCCATAGTAAATCGGATCACTTCGGGGGTCACATCTCAGCCTTCCAGGCGTGTTAGTTCCACATATGCGCCAAGTGGACTAATTACCCTGGCACACCATAGCCATGACTATATGGCTGTTGCCCATGGCTATGTTACCCATGGCTACTGTTGCCAATGGCTATGTCACCCATGGCTACTGTTGCCCATAGCTATATTACCCATGGCTATGTTTGCCCATGACTATATGGCTGTAGCCCCCAGCCACATTGTGGCTAATGGCTATAAGCCGTCAAAACCAACACTCCCTCTTCATTTGGCCACTGGGAAGGCAGAGATGGTAGAGCAAACAGTTGATGTCACTCTCCGAAAAAATCTCTATGGAGAAAGTAGAGAAAGTAGAGAAACAACGCAAACTTTTAGTGTAGCTCTCCAGTTTGTTCTCCTGGGATAGGTGGCGGTTTGAGGTATAAGACGTCGTTCAGTGCGGTCAGGAGGGTCAGGGGTAGGTGCAGGTATGATAGGTCGTTGAATACCAACCTCAGGTACCGTCCCTTGGTTTGTTGTTTCCTCACCACTTGAGGTATCAAGAGTCTCTCTAGCTTCGCGAAGGCCTGGCGGAGATTCCGGTTCACTTTGGCATACATTTTGTCACAGTAAGCTGTCGTGACTACATAGGTACATGGTTTTACCTACCTTCGTACCTGTCAAGGAGATACCTTGGCAAGGCTTAGCATTATAAGTAGTTACTTCTTAATAGAAGAATAATCATCTTTACTATATATTACTCTTATATCTATATTTCTATATTACTCTTATAATATAATAGTAATATTATTATTTAATATTAATTAACTATTAAATAATCTAGAAGCTTCTCTATTATTATTTATTTATTTAATAATACTTTATTTATTTAATTCTTTATAGCTATTCTACTATCTAAGCCTTTCGCTAATACTCTTTTATTTATTAATTAAAATCTTTACTATCTTACTAATTTAATAAGTAATTCTAATCTAATAGAATATCTCCTTAACGTCGATATCGTTTATATCTATATTAATTAAAGAGTAATTATACTAGTCTTTCAAATCGATAACTTTATTAAAATAGTATATCTATATTTTAATCTACTAAAGCCTTCGATAGTATCTATAATTTAATATCTTATTACTTATATCCTTAAGCTTTTAAAATTATTAAGATTTTTATCTATATTATAAAACGATAGAGTAAGAACTAAATTTAATTCTCTAGAATTTAAGTTATTAGTATTATAACTACTAGATTAAACTATTAATAAGCCTTTCTTTTATAAAATAATTAGAGATTTCGAAAATTTTACTATATAGCTAGTAGAGCTATTAAAACCTTCTTTAATTAATATTATTTTATTAAATTCGTTTTTACTAAGCTCTCTCTCGCTAGCTATATAAAAATCGTTAAATCTTATTTAAATAAAAAGCTTTACGTTAATAAGCTTATCTAATAGATTTTTTTTTCTATATTTAAGATCTTTATAGAGATTATAATCTATAATAATATTATAACTTCTAATATTTCTCTCGATTATTAATAGTTTTAATAAGATATTAATAATACTATTTAAAGAGCTATTATCTAAATATTATAGAATCTATAAATATTATTTAATTCTATAAATTCTATAGAATAGCTAGAGTTATAAGATCTATTTAAAAAGTTATCTATCTTATTAAGTATCTTTAATTAATAAAATCTATTAGATCTTAACTACTTCGATTTTTATCTTAATAAATCTTATAGAGAAAATAAGATCGTTATAATTAATAAAGATATTTACTTTTATAATATTATTCTTTTTATAAAACGATTATAAGATATAGCTATTATAAAAGGCTTTTCTATAATTAAAATTAATTTTAATATAATATTAAGAGATATAGCGTTATTATAATATATTATTAAGTTATTAAATTTTAAAAAGCTTAGTTTATAGATAAATAACGATATTAAGAAATAATATAAAGTGCTATTAAGATAATTTAAGAAATTAATTAAAATAATACTCGCTTATCTTATTATTAAGAAGTATATCTTAATAAATATATATAATAAAAGAGAGTCTTTAGACTATATATAAGTAGTTATTTATTATATTAAATTTATTAATATAAATAATATCGAAAATTAATTAATATTTATCTATTAAGATATTATAGTAGACTTATATACTTTTATAAACCCGCCGTCTATTATAATATCGATTTCTTTATTTATTTAAGTATTTAAATTAAAGAAAAATATATAATCTAAAATATTTAGATTATTTTATTAAAGACTTTAATAAAGCTAATTACTATAATAATAATATAATAATTAAATCTTTTAATAAGATCTTTAATAAGATTAATTAAATATTAATTATTAAGGTTAATAGAATTATAAAAATTAATTATTTAACTTTTTTTAGTTTTAGTTATATTCGCGATAGTCTTTTAATTATTGGAATAAACTTTATAATAGAGAATAATACGCTTATAATAATTAATAGTATAATTATTAATTAAATTAGTAATACGCTCCGTAAGATAATTATTCGCTTATTATATTACTACGTCTTTAAATTATCGATTCTCTAAATATATTAAATTTGATATTCTCGAATTAATCTAAGTAATTAAACTCTTTTTTAAAATAAAAGATTTTTAAGATAAGACGATCGCGGTTATTAAAGTAATAGAGGTAAGTAGCTATAATAGTTATAAGGTATTTATTATAGCTAAATTACTATTTATTAAACTAATTATAATAATTAAATAACTTATAATTAAGTTAATTATATTAATAAGAATTAATCTAACGTTTTTTAAGAGTATAATAAAGTATAAGAAGCTTATTAAGGCGAATCGTTTAAGAAAAGCTTCATTAATAATTATAAAGAATAATTATATAAAGAGATTTATATTAACTTCGTCGATATTTATATAACTTATTAAAATTATAATATATTATTTATATCTAAAATAAAACTCTATATATACTTATAAAAGGGCTATCTATAAGAGTCTTTTATAGTTTAAAAGTCTTTTATAGCTTAAAAGCCTTCCGTTTATTAATTAGAAGTCTTCTATTATTAAGACTTTAATTCTATTAAAATTATTAACTCTAATTCCACCGAAAAGTCTAACCTAGATACGAGATTTACTTTTTAAAGATAGAATTATATTTATATCTTTATATATCTATAGCTTAACGCTATCGATAAGAAGATTTATATTAATATTAATTATAAAGTTATTTTAATAAATAAATTATAGCTATTAATATTATTACCTCTTATCGAAATTTAAAAAATAATTTTATCTTTTTATATTAAAGACTTAGATTTAGCTATATATAATATTAATAAATATATATTAATTTTAATATATATTTCTATTAGTAAGATAGACGATAATAAGATTCTCTATCGTATTTAAAGAGAAATCTATCTTATTAATAATTTAAAAGTCTATATATTATTAGAAAATAATATTATAAATCTTAAGAAGATTATATTTAATATTATTTAAGTTAAGATATATATTAATAGCTATATCGCTATTATTAATATTATTAATTAATAATATAATCTATATTAGAGATATATTATTTATACTTATAAGGCTTTAATTATAATATTTTATATAGATATTATAGTATCTATTAGCTCTTCTAAAGAACTATCTAAGAGAAATTATATTTTTAAATTAATAATATAGCGAAATTTAACTCTATACGCTTATCTTATAAATTTATATATCGTCGAAGTTTTAATTAAAAATAAAATTAATTAGATCGTCTAAATCTCTAAAAAGCTTTATTTAGATATATTATATAAAATTAATTATAAGAATATTTTCTTTATAAAGCCTTCGTCGAAGCCTTTTATAGATAAATTTATTATAAATAATTAAATTAAGAAAATAATTATCTTTATTATAATAGTATTAATAAATATAATTAATAATCTCTTATAGCTTATTTATAATATTATTATATTTTAATTAGATCTTATTAGAGAGATTAAGCTATTAAATAATATTATAATTTATAATAATAAATATAATACTTAGATTCTAATAGATCTAATTAATAAATTTCTTATTTTATAAAAAGATAAAGGCTTTATTAAGATATTTAAAGATAATTAAATAAAGATTATACTACGCGATAATTAGTAAAATAGATTATTAAAGTTAAATCGTATAAAGATTTATCTTTTAGATATTAATAATAAAGAAGTAATTAATAATATATTTAACGATTTATAATAATAAAATAAGCTTAAATATACTATTAAGTCTATTCTATTTAATTATTCTATATTCGTAATTTAGAAAACGCTATTAAATAATAAGCGAAAGAGAAGAGTTATAATAAATATTAGAGGCCTTAATAATCTTATTATCTTAAATATATACTTTATATTATTATAATTAGATATTATAATAAGATTACTAGAATATATTTATTTATCTATACTCGATATAATATCTTTCTTCTATTAATAGCTTATTTACTACGATTATCGCTATATATTTATTATAATTTCTTATCGAGATTAAGAGATTTTTAACGTACTAATTATAAAATATATAAATTCTATAGCTTATATATAGCGATAGATTAATAAAATTCTATAACTTATTAAAGACTTTATTTAAATATATATTAATAATATTATATTAGACTTTAAAATCTTAAAGAAGTATATTATATATCTTCGAAAGTTATTTTAAATCTTAATTAAATATAATATTACTATTATATCTATAAAAACCTTTTTAAGATATCTTAATATTAATTTATTAGAGTATCGGGTTAATTTTTTTAATATAATAATAGCTAAAAATAAGCTAAAAGCTATTAATAAGATTATTTATCTTAATATATTTAGTAATCTCGAGTATTATTTTAAATTAATAGACTATTTAAAAAATTTAATTTACTATTACGCGTAACTTACTAATCCTCTATAAGTATTAAAAACCCGCTTATTTAAAGAGATATTAATTAAAAATAATTTATATCGTATTTACTTCTTTAAGCTTCGTCTATTAAAGGCTTTCTTATAAAAGAAATAAAGATTTAAAAGCCTATAGAAAGCTTTAAGTAAATCTTCGTTATTTATATATTTTAATTTAAATAGAGATCTATAAATAGATTTAAATATCTTTAAAAAATAAGATTTCGATATATAAATATTTTATATTAAAAAGAAATATATTATTATAGCTAATACTAAGTAGTTATCTAGAACTATTATAGAGTTAATTATATATTTATTAAGAATATTAACTTTTATTAAGAAGAATTATTAGTCTATAAAATTCGAGATAGTAGAATTTATATAGATTATTAAGAAGATTTAATATCTTATAGAGTTATTTAAGCGATTTATTATTATTTAAACTAATTATTTAATTATCCTTAATATTATAAAGTAATCTTCTATTACTTCTATAATATTTATAATAAAACTAAATATATAATTAATATATACTTCTTAATTTCTTTATTAATTTTATCTTAATATAAAATATAAGTTTAATAAGAAATATATTATATTAAATACTCTCTTATATCTTACTAATATCGATAAATTAACGCTATTTAAAGATTATTTAAAGCTTAATATCTTATATATCTATATTATATAAGTAATAAATTATAGTAATATTTATAATTACTCTACTATCGTAATAGAGATAAATAAAATCTTTTATAATAAGTTTATTACTAAATACGATATAAATTTAAATTAAATAAGAATTATTAGTATTATAAATATTAATATAAAGCTAATAGCTAAAGGCGAGAGTGTTAAGCTTTCTTTTATTTATAATATTATAAATTCTAATCTTATTTTTTATAAGAATAAATTTATTAATTTTAAATAATTATATATATCTTAATCGCTAATTAAAGATATCCTCGAAATCGCCTATAAGAATAATTATTTAAATTTCGAAAGATTTTTTAATATAATCTCTAAATTATAATATATATAAGGATTATTTAAGCACCTTTATAGCTATATTAAGTATTATTCTAAGTATTTAATATTATAAACTCGCTATTATAAATCTTATAATTATCTATAATCTATAAAGAGTTTTATCTTATCTTTTTACACTTTAACACTTAATTTTATTCTTATTATACTATTATTTAATAAGGAATTTAATTATATAATAATCGTTATAAATAAATTTATAAAGCGAATTATTTATATTTCTAATAAATCTATTTAAGATATTAAAGAGTAAATTATTATTTTATTAAATTATCTTAATATAAATAATTAGAGAGTATTAAAGATCTTACTATCTAATAGAAATTCTAAATTTTTATTAAAATTATAAAAAGTTATATTCGATAAATTAAGAGTTAAACTACTATACTTTATTATCTATTATTTCTAAATAAATAATAATAGTAAATATACTAATTAGACGGCCGAAATCGCTTTATACTTTTATTTATATATTCTAAAGAAATCTTTAATATAATCTATTATTCTTTTACGTATATAAATATTATTTAATAATATATAATCGACTATTATAACTAAGTTATCGAATAAGCTATTCTATAGATTCCCTCTTAATAAAACTCTTAATCTTATTATATTATTCGAATTATTATAATAGATATATACTATTATTAGAGTTAAAGCTATCGATATAATAAGCTTTATTTAAATATTTTAGAAATTCTACTATAATTATAAATATTAATCTATATACTTTAAAAAGAGAAATAAGATACTCTTATATTTATATAAAGATTACTCTATTTTATAATTTATTAATATTATTAAGATAGATAAGATTAATTAATATTATATTAGTTTTTTCGAGATTATTATTAAAATAGATAAGTAAGTATATTATCTCGATATATTTAATTATTAAAGAGTTTATCTTATATTCTCGATAGTATAATTAAAACTATAGCTCGCTAATATTAATTTTTTTTATAAATTATTATTAAAAAAGTTTAATTCTATTTATATAAAAGGCGATATTAATAGCTATAAGTTATATAAACTATAATTCTTATTTAATAAGCGTATTAGACGTTATAGTAAAAGTTAATTAATTAAATATTTAGTATATTAAAAAGAATATAACTTTAAGTATAATTAATAATATAATATTAAATAGCTAGATAATACTTCGAAATTAATAAAAGACTATAAGATCGCTATATCGCCTCTATTAGAGCTATTACCTCTACTATTAATAACGTATTTATAAAAGCCTTTTATAATCGATTATACTACTATACTATTACTATCTTTATTATTATCGCTATTATCTATAATACCTTTATTATATTTATAGAAGTCTTTCGTAATCGATTATACTATTATAATAGTACCTTTATCGTTAATAGAACCTTCGAAGCCTATTACGAAGAAAGCTATTACGATTATAATATCGAGAAGAAAAGAACTAATTATATAATTACTACTATATTTACTTACTTTATAATACTCTTTACTTATATATATATCGAGGTCGCTATACTTTTTATTAACGGTATATTATTATAGTAAGCTATCGTAATTATATAGGTATATAGTTTTACCTACCTTCTTATCTGTTAAGAAGGTATCTTAGCAAGAATCTTAGCTTAGTATTATAAGTAGTTACTTCTTAGTAGAAGAATAATCATCTTTACTATATACTACTCTTATATCTATATTTTCATATTACTCTTACACATTTAGACTACTTAATCTCAAATCTTTACTATCATTCGTATAACCTAAGAAGTTAGTAGAAACTTCTTTCTCTACTTAAGAATTTCGTATATCTTTGTTATATTATAAGTATAAGTATAAGATTTTAGTAGTAAAAGTCATGATGATTCTTCTAAGAAAAGCTATAACTAAAGTATCGAGTACTAAGCTATATTAAGCGCTAAGCCGCGTTAAGCTATAATAAGTTATAATATTAATAGATATAGCTATAGCTATAACATCTTTCCCTCTTAGAGAAAAGCTCGTCTCGAGTACTTAAGTAAATGAAAAGAATAAGTTTAAGATAGATACTTAATAATAGTACTGAGAATTTCGTTAGTTTAGATATAATCTTTTAGACTTATTTATTTATCGAGTGCTAAAGAGATCTTAAAGTTCTAACTCTCGTATTAAGCGACTAGAGGTTTTATATTTAAAAACTTCGCCGCGAGAATCTTTATAGTGTTATTACTTTTTTATAAAACGACGTTAATATTCTATTTAATCTACTTTCTATTTATTATAGTAATTACTATCTTTAATATTAAGAATTTATTTATAAGAATTACTATCGCGTTATTCTAATATAAGTTAAAGATTATTAAAGTTTAAATTTTATAATTAACGAAGATAATAGTAGTAGATAGATTAGCGATTTATTTAAATAATTCCGCCTCTATTCTTCTTAACTTTATTAATATCTTATTCTTTAAATATCTAATTCTCAAAGAATCTACTATTAATAATATCGGGATAGAGCTTAAAAGTAAGATTGGCTATGTGGTCGAAAATAAGATATTAATCGATAGAGTTTTTGATAGAGTCTATCTAAGAGAGCTTAATATCGAGATCGATATTTAATTATAACGTAGAGTTAAGAGAGACTGCGACTTCTTAAATCTCTATTATTTATTTAATAAAAGGATTTCTAGAATATTTTAATTTTCTAAGATTTTATAGTTATTTAAATAAACGTTTTTTAGATAAAAGTATTATATCTTTTCTTTAATATCTTTTATCGACTTATTAAAGTATATTTTATTTTTTATACTCTTTTAAGCGATAGTAAAGACCTTATATATAAATCTTATACGCTCTTTAAGATTTTTATATAATTAATATATATTTTATATAATAAAGTATTTAATATTATTCTTATTTATTTATATAGTTAATATTTTATAAGATATAAAATTTTAGATTAATTATTCTTTCGAATTAAAGTTAAACTTTTAAAATTTAAATCTATTTTTAATATATAATTTTATTATATAAAACTTTTAAAAATTAAATAAAATTATAAAGGTTTTATAATAGCGAAGAAATTCTTTCTTAGTAATATTATTAGTAATATTAATAATAATATAAATAAAAAATCTATTAATAATAAATTATTTTAATTTTTTAATATAGCTAATTCGAAGCTATAACGTAATATTCTTAAACTTTTCTTCGTTATTTAAGTTATTAAAAATTTAACGATTTATTAATCTATCGAAGTCTTAATAAGTAATTAAAATATCTTCTTTTTTTACGTCAATAACTAAAATTCTAAATCTTCTTAAAATAATAAAGATTATATTAAATATATAATTTAGATTTTTTAACGCTTAAAGTATTAATATAGTTAACTCTAGAATTAGTAAGAAATATAGTAAAAAATTACTCTAATTTTAACTTTAGTCTATATTTAATAATTCTCTTAAGCTATTATAGATATATTAAAAAGCTTTATTTATATTCTTAAAAATAATTTTTTAAAAATTTTAAAGATTAATATAATTAAAAGTAATTTCTAAAATAATATTAATTACTTCTCTAAAGTAATTCGAGTTTTAATCTATTTTTAAAACTATAATTAATAATACTTTATAGCAAATTTATAGATAATTATTAAGATTAAGAAATAAAAAATCTTTATTTTTATTTTATAGTTTAATAGTTCTATTATAAAGTTTAAAAAGATTTTTAAATTTAGATTTAGCGAGGTAGTTAAGAAATATTATATTATTATATTATATAATCGATATTAAATAATCTTTAAAGTTATTTATATAAGAAATATAAGTTATTATATTTCTCTAAGTATCGAAGAGTATAAAAATATTAGAAAGATATTTTTAAATTTTTTTTTAAATAAATCTTAGATAGTAATAGTTTATACTCGAAAAACGCTAGATATAATTATTATTTACTTTAATTCGAGATTAATCTATTAAATAAAAGTTAATCTCTTATTTAGAAATATTATTATATCTATATTTAAGTTTTTAATAAATAATATTAGCGAAAAAATATAAAAGCGTTACTATTTTCGCGATAATATCTATTTATATAGTATTTATATATTAATAAAATAAAGTTAAAGTAGAATAATATAAATTTAGATAAGATATAAATATATTTATATAAATAAAGGTAGAAGTATAATAATAAAAAAGTTTAAATTTACTTTAATCTATTCTTACTTCGCAAGTATAGAAAAAGAAATAAAAATTTATAACCTTATTTCCATATCCTTAACTTTTCAAATTTCTCGACTATTTTTAATATATTCTCTTAAAATATACTTATAAATTTTTAAGTAATTTCGAAATATTCTTTTTAGCGTACTCGATACTTATTCTTCTTCCCTCGTTTTTTTCGATATATAATCTTCTCTATTATATACTCCTCTTATCTTTTAATAATTATAAATATAAAAAGAGATATCTCTCTATTAAAAGGGTTTAACTTAGTTTACTTTAAGTAAATAATTAAAATAATTAAATAAATTTTAGATATATTAAGTAAAAATTTAAGCTTATAAATTAAAGCGTTAATTTTTTTAAGAATTTTATATAAATCGACTTTTTTAATAGATAATAAGGAATTCTTTAGAATATAATAATCTACTTTTTTAGTTCTAATTAATTTAAAATATATATTATTAATTAAATTAGAGATTTTATATTTAATATTATATTTAATAGCTATCTTAATTTATATAAGCTTAATAGTATTAGAAATATTATTATAAATTATCTTTTAAATCTTAATAAAGTTCGTTAATATTAAGTCTTTATCTAAGATTATACTCGCTAAAAAATCTCTAGATTTAATTTTATAGAGAGCTTCGAAAGAAATAATAGAAGTTAAGGCGTTCTTTATAATATTTAGAAAATACTTAACTTCCGATAGTAGAGTATTTTAATTTTTCTTATATTTATCGATAAGTAGATATTATAAAGTTATCTCTATTATTTAATTTATATATTTTATTTACTTATTTATTAAAGAATAATAGATTATTATTATTTTAAGTATTATCTTATATTTTAAAAATAATATTCTTTAGAATATATTAATAATTTTAGGATTTTAATTAAAAATTAATTTATAGAGAATTTTTTAAAATCTATAGATTTAATCGAAATATCGAGCCGCTTAAACTTTTATTATATCTTTCTTATTCTCTAATATTAATTAAACGAATTTAAAGAATTTATTAATAAATATTAGAATATAATTATATTCGTTAAAAGTTAGAGATAATTTAATTATAAAGTTTATAAATAATTCTTTTAACGACTATTAAGAACTTTTTACTAGTTAAAGTTATTTATATAATAATTATTAAGAGAGTTTTAATAATTAATATATTAAGTAATTATTAATATATTCTTAAATTATTTTTTATATCTTTAAAAAGTAGATTTAGTTATAAAGTTAATTATATATTTAATATATATTTTTATAAATATAATAACTATAATTATACTCTAAAACTTTATAAATTAATTTTTTAAGAATATATAAGCGATCTAATCTCTTATTTAATATATAAAGTAATTTCGAGTTAATATTAAGATAATAGAATTAATAAACGATTTATAAGCTAAATTCTAAATCTTTAATCTTCTTTACTTACTTTTAAATTTATTTATATATATAATTAAAGTATAAATTATTAAATAAAATTATAGAAATTTTATTAAGGAATTTTTTTTGGCTTATAATATCATTATAGAAAAAACGCTAGTTATATTTAAATCTATTATTAATATTTCTTCTATAAATAAGTCTTTAATAAAAAACTAAGATAGTTTATCGACGTTACCGTAAGTTCTTTTAACTCTATATATAATTTTTATTCTAGATTAAAAAGTCGATAAGTATAAAGCTTATTTATTTAATCGAGCGAATTAATAACTATTAGTTTTATTTTAAAGAATAGATTTTAAAGCGATATAATTAGTAATTATTATAAAATCTCTATTATCGAAAAATTAAGAAAGCTTAATTAATATTTAAACTAAGATATTAATCTTTAACTTCGTAATTTAATATCGAGTTTTAATATCGCTAAAATCGCGTGATAGAAATAAGATTAATTATTTAATTTTATCGATATTAACTTAATATAATATTATCTTATAGTCTTTCTTCTTATTATCGTCGATATATAATATAAATAAATAATTAAAATTCGAGAAGGCGAGTATTAATACGTTATATAGTTTATTCTTTAATATCTCTTAGACTTTATAATATTTTAAACTAGCTTATAAATCTATTACTTTAATAATAAAATCGTTTAATTTAAAAGTTTTAATTATCTTTATAAGGCTTAGATTAATATTAATTAAGAATTTTTTTTTATATAATTTTATTAAAATTTATTCTTATTAGAACTTCTTTTAAAATCTTTAATTTTAAATTTAATTAAAGATTTAATAATAATTATATAATATTCTACGAACTTATAATAATAGTCGAAAAAACTTAAATCGATCTCTAATTATCTAAGATTTCTTAAAAAGATTATTTTTTAAATCGCTTTAATCTTTTCTTTTATAATATTAAGACTAAATCTAAAAATATAATATTTAAATATAATAATATTTAAATAAATAAAATAATACTTAAAGAGTAAGAGAGTTACTCTACTTTTTTGTAGTAAATTTAATATCTAATTAAGATATTTAATATAATTATTAAGAGATATCGAAAAAATAATAATATTATTAATATAGATTAAAATAAATTATTAAAAATATAAGATAAGAAGTCTTTTTATTCGATATTAAAAAAAATTTAGAGTATTTATAAGATCTATAATAGAGATTTTTAATTATTCTTATTCTCGATAAAAATTAATAAAAGTAATTTTCTATTAATTCGAAGATTTAATAAGTTATTAAAAAAAATCTTTAATTAGATTAATAAATAAGAAGATTATTAATTCGTTTAAAGCTTTTAATATAATATTTTATTTAAAAAGTAAATAAGCGTTAAGATATAATTTAGTATTTATCTTTCTTAAATTAACGATAACTTGAAATTTATTATTTTTTTATATTATAAAAGTCGATAAGAAGATAGCGAAAGAAATTTTTAGAGATATTTTCTCGATATAGCTTTATTTTATTAATAGATTTAAAATAAAATTTATAGCTCGATAATCTCGCTAAGATAGATTAAAAGGATTTTATTTAAGTCTAGCGAAATTAGTCTTATCTTTAAAAGATATTAATATTTTAATTTTATTATTAAAACGCCTTAAACTAGACCGAAATAATAATTAACATTTTTTTAAGTATCTTCTTAATTTATTTCTTATATTTTAATTTTTAATATTTAGAAATATCTATCTATAATATCGTAATTTTCTTTAAGAAATTTATAATATATAATATATTTAATTTCTCTTTAAACTTTCTTATCAGTATATATAAAAGAATAAGATAGGGCTGAGCTTGAAAACCTTGAATTTGTATGTGCAGCCAATCATAAATTCAGGGTCACTACGCTCTTTGGTTAGACCAGCTGAGTCATCGCGGGTAAATAAATTAGCGTCCGCAACCATCAAAATCTCGCCCTCCCGCGCCTCCCTCATCAAAAAAATAGGTGTACGTTATTCACAATAGTAATAACTTTTTTGTTTTTCATTAAAATTTTGAAATTTGAAATTTTAAATTTTGAAGCGCTATTTGCGCTTTCCGAATTTTTAAGAATTTCAAAAATTTGTCTTATAATTATTAAAGCGCAAGGAATTCAAATATCGCTCACCAAAGTTCGCTCACCAAAGATCGCTCACCTATTTACTCGATAGCCCTAATCAAAAAAATGATTATGAATTTAATTCATAGGCCTTTACTCGTAAAGATATTAATAAAATAAAAATTTATCTTTATAAACTTAGTCGAGTTTTAAAGAATAGATAATTTTTTTAATAATTAGCCCTTATAAATTTTAATAGATTATTCTTTAAAGTTAGCTATAGAAATAGCTTAAGAGTTATTATTAATTATAATTTAAATATTTAAAGTAAAGATTTTAAGCTAAAGATTAATAATAAAAATAAATTTAAATAAATAAGGATATTAGAGGTCGATATTAAATAAAAATATTTTAATTTATATTTAATTAAAAAATCGTAATCGATATAGCGTAGATATTAATCTTTCTCTACTTCGATATTTATAAAATTTTTATCTTTATTAATAATATAGATATAAATAATAACTTTAGAATCTTAATCTTAATTCTTAGAATTTTTCGAGTTACTCGAATAAAAACCTCGCCTTTATCTTCTATAATAATAAGATTAAATTCTCTCTATTAAATATTTATTTTATTTAATTTTAGAATATTAATATTAATAATTATATTATAAGATAAGTTAAATACGATATAAAATTCTTCTAAGACTATTACTTCTTTTTTAATTATTATATATATATTAATAGAGAAATATATATAATCTTATAATAGTAGTATACTAGCTTCTACTCTCTTATAGCGAAATCTTCTCTTATTAAATATAAAATAGACTTTATTTTAATTAAAAAATTCTAAATAATATTAATTAGATATTAAAAATATTTTAAAGCTAAAGTTAACGTAAAAATTATATATTTATTTATTTTTATTATAATAACTATTTATAGTACTAGAAAACTTTTTAAATATTATATTATATTTATTATTATTTTTTAATTTTATATTTATAATTAACGTTAAAGCGAGATTTAAATTATTAATACTTCTAAAAGATATTTATAAATAATATTAAGAATTCGATATAGTATTTAAAGATATTCTTATAATTAATATAATAATAAAGTTTTCTTTAAATAAACCTCGATTATTAATTAAAAGCTTTAAGAGAATTCTCTCTAGCTTTTCTCTTCGACTAAAGCTTTTAAAATTATATAAATCTCGAAATTATAAATATTAAGATCTTTCTCTTCTCTCTTATTATAATTTTTATTATTATTATTATCTTTATTAATATCTATCTATTTTAAATTAATTTTTATAATCTTTCGATTATTTTTTCGATAATTATTATCTTAATAATCTTCGCTATAATATCTATAAAAATAAGATAATAACTTTTTAAATTGACGTTTATTTTCTTTAATTTTAGATATCTTTAGCGATTATTTAGATCTAGTATTTAAATTAATTTTAAATTTAAACTTCGCAGTCTAAATTAACTTCTTTATTATTAGATTTTTAAAGAGTTATTAAACTCTAATTAATATTAATATTTTTAATAAATTAAGCTTTTAATAAGACTTATTTATCTTATAAACGCGCTTTATCGTTATCTTATTATTATAAATTTATCTATTAAAATTCTTAATTATATCTTTCTCTTTATATATAAATATAATAAGAGCTAAGTTTATATCTAATCTCTATTAGAGATATCTAATAATTATATTCTTATTAATAACTTCGACGTTATATAGATAATTAATTTTTTTTATTAAGTATTAACTTAGCGTGATAAGAGAATTATTAAATTGAAACTTTATCTTTTCCGTTTTCTTTAGAGATTTAAAACGATTTAATCGATACTCTTAAAGAAACTTATCTTCTTATATTATTAAACTATAATTTATCTTCTAGCGAACTCTTATAAAGAGATTATTATATTATTCTAAAGTATTTTTCTTTAAATATATTAAGAGTATTTAAAGAATAAGAGCGTTATCTTCTAGTTTCGCGATATATTAAAAGCGATAAACGAAGAAAATCGCGAAGTATTTTTAAGAATTAAATATTATAATATTCTCTAAGCGAAGCTTCGGAGTTTTTTATTAGTTTAAAGATTTTTAATAGTTTAAATACTTATATAATTAAAAATTATTTCGAGAATTTTTATATCCTCGAGAGAGGCGATTATTTTAGATATATAAATAATTATATTCTCGAGATAGACGATTATTTTAATTCTAATAACAACCCGAAATTAATTTTAAATAACGATTTTCTCTAGAAATAAACTCGAGTTTAAGATCGAGATTACGACTTTAATAAAGCTTTATATCTTATTAAATAACTTTTATTTATAAATAAATTAATTTATCCTTAATTATTAAATAATTAAACTTCTTCGATTATCGATAAAATTCTTAAATAAATTCTTAAGACTTAGAATTACTGGCCGGAAAGATATAGTATATCCTATGGGATATTTCATACCAAGTGATACTATACCGTACCCGGGTATGGTATGAATAGGGTCGGATATCATACCATTTTTCTAGTATGGGTTCGGGATCTTGGCGGTATATCCCACGGTATGATATATCTGTGGGATCATATCATGATATGATATATGTATGAAATATCTCGATTGGGATTTCTATATTTATAGAATAATCCGACTGAGATATATAGAATATATTTATTCTTCTTTATTGAGAGAGAGGGAATATAAAGAGTAATTTAATATAGCTATTTATCTTTTTATTAATATTAATAATTAGAATAATAATTAGAACTATAAGCGTCTCTATTCTTCTTCTTAAAATTATAATATAAAAGAATATTCTAAATTTTAAATCTTTAAATATTATAAGAATAAAATTCTATAATTATCTCTATTTATATATTTATCTTAACGTATTATATAAGCTTAATAAACTTTATATTTATCCTTCTCTCGAATCTTAATTTACTCTTCTATTCTACTTTATTTTAATTCTTTTAAATACTTTAAATCTATCTCTATCTAATTAAACTTATTAACTATTTATAAATAAATTCGCTTTTTAAATTATTTTAAATCTCTTTTTTAAGATTAGATCTATTATTATTAACTCTCTCTAATTATAAATCTATTAATTATTTTTTTATATATTATAAAGTATTAATAATATATCTTAATAAATTTATAAATATTAGACTTATTAAAGTACTTTTTATAAGCTTATTATTTTTATTAATATAATTATTATAAACGTTAATTAAGTTTTTATATAAAGTATTATTAGCTCTTTTAATCTAATTCGATATATTAAGATCTTCTTTAAAATTAAATCTAGCTTATTTAAATTTATTTTTTTAATATTTTATATAAAAAATTATTATTAGAGTATAGAATATCGTTAATAAATAATATTTCTAAGTATTATAATATCTTTTAGTTATTAAAAAATATCGCTTATATATAATAGCCCCCGCGAAAGAATAAAAAATATTACGAGTTATTTAAGCGATTATAATATATTTAAATTTTAATTTCTTTTATTACTCTAGAATTAGAAGATTTATTAGATTATTAAAAGAAGCTTTATAAAAATTAAAAGTAAAATTATAATTAGAATAATAATTAGAAAATTTATTATTTCTTTTATATCACTAAAATTAATTATATTTATTCTTATTATCTAAATTTTTAATATTAGAGAATATAATTTAATTAAATATATTTTTATTTAGTTAATTTATTCGCTTAACTCTTTATAATTAACTACTTATATTAATATTTTAATAATTTTAAAATATCTTTTTAAGTATTTCTTAGTAGATCTTTATCTATAACTTCTTTTTAATATTAATCTTTTAATTTAATTTCTTTAATTTTATATTATTATAATTTAAATATAAAAGCGTAGCTTATTTATATAGATAGCTTAAATCTAATTAAATTTAATTATAATAATTAATTAATTTCTTATAAATCGTCTTAAGAGCTTTAAGAAACTCTTTTTCTAAGAAATCTTCTTTTTTCTTAATTTTCTAAGCTTTTTATCTATATAGTTAAATAAATAATTATAAATATTAAAAACGTAATAAATTATAATCTTCTTTCCTCTACTTATTAACTTTATAAATTTATAAAAAAAATTAATAAATTAAATTAAATATTAAATCTATTAGAAATTAATTAAAAATTATTTAGACGTCTAAACTATAATTTCTATTTATAATTATTTTTTATTATTTAATCTTAAATAGATAGTTAATCTATTTTTTAAGAAGTATATAATATTAATATAAAGAAGTAAAGCGTAAATTAATATCTAATAAGTTAAATTTTAATAAGTCTTAATATTCTAAAAAAATTTAAGAAGGCGTTTCTAATAATATTACTTTTTTTTAAAAAATTAATATTTATTTAATATTAAAATATCTTTATCTTAAAGTCGTTTAGTTTATAATATAAAAAAAATCTCTTTGCGCTAATTACTAATATTAATATATATAATAATTTTTTAAATCTTAATATAATTAATAATATAATAATTAGAATAATAATAAGAAATATTATATTTTTATTAAGGTTATTAATAAGTTAATTATATTTATTTAAACTTAATTCTTATCTTCTTTATTATCTTAACTTCTCTAAAATTTCTTATTTATTAAAATAATTTTAATATTATTTAGAAGTTCTTTTAAGGCTAATTAAATAATATATATTATATAAAGAATATATTATAAATAATTTAAAAACTTAAATTCTTTAATATTAAGCGGGTTTTTTATTATAAAAATAAAAAGATAAATAATTAAATCTTTAAAGAGTATATTATTATTATTAGCGTTATTAGTTATAAGTCTAAATATATAAGTTTAAATCTTATATTCTATAAGAATTAAATTAATAATATTTATAAGTTTCTAATTAGTATATTTATTTTTAATATACTTAAAGTCTATAAGAATCTTATACTATTACTAATTAATATTAATAAAAAAAATTAAAATTATTATAAATAATTAACGATTATAAGATAATTAATAATTTAAAATTAAAGAGACTTTAATATTATTAATTAATAAATTCTTTAATAATTTTATCTCTAGCTTTATAGCTTTTTCTACTAATCAATTCTTTATAATAGATATTAACTTTAATTATATATTAGAGTTAAAATAGTATAAAAATTATAATATTTTAAAATTATTAGTAATTATAAATAGAATATTAATATTTATAATTTAGCGATAAAATTATTCTAAAAAGTCTTAGCGTATAAGCTTTCGATCTTCTAATATTATAAAAGAATTTTAATATTATCTTTTTTAGAGTAAATAGTAAATTAGATATTCTATTTATTATTTTATTTATTAATAATTTATATTATCTAACTTAAAAATATATCTAATTTTTATAACTATTAATTAAGTTTATTTATTATAAACTATTTAAATTAAATTTCTTAATATATTTCTTAAATTTAATATATTATGAGAGCAATATGGAAATGTAGATATAAGAGTAGTATATAGTAAAGATAATTGTTCTTCTACTAAGAAGTAACTACTTATAATGCTAAGCTAAGATTCTTGCTAAGATACCTTCTTAGCAGGTACGAAAGTAGGTAAAATCATATATCTATCAGTATATATAACAGAATAAGGTAGGGCTGAGCTTGGAAACCTTGAATTTGTATGTGCAGCCAATCATCAATTCGGGTTCGCTACGCTCTTTGGTTAGACCGGCTGAGTCAGCCCGGTAGCCCTCCCGCGCCTCCCTCATCAAAAATTTGTATGTAGAAGTTTTACACTTTGAAGTACTCAGCTTGCGATACATACAGTTACTTCATAATTCCTCAAATTGTAGAGCTCGCTTTGCGCTTTCTAACGCTGTAAAAATTATGAAGTTTGGCCTACTATTGGTGGATTAAATGGACATTCAAATATGGTAGTCATGGTAGTCACACCAGACGCGTCCGGGATCGGATAATAATCCTTCCACCTGTTTGTTATTCTTCCACCATTCTACCAATTCTACCAATTCTACCAATTCTACCAATTCCACCAATATAAACATAATCGTCTTCGGTACCCCTCGCCCAATTAGAGCCCCTTACTGACGCCCCCAGGCCACCCCTCGGCGAATCCGCTACTACTGACAATCGAGGCCGCAAGCGAGCCCAACAGCTACCTACTACTGCTCATAAACGCGTTGAAAGGCCCTCAAAAAGAGTCCGGTTCAGGCACGTACACCCCTTTTGCCCGCCTCTTAGAGGCCCTACTGACACCCCCAGGCCACCCCTCGGCGAATCCGCTACTATTAGCAATCGAGGCCGCAAGCGAGCCCAACAGCTACCTACTACTGCTCATAAACGCGTTGGAAAGCCCTCAAAAAGAGCCCAAACGGATACATCCTCCCCTACATACTCCTCCCAAGCCAGCGATAGATGGGTTAAACTAACATTCAAATATTGTAGTCACACCAAACGCGTCCGGGATCGGATAATAATCCTTCCACCTATTTGTGTAACCATTCTTCTTCCACCATTCTACCAATTCCACCAATATGAACACATTTACCCTCGGTACCCTCGCACTCAGTTGAATAAGAGGAGGATCTACAACAGGCGAATGCGGAGAACACTACGGAGAACATTGCGGAGACAGTCATCAGCAGCAGTAACACAACAGGCCTACTCTCCACGATCTCACACCAGCCCGATACTCAGTAAGAGGAGGAACCACTGCAGCAGGTAAATGCGGAGAATATTGCGGAGACAGTCATCAGCAGCAGTGACACAACAGGCCCGGCTAGGCCTACTCTCCACGGTCTCACACCAGCCCGATACTCAGTAAGAGGAGGAACCACTGCAGCAGGTAAATGCGGAGAATATTGCGGAGACAGTCATCAGCAGCAGTGACACAACAGGCCTACTCTCCACGGTCTCACATCAATCCACTCAGCCAGTGCAAGAGAAGTCAATACAGCAGGCGAATGCGGAGAACACTGCGGAGAAACCAAGCGGCAACAAGGCCCCCAGCACCAAGAACACGGCTCAGCTCTCCAAGATCCCACGTCATATGCTCTCCACGGTTCCACATCAAATCATCACTCAGCAAGCGCGGAGAACACCACTGCAACTTAGCCTGTCATCCCCACTACATTAAGGAGTAAGAGGAGGAACTACAACAGGCAAATGCGGAGAACACTGCGGAGAACACTATGAAGAACACTGCGGAGAACATTACGGAGACAGTCATCAGCAGCAGTGACACAACAGGCCTACTCTCCACGGTCTCACACCAATCCACTCAGCCAGTGCAAGAGAAGTCAATACAGCAGGCGAATGCGGAGAACACTACGGAGAAACCAAGCGGCAACAAGGCCCCCAGCACCAAGAACACGGCTCAGCTCTCCAAGATCCCACGTCATATGCTCTCCACGGTTCCACATCAAATCATCACTCCGGAACGATGCATATTTGGACGAATTGAAACCGTCCGATGTCTACAGCTATGTCATTATTCGAAAAATTTCACTGCGGCAGGAGATATTGTGGGATTCACACCACTAATTGGCACGTTATCTCCATTTCTTTCCGATATTTCGATACTTCTTGCCATAAGAACATAGCCTTTCTCTATACCTTCCTAATTAGGCCTTAGCGCACCTCTCTCCGCACATATATGCCTATATATTATATAGATTAAATTAATTTCGTAGTGGTGGAAGTAGGTCAAAAACGCACAGCAAGCGATCAGAGTTCGATTTGACTTAGGGCTAGGGCTAAAATTCCATTTGACTTAAAAAATCCAATATTATTAGAAAATAAAATTAATTAAAAATAAAAAAAAAAAAAAAAAAAAAAAAAAAAAAAAAAAAAAAAAAAAAAAAAAAAAAAAAAAAAAAAAAAAATATTTTTTTTTATAGGTAGTAGCTTTAATAGCGGAGGTAGTAATAATATAGTAGCATAATCGATTGCGGAAGGCTTTTATAAATACGTCGTTGATAGTGGAGATAGTAGCGGAGATAGAGATAGGTCGGTCTTATAGTTTGATATAGCGGTCTCGTAGTCTCTCATCAATTTCGGAGTATCGCCTAGATACTTAATATTATATTATTAATTATATTTAAGATTATATTCTTTCTAATATATTAGATATTTAATTAACTAACTCTTATTATAACGTCTAATACGTTTATTAAGTAAGAACTATAGCTTATATAATTTATAATTATTAATATCGCCTTTTATATAGATAGAATTAGGCTTTTTTAATAATAGTCTATAAAAAAAATTAATATTAGCGGGCTATAGTTCTAGCTATACTATCGAGAATATAAGATAAACTCTTTAATAATTAAATATATTAAAGCGATATACTTATTTATTTATTTTAATAATAATCTCGAAAAAACTAATATAATATTAATTAATTTTATTTATCTTAATAATATTAATAGATTATAAAATAGAATAGTCTTTATATAGATATAAGAGTATCTTATCTCTCTTTTTAAAGTATATAGACTAATACTTATAATTATAATAAAACTTTTAAAATATTTAGATAAAGCTTATTATATCGATAACTTTAACTTTAATAATAGTATATATTTATTATAATAATTCGAATAATATAATAAGATTAAGAGCTTTATTAAGAGGGAATCTATAGAAGAGCTTATTCGATAACTTAATTATAGTAGTCGATTATATATTATTAAGAAGTACTTATATATATAGAAGAATAATAGACTATATTAAAGGCTTCTCTAGAATATATAAATAGAAGTATAAAGCGATTTCGGCCGTCTAGTTAATGCGTTTACTACTATTATTTATCTAGAAATAATAGATAATAAAGTATAATAGTTTAATTTTTAATTTATCGAATATAGCTTTCTATAGCTCTAATAGAAATTTAAAATCTCTATTAGATAGTAAGATCTTTAATATTTCTTAATTATTTATATCGAGGCGATCTAGTAAAGTAATAACTTACTCTTTAATATCTTAGATAGATTTATTAGAGATATAAGTAATTCGCTTTATAAACTTATTTATAACGGTTATTATATAATTAAATCTCTTATTAAATAGTAATATAGTAAGAATGAAATTAAGCGTTAAGGTGTGAAAAGATAGAGTAGAACTCTCTATAGGCTATAGGTAATTATAAGACTTATAGCGGCGAGTTTATAATATTAGATACTTAGAATAATACTTAATATAGCTATAAAGATATTTAAATAATTCTTATATATATTATAATTTAAAGATTATATTAAAAGATCTTTTAAAATCTAGATAATTATCTTTATAGGCGATTTCGAGAATATCTTTAATTAGCGATTAGGGTATATATAATCGTTTAAGATCGATAAATTTATTTTTATAAAAAATAAGGTTAGAGTCTATAATATTATAAAAAAAAAAGCTCGACGCTCTCGCCCTTAGCTATCAGCGTTACATTAATATCTATAATACCGATAATCCTTATCTAGTATAGATCTATGCTATATCTAATAAGAAGCCTACTATAAAAGACTTCGTTTATCTCTACTACGATAGTAGAGTAACTATAAACGCTACTATAATCTATTACTTGCGTAACATAGATATACAAGATATTAAGCTCCGAGTGGTCTTCGGATAGCGTTGACTTACCGGTGCTTACAAGGCGTGAAAGAGCGTCTGGCACAATGTGTTCCTTGCCAGGCTTGTGTCTCACATCGAGGCGTTAAGCTGCAGGCGTACAAAGATGTGAGCATAGTTCCACCCTCGAAAAGCAAGTCCCGTGCCTAGGTTGGACTTCTCGGTGGAGTCAGAGTCAATGATTTCAACAGAACAGGAGCCTTGGTGGCAGGAGACTTCTGATGAAGGCTCTTGCAGACAGCCCTCCTGCTTAGCTGCGGAAGGCTCTTGCAGACAGCCCTCCCGTAAGTATTTATGGAGTTTTGTTTTTAATGCGAATAATATATCGCAGTTTCGGTAAACTATATAAATATCGATAAAGTTAATATAGGCCTCTTTATATAACTATTCTTTATAATTATCAGCGGAGCTTTTCTTAGACAATTCGCCTTAATAAGCTTCTTATACTTTATTATATTTTTAAAAGATATTAGATTAATTCTTATTAATATAATTAGCTTAATTATAAATTATTTAATTATTATAATTAACTTAGTAAATAGTAGTCTAGCTATAATAGATACCTTATAACTATTATAACTACTTATCTCTATTACTTTAATAGCGATTATCTTATCTTAAAAACCTTCTATCTTAAAAAGGGTTTAATTATTTAAATTAATTCGAGAATATCGAATCTAACGTATTTAGAGGATTAGCGATTTAAAGGCGTAATAGTATAATAAGCGAATAATTATCTTACGAAGCGTATTACTAATTTAATTAATAATCGTACTATTAATTATTATAAGCGTATTATTTTTTATTATAAGATTTATTCTAGTAGTTAAAAGGCTATCGCGAATAGAACTAAGACTAAAAGAAATTAAATAATTAATTTCTGTAATTCTATTAATCTTAACGATTAATATTTAATTAATCTTATTAAAGGCCTTATTAAAAGATTTGATTATTACATTATTACTATAGTAGTTGACTTTATTAAAACCTTTAATAAAACGATCTAGATATCTTAAACTATATATCTTTCTTTAATTTAAATACTTAAATAAACGAAGAAATTGATATTATAGTAGACGATAAGTCTATAAAAGTATATAAGTTTACTATAATATCTTAATAGATAAATATTAATTAATTTTCGATATTATCTATATTAATAGATTTTATATAATAAATAACTACTTATATATAGCTCGAAAGCTTTTTTTTATTATATATATTTATTAGAATATACTTCTTAGTAGTAAGATAAATAAATACTACTTTAATCGATTCCTTAAATTATCTTAATAATATCTTATATTATTTTTTAATATTATTATCTACTTATAAATTAAGCTTCTTAAGATTTAATAATTTAATAATATATTATAATAACGCTATATCTCTTAATATTATATTAAAATTAATTTTAATTATAGAAAAGTCTTTTATAATAGCTATATCCCGTAATTATTTAATAAAAAAAATAACGCTATAAAAGTAGATATCTTTACTAATTATAACGATCTCGTCTTCTTTATAGGATTTATCGAGATAAAAATCGAAGTAATTAAGATTCGATAGATTCTATTAATTGAAGGTATTTAATAAAATAAATAGTTTTCTAGATAGACTTTATAGCCCTAATTATTCTATAGAGTCTATAGGGCTAAATAATATTTATAGATTCTATAATACTTAGATAATAGCTCTTTAAATAGTATTATTAATATCTTACTAAAACTATTAATAATCGAGAGAAAAGTTAGAAGCTATAATATTATCGTAGATTATAATTTTTATAGAGATCTTAAATATAAAAGAAGAATATTTATTAGATAAGCTTATTAATATAAAGCTTCTTATTTAAATAATTTCTAAAGATTTCTATATAGCTAATAAGAGAGAGCTTAATAAAGATAAATTTAATAAAGTAATATCGATTAAAGAAGGCTTTAGTAGCTCTACTAGCTATATAGTAAGATTTTCGAAGTCTCTAACTATCTTATAAAAGAAAGGCTTATTAATAGTCTAATCTAATAGCTATAATATTAATAATTTAAATTCTAAAGAATTAAATCTAGTTCTTACTTTATTATTTTATAATATAAATAAAAATCTTAATAGCTCTAAGGGCTTAAGAATATAAGTAATAAAATATCGAATTATAGATACTATCGAAGGCTTTAATAGATTAAGATATAAATATACTATTTTAATAAAGTCGTCGATTTAAAAGGCTAATATAATTATTCTTTAATTAATATAGATTTAAACGACGTCGATATTAAGAAGATATTTTATTAGATTAAAATTATTTATTAGATTAGTAAGATAGTAGTTTAATTAATAAATAAAAGAGCGTTAGCGAAAGACTTAGATAGTAGAATAGCTATAAAAAATTAAGTAATAAAGTATTATTAAATAAATAGATAATAATAAAGAAGCTTCTAAATTATTCGATAGTTAATTAATATTAAATAATAATATTACTATTATATTATAAGAGTAATATAAAAATATAGATATAAGAGTAGTATATAGTAAAGATGGTTATTCTTCTATTAAGAAGTAACTACTTATAATACTAAGCTAAGATTCTTACCAAGATACCTCCTTAACAGATACGAAGATAGATAAAACCATATACCTATGCAGTCACGACAGCTTACTGTGACATATATATTATTATATTATTTATTTTATAATCTATAAATAAATAAATTAGAATCTTATTATAGTAATAATAAATAATATATAACTCTCTAAAACCGACGAGCGTATATTCGTTAAATTATATTTACTTCTAAGATTTTTAAATTTCTAAGTCTTAATAGATAGATTAATAATCGTTACTAGATTTAGATTAATTCTATATAATCTATACTATCTTTATTTATTATTATATCTATTATTTTTTATTATTAATATTAAAAAGAAAGTAAAATTTATTATTATTTTTATATTAAAATATACTTATTAATATCTTATACTAAGTATTATTAATTAAGAAAATTAAATTTATACTAAATAAAGATCTAACTAATATCTTAAAATTAAGATATTTAAAAAGAAATTAAAAGAAATATATAAATAAATAAAATATTAGAAATAAAATAAGATTAATATTTAATATATAAATCCTATTTTCTCGCTATAATAAAAACTTATACCGCTTTAATAATATATCGCTATATTATTCTTAATATTTTAAATTAAAAATTAATTCTTTTTAATTAACGTTATAATTAATAATTATATATTTAAGAATATATAATAACGCTAATATAGAATTAGTATTTAATTTAATTAATTTAAAACTCTAATTAGTCTAGCTATTAACGCTTCTCTATTTAATATAATATATATTTTACTTACTTTAATATTAATACTTATTTATTACTATATTATTTTAATTATTAAGATTAAAAATTATATTTATTTAATTAATATTCTAATCGCTAGCTATATTAATAAGAGTGTATATTAATATTTTAAAACTATTAAATAAATTTTATTAGATATTAATATAGAATTAAAATTTAATTTAGATACTTTAATAATTTAATTAATTAAACTAATTATTATTTAAATCTTTTATATATAAAAATTAAATCTTTTATCGCGCTAAGATTATTTTTAAATTTTAAAATCTTTTTTATTAATATAACTTTCTTCTATTTAAGTAATATTATAATATCTTTTATTTAGATATTAAAATATTAAAGTATTATATTCTTCGCTTTTAATTAAATAATATTATCTTTAAGCTAATATCTTTAATCTTATAAAAATAATAATTAATTTATTATAAATAAAGATAAAAAAGAAATAATATCTTCTTCTATTTTTAGAATAGAAGAAGAGAAAAGAGTAAATAAATTAATTATAAATTATAAACGGCTCGATATTTAAGAATAACGAATTAATAAAATTATAATATTAAAATAAAGAGCTTTTCTTATAATTAATAAATATAAGATTAAATAGAAATTAATTAGATTAATAAGATTATCTTTAATAAATATATCGCGTATATAAAGAATATTAAAATATATAAAATATAAGAGAGAGCGTATATATATAATTATAAATATTTAAAGTATATTTAAAATATAGAAAGAAGCGTTTATATATAGCTCTATAATATATATTAATAAAAAAGAAATTAATTTCTTTTTCTAATTAGCTTTCTAATTAATATTTAAACTTAATTTATCTTTAAATAATATTTTATTTTAATAAAATTTTAGTTATATAATATTAATTAGCTTAATAATAAATATTTAATATTATTCTTTTCTAATTTACTCTTTTTTTTAAAAAATTCTTTTTATTATTATAATAATTATATTATAATATACTCGTTTATTATAATATTATCTATATCTAAAAAAAAAAATTTTTTTTTTTTTATATTCTATAATTAAATTAAATTAATAATATTATTTTTATAAAGTAAGTATACGCTTAATAGCGCTATATCTTTTAATATAATAATTAATTATAATATTAATTATAATTTATTAATATATAATATTATTATCTATTAAAGTTATTAATTTAATATTTATAAAAATTAAATTTTTTTTTAATAATTTATTAATTACTAATTTAGATTTATTTAAATAATTAAAATAAAATAAAGATAAAATTTCGCGAAGATAAAGATTAGGAAATTATATATAAAGTTTAAAAAATATAATTATAAATAAGAAAAGTATATAATTATATTAATTATATATATCTAAATTAAGTAATAAATTAATTATATATATTAATTATATTATTATTAATTAAACTTTAAAATCTATATATTAAAGAAAATCCGCGAATTATAGAAATTAACGAATTTAATTATTTTTTAAATTATATTTATTTAAGTAATAAAGAAAATCTTAATTTATATAACTTTAAATTTAATTAATTTACTTTAAATTTAAATCTCTATATTAAATATATTTTAAGAAATTATAAAAATAAAATTAATAAGTAATTTTAATAATATAACTTACTCTTTAATAATTATAAATAAAAAAAATTACTAACTAATATCTAGCGGCTTAATTATATATATTTTATATAAAAAGAATTACTTTATAATTAAAAGATATATAGCTTTTTAAATAATTATAATAAAATATAATATTATTAAAGTCTAGACGTAGTTTTTATAAAAAAAAATATATAATAAATAAAAGAAAAATTATTCTAAGTTAAGAATAAGATATTTTAATTATTATTTTATTTATTACGCTTAATTAATAATATTTAACTATTATACTTAATCTAATAACTTTATATATTTTATATTTATAAAATAAAACTTTTTAAATTAATTTAAATATAAATATACGCCCGTAAAAGTTAGAGAAAAGGCTTCTTATTCTAAAATCTATATTAAATTAAAAATTATATCTCTATATTCGATAGCTTTAATTTTTAAAATTATTATTAATATTAAAACTAAATTTATATAATAATAATATATCTTTCTTATTAGCGAGTATCTCTATATTTAATAATTTTAATTTCTAAAATTATTATTAATATCGCGATTAAATTTATATAATAATAGTATATCTTTTTTATTAATAAATATTCTTATATTTAATAACTTTAATTTCTATAATTACTATTAATATCGCGATTAAATTTATATAATAATAATATACTTTTCTTATTAATAAATATCTCTATATTTAATAATTTTAATTTTTAAAATTATATTTAATATTATAATTAAATTTATATAATAATAATATATCTTTCTTATTAACGAGTATATTAATAATTATAAATAATTAAAATATAATAGAAAATAGTAGATAACTCTTAATAATATTTAATTTTAAATCTATAATTTTTTTATCTTATTTAAAAATAAAAATATTTATATCTAGAATTTAAAATAAGTAAATTCTAATATATAATTATTAAATATTTAGATATAAATCTTTTAATTAAAAAATTAATTTCTTTAAAATTAATTAGTATAATTATAATAATAATTAAAAATATAATTATTATATTATATAATATAATTTAATAAATTAAATTTAATAAATTAAATTTAATAAACTTCGCTAATATAATACTAGATAAAATTTAAAATATTAAAATTATAAATAAAAATTCTCTTTTTTTTCTTTCTTAATATCTTATTATATTTTTTTTATTAATATTTTATATTATAATTATTTTATTTTATTTATCTTAATCTAACTTAATAATAATATATTATTAATTATTATTATTTTTAATAATAATTTTATTATATTATTATTATATAAAGATAGTAATATTAATTTATATATTAAATTAACTTATTTAAAAGATAATATAAATTTTAATAATCTTTTTAATAATATAAATAATTAGTCGAATAATTATCTATTTAATCTTTATATTAAAACTTTAAATCGAATTTTTTTTTTAAAATCTTCTAATTATAAAAAGATAATCGCGAAAAAAATTAAATAAAATAAATTTTTAATTATTTACGCTCTCGATATAAAGATTATTAGAAAGAGTATTTTAAGATCTTTACTTATAAAGACTAAAAATTAATATTAAAAATAAGAAAGTAAGTATAGTAATATAATATTTTATTAAGTAATATATATATATATAATTAATAATAATTTAGCTATTACTTTATAAGAGATTAAAAAATATTAAAAATTAATTAATTTACTTCTTTTAAAAAGATCTTTTATCTATATAATACGAGAGATTATTAATATAATATTATTATCTTATTATACTATATAAGTAAAGGCCCATGAATTAAATTCATGGAGTTGGATTTTTCTAAGTCAAATCGAACTCTGATCGCTTGCTGTGCGTTTTTGACCTACTTCCACTACTATAAAATTAATTTAATCTATGTGGTATGCAGGCACATATATGCGAAGAGAGGCGCGCTAAGGCCTAATTAGGAAGGTATATCGAGTGTGAAGGATTAATCCGTAATAATTGCCTATAAAAAACAGAGAAAGGCCATGTCCTTATGGCAAGAAGTATCGAAATACCGGAAAGAAATGGAGACAACGTGCCAATTAGTGGTGTGAATCCCACAATATCTCCTGCCGCAGGGAAATTTTTCGAATAATGAAATAGCTGTAGACATCGGACGGTTTCAATTCGTTCAAATATGCATCGTCCGATGTTTCTCCTGCAGAGGCCGCAGTGATGTACCATATTAATGCAGTGGGGATGACAGGCCAAGTTGCAGTGGTGTTCTCCGCTTACTGAGTGATGATTTGATGTGGAATCGTGGAGAGCATATGACGTGGGATCTTGGAGAGCTGAGCCGTGTTCTTGACGATGGTGGCCTTGTTGCCGCTTGGTTTCTCCGCAGTGTTCTCCATAGTGTTCTCCGCAGTGTTCTCCGCATTTGCCTGTTGTAGTTCCTCCTCTTACTCCTTAATGCAGTGGGGATGACAGGCTAAGTTGCAGTGGTGTTCTCCGCTTGCTAAGTGATGATTTGATGTGGAACCGTGGAGAGCATATGACGTGGGATCTTGGAGAGCTGAGCCGTGTTCTTGGTGCTGGGGGCCTTGTTGCCGCTTGGTTTCTCCGTAGTGTTCTCCGCATTTGCCTGTTGTAGATCCTCCTCTTGCTCCTCCTCTTGTAGAGTATTAGACTGAGTGGCTAGCTGAGTGGCTGACTGAGTGGATAACTGATATGACGTGGGATCTTGGAGAGCTGAGCCGTGTTCTTGACGATGGTGGCCTTATTGCCGCTTGGTTTCTCCGCAGTGTTCTCCATAGTGTTCTCCGCAGTGTTCTCCGCATTTGCCTGTTGTAGTTCCTCCTCTTACTCCTTAATGCAGTGGGGATGACAGGCTAAATTGCAGTGGTGTTCTCCGCTTGCTGAGTGATGATTTGATGTGGAACCGTGGAGAGCATATGACGTGGGATCTTGGAGAGCTGAGCCGTGTTCTTGGTGCTGGGGGCCTTGTTGCCGCTTGGTTTCTCCGCAGTGTTCTCCGCATTCGCCTGTTGTAGATCCTCCTCTTGCTCCTCCTCTTGTAGAGTATCAGACTGAGTGGCTAGCTGAGTGGCTGACTGAGTGGATAACTGATATGACGTGGGATCTTGGAGAGCTGAGCCGTGTTCTTGACGATGGTGGCCTTATTGCCGCTTGGTTTCTCCGCAGTGTTCTCCATAGTGTTCTCCGCAGTGTTCTCCGCATTTGCCTATTGTAGTTCCTCCTCTTACTCCTTAATGCAGTGGGGATGACAGGCTAAATTGCAGTGGTGTTCTCCGCTTGCTGAGTGATGATTTAATGTGGAACCGTGGAGAGCATATAACGTGGGATCTTGGAGAGCTGAGCCGTGTTTTTGACGATGGTGGCCTTGTTGCCGCTTGGTTTCTCCGCAGTGTTCTCCGCATTTGCCTGTTGTAGTTCCTTCTCTTACTCCTTAATGCAGTGGGGATGATAGACCAAGTTGCAGTGGTGTTCTCCGCTTGCTGAGTGATGATTTGATATGAAACCGTGGAGAGTATATGACGTGGGATCTCGGAGAGCTGAGCCGTGTTCTTGACGATGGTGGCCTTGTTACCGCTTGGTTTCTCCGCAGTGTTCTCCATAGTGTTCTCCGCAGTGTTCTCCGCATTTGCCTGTTATAGTTCCTCCTCTTACTCCTCCTCTTATAGAGTATCAGACTAAGTGGTTAGCTGAGTGGCTGACTAAGTGGATTACTGAGCTGATAGGATAGGTAATATTGACTAAGCGGCTGGTCGAGTAGTATATAGGGGGAGGACGATGGCTGTAAATCCGTTCGGGCTCTTTTTGAGGGCTTTCTAACGCGTTTATGAGCAGTAGTAGGTAGCTGTTAAGCTCGCTTAAGGCCTCGATTACCAGCAGTAACAGATTCGCGTTAATAGGGGCTCTAAGAGGCGGGTAAAAGAGGTGTACGTGCCTGAAGCGTTTAGTAACGTTTCCGCGAGGGGTACCGAGGACGATTGTGTTTATATTAATGGAATTAATAGAATTGATAGAGTGGTGGAAGAATAATAGTTACATAAATAAATAAATAGGAGAAAGGATTATTATTCGATCCCGGACGCGTCTGATATGGCTATCATAACTACCATATTTGAATATTTATTTTATCCACCAATAGTAGACTAAACTTCATTATTTTTACAGCGTTAGAAAGCGTAAACTAAGCTCTATAATTTACGAAATTATGAAGAAATAGCATCTATAGGGAGCTGGTTATTTTAGAGTATAAAACTTCTACACACAAATTTTTGATAAGGGAGCTCGAGAGGGCTAGCGGGCTAACTTAGTCGGTCTAACTAAAGAGCGTAGTAACCCTAAATTTATGATTGGCTGCACATATAAATTCAAGGTTTTCTAGTTCAGCCCTACCTTATTCTTTTATATATACTAATTAAAGGAGTTAATATTATAATACTCCTCGATAGTCTTAAAAGCTAGATTTTCTAAATCTTAATATATTATATTTTATATATATTAATTATTAAATTTACACTTTATATTCGAGATTAATTATTTATCTAATCTTATTAAATCTATAAAAAACCTCGATAAAGAAAAATAGAAAGAGTACCGAGGCTTTAAATACCCGTTTTAAGATCTTAAAATAATATAAAGATTTTTAATATTTTATCTATATTATTTTAAAACCTCGAAATAATCTAAAAATTTTAATAATTTATTTATATTATTTCGAGATTTTAAAATAATATAAAAGTTTTATATAGTTTATCTATATTATTTTTGTTACGAGCGTACCCTTGACACACCGCTCAGCCCTATGGCTAGCGGGCCTTGGCGGAGGCATCTCCTACTATATCATGCCTCCTTCCCACATACATAGTTCGGTAGCCTTATTATCCTATCTACCTCACCCATACTGGTATCGTACCTATGCTGGTCCTGACATTATAATAAGGCTCCTTCGTACACCCGGCGAAGAGAAACACATACGGGCCAATCAACGCACACTCACGCCCATTCGGATTAGCGGACGAATGGTTAATAAACAAACGCGCTGGCAAGGGCTTTGTCAAGATACTAACTTGAGACCAAGACACCACGACCGGTTGAGGTCAAGACAGGAACTTGAGGCATCGTATCCTTGGGTCAGCCCACCAAACGGGTAATTCGTTTCGGCATGACGGAACGGCCTCTGGACAGCAGGAGGGATAAAGCACCGCTGGACCATTCGTACTGCAAGCGAATCAGAAAGAAATTGACAGACAACACCACCCCACCACAGTGAGCCTGCTACAACGGCGACGGGAACAGCCCCGAAACGACTACGATTCGACCTCTTCACTGAGCATGTCGACAACACACATAGTGAAGCCTGCTACCAAATGGCATTCAACACATTCGATTCTTCCCTACCTCCCTATCAAGCCTACGAATCAAATAAGACAAAGGATAAAATAAATAGACTTGATGGCAAGAGCATGGGAGACACAGGGCAAATCTACAGTGAAGCTCCCAGGCCAGGCTGCCAGTAGGTGTTGAAGGTAAAAAAAAAAAAAAAAAAGTGGAGGACTATGGCAAGAAGACTGGGCAAGGAGAAGAACTCGGAGAATCTTGCTGGTACGCAGGCAAGATGTTGCTATATCTCCGGGATCTCTGAAGGACAATATGGGTATGGCAGGCATAGCACAGTCAAGACCAGCATGCGATCCGGCAAAACCTCGGACATGGTGTTTTTGGACGAATTGAAACCATCCGATGTTCTTCAGAAAAACGCCAAGACTCGGACTGCTACCGCTACACCTCTGCAAATCCTCTCCAGTCAAGGTCTGCAGGGACTATGGATGTTTGGAGAAACAAGGCAAGCAATGGGCGTGCATCTCCGGTCTACCAGCCATGGGGGCCATGGCTATTGAGAGGGGGGGGTAGTGTTACGAGCGTACCCTTGACACACCGCTCAGCCCTATGGCTAGCGGGCCTTGGCGGAGGCATCTCCTACTATATCATGCCTCCTTCCCACATACATAGTTCGGTAGCCTTATTATCCTATCTACCTCACCCATACTAATATCGTACCTATGCTGGTCCTGACAATTTTAAGATCTTAAAATAATCTAAAAGTTTTAATAATTTATTTATATTATTTTAGAATCTTAAATAAAATAAAAATTTTAATTTAATATTTTTTATATAAGAATTAGATAGCGATAGCTCTTTCGTTAATAAATATAAATTAAAAAAATAAGCTATCGCTATAAGATATATCTATTTATAAACAATTATTAAAAATTTAATTTAATATCTATTAGAAAGTATAAGAATATTTTAATATTATTTTATTTATTTTTAAGTTTATAATCTATTAAAAGTAGAATATTAGATATATTAGAAATTAAAATAATTATAATTAAAAAATTAATTATTAATTTATAAAATATATAAATATTTATATATATAAAATAGATAGTTAATAATAACTAATAATTATTAGCTTTAATAATATATAATATATTATATAATAATTAAAGAGACTAATATTATAATAAAATTCTCTATTAAAATTATTAAATTATTATAAAAATAAGAAATAATCTTTATTTATAAAATTACTTAATTATATTAAATAATCTAATTAATAATTTTAAATTATTATTTAATAATATACTTATCTCTTATTTTTTTTTTTTTTTATTTATTTTAAAATTATAAGATAGATAAAATTATTTAATATTTTCTTCTCTATTAAATCTTTCTATTATAAAATTATACTCTTATTATTATTAATAGCGCTTTTTTATTTTTAATTATTTAGATTTAATTATATAATTAATATAAATATATATTTTCTTTTTAAAATATTAAATAAAAAAATTATATATATTAATATCTAATAATATTATAATATAATCGATCTTATTATTTATAAAAATATATATTTTTAACCTCTTATAATATCTTTTTCTATTTCTTTAAATTTATACTTTTAAATCTATTTATATTTTTAACTTTATCTCTTATAATTAATATTATATTAAGATTAATATTATATACTTTTTATAAATAAACTTTAAATAAATTATATATTTTAAAAATTATTATATATTAATAGAATTTAATAATATCAAAATTCTAAAAGAGCTTTTCTATCGCTTTATATTTATAATTTTTAATATTAATTAAATAATTATAAGATCTTAATAGCGATAAAAATAAAAAAATTTAATTAAAAGATTATTATCGCGAAATATTTATTAAAGATTATTTATATTATCTACTTCTATATATATAATTAAAATTATAAATTTAATTTTACTTTATAATAATAAAAAATCTTATCTTTTATTTTTAATAATAAATTATTTATAATTCTATTATTATTTATCTTCTTACTATATAAAATTACTATTATATTAATTTTATAATATATATATTTACTAAATTTATAAATAATAATATTTAAAAGATATTTTATAAAAAGAAAATAAAGTATAACTTCTAAGTATTTTTCTAATTATCTTTTTAATTATTATAATATTATAATAAATAAAAAAAATAGAAAAAAAGAAAGAAGTAATATATAAAAAGTTTATTATTTTTATTTTAATTTATAACGCTCGCGTAAAACTTAAAATAATAATTAATATTATAAAATTATAAAATTTTTAAATAAAGAAGAATAAAATAGATATAATAAAAAACTTAAAAAAGAATTTAAATTTAAATTTAAAGAAAAGTTTATAAATTTAATTATATATTAATAAGTTAATTAATAATTAATAATTTATTCTATTAATATATATAATAAAATAAAATAAAATAAAATAAAATTTTAAAATTTTAAATTAATATATATAATTAATTATAAATTTAGAATTATTACGCTCTTTAATTAGATTAATTAAATTATTATAAATAAATAAATAAATATTAATAATTATAAAAAAAATATAATTAAATAACCTTAATTAAAAAATAGATATATATTATTTAATTTTAGAATAACTTTTTTATTTTCTATTAAAATTTTAAGATTTTTTTTTAAAATTATAAAACGAAATAAGAATTTTTAAATAAAAAAGAATTTTTAAATTTAATTTAATAATTATTAAAGTATAAAAAATTTAAATATTATTTATTAAAGTTCGCTCGATAGCTAAATAACTCGCTTATTAAAGTTCGCTTATTAAAGATTATTTATCTATTTACTCGATAACTCTAATTAAAAAAATAATTATAAATTTAATTTATAAATCTTTATTTATAAAAAATATAATATCTTATAAATTTTAATAGAATCTTTTATTTTTTAAAATAATAATAGAAATTTATTATTAAATATAATACTTATTAATTAAATAAGAAAATAAAATATTTAAACTATATTTATAATATTTATAATTTTATAATAATAGATTTTTTTTATAATTTAATAGAATATAATTTTTAATATAATATAATTTTCTAAAAATATAAATTAAATATTTTATATAGTATTAATTATAAAGATAATTAGAATTCTAAATTAAATATAAATTTAAAATTAATATAATAAATAAATATCTAATAGATTTTAATTAAAATCTTTTATTTTCTAAAATAATAATAAGAATCTATTATATAAATATAGTATTTATTAATTAAATAAATAAGTATAATAAATATACTTTTTTATTAAAACTATTATTATAATATAAATAATTTTATAATAATAATTTATTTTAATTTTTTAATATAATATAATTTTTTAGAATTATAAATTAATAATTTTATACAATATTAATTATAAAGATAATTAAAATTCTAAATTAAAAATTAATATAATAATTAAATATATATAAACTTTAATAAAATCTTTTATTTTTTAAAATAATAATAAGAATTTATAAAAATATATAATTATTAATAATTAAATAAGAAAATATAATATATATTTATATTAAAGCTATAATTATAATATAAATAATTTTATAATAATAAATAATTTTAATTTTTTAATATAATATAATTTTTTTAAATTATAAATTAAATATATTATATAATATTAATTTTAAAGATAATTAAAATTTAAAATAGAATATACTTTTATAAGTAATATAATAATTAAAAATTATATTATAAATTAAAAAAACGAATAATTTAATTATAAAGTTTTTTATTTTATTATTTATAATAATTTAAAAGTCTATCTAAATTAAATTATAAGCTTTTAATTTATTATTATATTTATATATAACTTAATATTAAACGATTTTAAAAATCTATATAAAAGTTATATATTCTTAATTTATAATATTACGTATTTATTATAAATTATTAGAAGTTAAGAATTTATATTTTATTATTAATAAATTTTATATAAAAATAATAAAAAGTTTTATTTAAAAAATTATTAAATAAAAAAGATTTTATTATTTTCTATATCGTCTTAATAATAAAACTTTATTAATAATATTTAATATTATTCTTAAATTTATTTATTATATCTAATAAAATTTTTTAAATAAATTTTTAAAATAAAGCTTTCGAAATTAATAATATAGTCGATTTCTAGAAATATTTAATTTTACGAAGAATAATAGTTAATAAACTATAATTAGAAAGATAATTAGAAATATATATAAAATTAAATTTATTATCTAGATAAAATCTATATAATTTTCTTACTTTAAATATATAATTAGTAATATATTTTTCTTTTATTTATATTTTTTTTACTTATAATAGATTTTTTAAAAGTCTTATTACTCGACTTTCTAGCTACTTTTACTATTAATAATATTTAAAATATTTTTTTATTTATTATAATTATCGCGAAAAGTATATTAAATCTTCTCTTTCTAAATTTTTTATTATATTTTTTTTTAATAATTTTCTTATAAAGATAGATATTCTTTAATTATCGCGATTTTTATATTTTTACTTTAAATATTATTAAAATTTCTATTTTTATAAATAATATCTCGATTTTAAGAGATAGTTTAATTTTAAAATAAAGTTATATTATTATCGCTAAATATATCGTTATCGAATATATATATTAACTCTTTATTTTTATTAATAATATATTTATAAGCTCGTCTAATTTAGAAAGTTAGATAATTATAATAATAATTAAAAAAGAGAAAATTATATTTAAACTTTTTCTTATTATAATAATTAGAATTATAAGAATTATTTTTTTTTCTTCTAATCGCACTAACTATTTATATATTAAAATTAATAAATTTATATAAATTTATTATAAAACTTATCGCTAGATTATAATATTATTATTTTTATTATATATTAGAAATTTTTAATCTTAAGCTTCTTTTATAGTAAAGTCTATCTCTTCTTTTTCTAATATAATTAAATTTATTAGTAAACTACTCTTTAAATTTACTATTTAACTACTTTTAGAACTTTATAATTAATTACTTTCAAAATTTTCTAATTAAATATCTTTAAAACTTTCTAATTAATTATTTTTAAAACTTTTTAATTAATTATTTCTAGAATTTTTTAATTAATTACTTTAAAAACTTTCTAATTAAATATCTCTAAAACTTTTTAATTAATTATCTTTAAAAACTTTTTAATTTATTACTTTTAAAATCTTCTAATTAATCTAATATTTTTTTAAAATTAAAAAATTAAATAATTAATTAAGAGTTTATTAATAAAGATTCTTTATTAAAAGTATCTATATTTATTACTATATCTTTTTAAATATAAATATAAAATAAATAATATTCTAAAAATAAGCGATTTAATTAATATTCTAATTATCTTTTTAATTATTCTTTAAAAGAGAAAACGCGTATAATAAATCGAAGATATAAAATAAAATCTTAAAAAAGATAAATTTATTTTATAGAATTCTTAGATTTAAATTCTTAAAAGCTTAAAATAAATATTTATTATTATATAAAAGCTAAGAAAAATCTATTATTAATAATAATTCTTAATAATTCTAATTAGATTATTAAATTTAAAAAAATTTAATTAAAATTTAACTTTATAATATTAAAAATTAATATTAAATATTTTTATAAATAAAAACTCGAAAAAATATAAAAACGCGCTAGTAAATTAGCCTATTTTTTAATTAACGTATTCTTATATTTTTCTATATTTTAATCTTTTCTAATACTTTTTTTAATTATATTATCTTTTATAATAATATAATTCTATTTAAATTTTCTTATTATTTCTATTATAATACTAATATATTCTTTATAATATATTTTTTAATATCTTATAATAAGCTTCTTATATAAAAATTATCGTTATAATTATCTTAAATAAGAATTTAATTAAATAAATAAATTTACGTACTTTCTATTATCTCTTAATATTATAAAAATTAATATTATTAATAAAGATAATAACTTTAATTCGCTCTATTATACTATTTCTAAAAAAAATAAAAATATCTTAAGAATTTAAATAATAATAAGATATAAAAAATAATAGATAAATATTTTAGAAATAAGAATATAATAAAATCGCGTTAATATTTAATAAGTCTAAATATATACGAATTATTAAGAATAATTTTAAGAAAATAAAATAATATAAATATAATAGCGAAATCTATAATTAAAAAAAAACTTCTAACTTTTTTAAAATATTAAATAATTACTTTTAAGAAAAAGAAGAAAATAAAAGAGAGAATTATTAAATATATTATATATAATTAATATACTTATTATAAATTTTAATTATTATTATAATTATTCTAATATCTTTCTAATATTATAATTAATATTTATATATTATATTTT
This sequence comes from Letharia columbiana, assembly GCF_014066305.1. Classification (NCBI taxonomy): domain Eukaryota; kingdom Fungi; phylum Ascomycota; class Lecanoromycetes; order Lecanorales; family Parmeliaceae; genus Letharia; species Letharia columbiana. The sequence continues at coordinate 95,771 of NW_023501083.1, forward strand.
ATATGTTACGAGCGTACCCTTGACACACCCCTCAGCCCTATGGCTAGCGGGCCTTGGCGGAGGCATCCCCTACCATATCATGCCTCCTTCCCACATACATAGTTCGGTAGCCTTATTATCCTTGATCTACCTCACCTATACTGGTATCGCATCTATGCTGGTTCTGATATTATAATAAGGCTCCTTCGTACACCCCCCCGGCGAAGAGAATTGATGGGTTTTTTTTTCACTTTCTGCTCGGAGCAAGCGACCGAGCCTGATAAAGAAAACGCTGGGTATTTCTACCATACAGAAGCCCCACCACACATTCAAATCATCAAACCACCTACATCATTCGAAAGAACCTACATCAGACAGCCTCCATTATCAACGGTAGTCCAATCCATCAAAAAACGAGTCCCCTCCACCGAATACAAGAAATCCTTCTCCGCTCCGCATCGATCTCTCCGCTCCGTTCCCCGCAAAAAGTTTATCACCGGCCAACAGACCCCCGGCGGACTTTCTACCATTCGGAAGAACACTATTCAGAGTACTCACAGACTTCACGGCGACTTGATTGGTCAAGAAACGAGTGTTGTGGACTCCCGCGAAGAAACCACACTATTTCGGGCGTCACAGCCAAATTTCAACACTCAACACAGAGATCTGTCACTTTTCTCGACTCGCATACGCCTTCATAGTACCGGAGTTCCAGAGATCTCTCCATTCCACTCGACAAAGACACTACCAGCCAAAATCGCCATTTCTACGCCTATCTTCTCCGCTCCGTTCTTACCTACATTCAACACATCATGAATTCTTCAAATCCACCTACATCAACACCAAGATACCTCCCTCCGCATCGCCGATCACCTACACACCGCGGCCAGCCCTACCTTACATACGACGACCCTATCTACCACAAAGTTGTAGGGGCCAACAAGGAAGACGAATATTGTACGGAAATCCGTGACGCTATCGCCGAAGGCAAGGACAAGTTTCGAGGGATCACTCTCAACAAGTGCTCCGTACAAGACGGGGTGCTTTACCATAAGGACTGTTTGTGGGTATCCGATGACATGTACACCGATGTTATCCGAGAGGTGCATGATCAACCGTCCTGCGGCCATCCCGGGGTAGCACGTACCTATGAACTACTCAAAAGGGAATACTACTGGCGAGGAATGAGGACGACAGTGGCCACCTACATTCAGAATTGCTACACCTGTCAGAGGACTAAGGCACCTCGCGATCGGGAACATGGTCTACTCCAGCCTGTACCAAATCCACCTACATCAACACCAAGATATCGCCCTCCACACCGTCAACATGAGAATACTCCCTCTAGACCACGATCTCCTACACACCGTGGCCAGCCTTATCTTACTTACGAAGACCTACATGCGAGATATTCGCCTCCAAATTCGCCACGACTCCATATGCCACGTGTGCAGCGCTCTCTATCTGCTGAGGATCTTTATCAGCGATTCCACACCAATCAAGAGGAGATACCAGGACAACAACAGGAGACGCAGGGCCAAAACTCGCCTGGGATCTCTGTTCCACCCCCATCCCCACCTCCACCCACTCCACGAGATTTCGAAGCACTTAGAGCAAGTCGACATCGACCAGATTCGCCACAGCCAGTCCGACAGCAAATCAGACAGCCACTCAGCCCAAGGCTGCCAGATCCACCTATCTTCACAGGCACTAACTCAATACCATTCGATGACTGGAAAATGAGAATCCAAGACAAGCTTACCCACAATGGTGATCATTTCCTTACCGATGCTTTCAAAATTGCCTACGTTGTAGCGAGACTTGGAGGGGAGGCCAGTCAGCAAGTGTCTATCAGACGACGATATCGCTCGTACTCTACAGTCGATGATCTTCTAGATCATTTAAGCAACGTGTATGAGGTACCCTTATCCGTTCTTAGGAGAACCTATCAACATGCTTACGACAAAATAAGCCAAGGAAGTCAACCATTTCTCAAATTCTACGGTGATCTCATCAAGTATGCCGAATATGATTTCAGGAATGATAGTCTCAACGATCTCAGGAATAACAGTCTGATAAACGACATACTGAAGAAATCGGAACTCCGTTTCTGTGACTCAATTCGTCTAATGGCAAGAGATTGGACAGCGCCTCAGTTAAAGGAACGTATTATGAAAATGCAGCTTCAATATCAACAATCTGCTGAGGGATTCGCCGAAAAGAAGGCCGAAAGATTCGCGGAGCAATACGCAAAAGCAAAGGCCGAGGCTGACGCAAAGAAGGGTAAATACTCGATCATGACTCGCCCTACTTTCAATACAGAGGGTTTAAGTCTTGCTGAGGCAGAGGACCTTGCAGATGAGAACTGGGCTTATGCACAAAAGCATGGCAAATACTCCGAACCCATGGATTTCGATGAAGCATACGAGCTTAGTTGCCAGGGCTACCTATGACCGAGAATGGATGACAAGAACACTGGAGAAGGGCTTGGAGAGTCTTGCAGGCACACAGGCAAGAAGGCCTGCGGACGCATCAGACCTACGAACGATATGGTTATGAGAACGCAGCAGGCGAATGCAGTCAAGACCAGCATGCGGCCCGGCAATACTTCGGACATCGTGTTTTTGAACGAATTGAAACCATCCGATGTCAGAATGGCCTCATTCTTTCACATTCGCAAAATCGATTCCTCAGGCCCATATTGCTCAACAACTACCTCATGTCAGGTCCACCAAGCGGGCTTCCCTTGTTGTCATATGCGTGAAGGTCTTCCGAAGCCATTGTGCGTCACCTATGGACCTCACTGTCGCCGTCGGTAGCCTCCATCGGTATCGTCTATGTGGCATCCCATGGAGAAACTCACTTGATATTGGATTAGAGTTTTTAGCGCCTGCGGCTCGGTTCGGTTCGGGAGCCCTCGACCAATCACGTCGCATCATTCCACACACATTCCATCCGCTCAGATATGGATTCGGAAATCACCACTGTTCACCCCTACATCAATGGACATTGTTTTCGCCACACCACACCGATTTCCTCCCGGCTAGGCTTCCTACATGCGCCTACACCCCGGCTGGCGACGTCGCTACAGCGCAAGTATAAAGAGCTGCTACCGTCCCCAATACCTGTCACGGAGAAAGGTACGATGCTGGGGTTCCCGGACACGATTATTTCTTTACTGCTTTTACAATTTTTCAGGCGTCAAGCGTGCATGCATACCCATTTTTCTACCTTTCCACTCACCAATCATGGGACATGATTTTATGAAGGGGGGGGGTAGTGTTACGAGCGTACCCTTGACACACCCCTCAGCCCTATGGCTAGCGGGCCTTGGCGGAGGCATCCCCTACCATATCATGCCTCCTTCCCACATACATAGTTCGGTAGCCTTATTATCCTAGTTCTACCTCACCCATACTGGTATCGCACCTATGCTGGTCCTGACATTATATATTATATTAAAAATAATAAATTTTATAAATAATTAAATTTATTAAATATAAATTCGATTTTAGATTTTATTAAGAATATTAATATAAAGCGCGATAAATAGTTTAATATAAAGAAAGAAGATATAGATATAATTATTAATATATAATTAAATATTATTAATTAAAAAATTAAGCGATTTAAAAACTCTTAACTTTTTTTAGAGAATATAGATTTTTTAATAATATTAATAGAAAAGATATAAATATAAAAGATTAAAATATTTATCGATATTTTTTTATTATAATAACGAGTATAATAAACTATAATTAAATCTATTAGAAAGAAAATTAAATATCTAAAATTTTTTAAAGATATAATAAACTTTTAAAAGAATATTTATATTTATTACGTAGAAGTCTTATATGACTTATAAAAAAAAATTAAAAAAAAATTACTAAAATAATATTTATTAATATAAATTTTTTTCTATATTAATTTTAATTTTAATATTTTAATCTATATTTAAATAAATTTATTATTTATATATTAATCTTATTTATATTAAATCTATTTATAAATTATCTTTAATTATAAAATTTAAAAAAATTATTATCTTTTTTCTTTATATATATTTTTTATTAGAATAAAACGCGTAATTTTTAAAAATTATATAATATAAATATTTAAGAATAAAAAAGAATAAATATTATTATTAAGATTAGCTAGATAGTAATCTAAAAATTATAATATAATAAAATATAGATTTATATTTAATAAGATAAGTAAAGAGATATAAGAGGCTTTTAAGCTTATTAATATTAAATTAATATATAAAAATATTATTAATATACTTAAGCGATTTTAGCGTCTCTTTAAGAGAATAAAATTTTTAAAATTTAAAAATTTTAAAAATAAATTATTAATTTTAATTTAAAAAAAAAAAAAAAAAAAAAAAATTTTTTTTATTTTATTAATTTTTTTAAAAAAAAAAAAATAAAAAAAAAAAAAATATTTTTTTATAAAAAAAAAAAAAATAATAATAATTAATATTTTTTAAAAAAATTTTTTTTTTTATTAATTTATTATTAAAAAAAAAAAAAAAAAAAAAAATATTTATAAAAAAAAAAAAAAAAAAAAGGTAGGGCTGAACTAGAAAACCTTGAATTTGTATGTGCAGCCAATCATCAATTCGTTAGATCTACGCTTTTTGATTAGACACCGCGGGTAAATAAATTAGCGTCCGTAACTATCAAAAATCTACAAAAATCTATATGCAGAAGTCTTCCACTCTGAAATAACCAGCTCCCTACGGATGCTGTTACTTCATAATTTCGTAAATTGTAGAGCTCAGTGTGCGCTTTCTAACGCTGTAAAAATAATGAAGTTTGGCCTATTATTAGTGGATTAAATGAACATTCAAATATGGTAGTCATGGTAGTCACACCAGACGCGTCCGGGATCGGATAATAATCCTTCCACCTGTTTGTTATTCTTCCACCATTCTACCAATTCTATCAATTCTACCAATTCTATCAATTCTACCAATTCCACCAATATGAACATAATCGTCTTCGGTACCCCTCGCCCAATTAGAGCCCCTTACTGACGCCCCCAGGCCACCCCTCGGCGAATCCGCTACTGCTGGCAATCGAGGCCGCAAGCGAGCCCAACAGCTACCTACTACTGCTCATAAACGCGTTGAAAGGCCCTCAAAAAGAGCCCGAACGGATACGTCCTCCCCTATATACTCCTCCTAAGCCAGCGGTAGGTGGGTTAAACTAACATTCAAATATTGTAGTCACACCAAACGCGTCCGGGATCGGATAATAATCCTTCCACCTATTTATGTAACCATTCTTCTTCCATCATTCTACCAATTCTACCAATTCTACCAATTCTACCAATTCCACCAATATGAACACATTTACCCTCGATACCCTCGCACTCAGTTAAACAAGAGGAGGATCTACAACAGGCGAATGCGGAGAACACTGCGGAGAACATTGCGGAGACAGTTATCAGCAGCAGTGACACAACAGGCTTACTCTCCACGGTCTCACACCAATCCACTCAGCCAGTGCAAGAGAAGTCACTACAGCAGGCGAATACGGAGAACACTGCGGAGAAACCAAGCGACAACAAGGCCCCCAGCACCAAGAACAGGCTCAGCTCTCCAAGATCCCACGTTATATACTCTCCACGATTCCACATCAAATTATCACTCAGCAAGCGGAGAACACCACTGTAACTTGGCCTGTTATCCCCACTGCATTGAGGAGTAAGAGGAGGAACTACAACAGGCAAATGCGGAGAACACTGCGGAGAAACCAAGCGGCAACAAGGCCACCATCGTCAAGAACACGGCTCAGCTCTCCAAGATCCCACGTCATATTAGTTATCCACTCAGTCAGCCACTCAGCTAGCCACTCAGTCTAATACTCTACTATAAGAGGAGGAGTAAGAGGAGGATCTACAACAGGCAAATGCGGAGAACACTGGGGAGAAACCAAGCGGCAACAAGGCCACCATCGTCAAGAACACGGCTCAGCTCTCCAAGATCCCACGTCATATGCTCTCCACGGTTCCACATCAAATCATCACTCAGCAAGCGGAGAACACCACTGCAACTTGGCCGTTCCACATCAAATCATCACTCAGCAAGCGGAGAACACCACTGCAACTTGGCCTGTCATCCCCACTACATTGAGGAGTAAGAGGAGGAACTACAACAGGCAAATGCGGAGAACACTGCGGAGAAACCAAGCGGCAACAAGGCCACCATCGTCAAGAACACGGCTCAGCTCTCCAAGATCCCACGTTATATCAGTTATCCACTCAGTCAGCCACTCAGCTAGCCACTCAGTCTGATACTCTACAAGAGGAGAAGTAAGAGAAGGAACTACAACAGGCGAATGCGGAGAACACTGCGGAGAAACCAAGCGGCAACAAGGCCCCCAGCACCAAGAACACGGCTCAGCTCTCCAAGATCCCACGTCATATGCTCTCCACGGTTTCACATCAAATCATCACTCAGCAAGCGGAGAACACCACTGCAACTTAGCCTGTCATCCCCACTGCATTAAGGAGTAAGAGGAGGAACTACAACAGGCAAATGCGGAGAACACTGCGGAGAACACTATGGAGAACACTGCGGAGAAACCAAGCGGCAACAAGGCCCCCAGCACCAAGAACACGGCTCAGCTCTCCAAGATCCCACGTCATATGCTCTCCACGGTTCCACATCAAATCATCACTCCGGAACGATGCATATTTGGACGAATTAAAACCGTCCGATGTCTATAGCTATTTCATTATTCGAAAAATTTCACTGCGGTAGGAGATATTATGGGATTCGCACCACTAATTGGCACGTTGTCTCCATTTCTTTCCGATATTTCGATACTTCTTACCATAAGGATATGGCCTTTCTCTGTTTTTTGTAGGCAATTATTATACCTTCCTAATTAGGCCTTAGCGCGCCTCTCTCCGCACATATATACCTGTATACTACATAGATTAAATCAATTTCGTAGTGGTGGAAGTAGGTCAAAATGTTGAAAGTAGAATACCAGACATGTTAGAAATTGATTGAAACTGAAAGACTGATTATTAATTTATGAGATATATGGATATTTATGTATATAAAATAGGTGGCTAATAGTGGCTGGTAATTACTAGCCCTGGTAATACGCGACATGTTATACGATAGCCGAAGGGGCTGATATTATAACACTCCCCGACAGCCTTAAAAGCTAGATTCCCTAAACCCCAGCACACCGTATCCTATATATATTAGTTTCTAAATCTACGCTTTATATTCGAGATTAATTATTTACTCGACCTTATTAAACTTATAAAAAACCTCGATAGGGAAAATAGGAAGAGTGCCGGGGCTTTTGAATACCCGTTTTGAGACCTCGGAATGATATAAGGGTTTTTTAATGTTTTACTCGTATTACTTCGGGACCTCGGAAAGATATAAGGGTTTTTGATATTTTACCTATATTGTTTCGAGACCTCGGAATAATATAAGAGTTTTGAAGTTTTATCTATATTATTTCGAGACCTCGGAATAATGTGAGGGTTTTTGATTAATTCGGGTCCTCGTATGATATAAGGGTTTTTTATCCGTATTGATTTCGGGACCTCGAATAAAATAAGAATTTTAGTTCGACATTTTTTGTGTAGGGATTAAATGGCGACAGCCCTCTCGTCGATAGATACGAGCCAAAAAAAATGGGCTGTCGCCATGAGGTGTATCTATTTATAAACGATTACCGAAGACTTAGTTTGATATCCATGTTAGGAAGTGCAAGGATGTTCGATACTGCTCTGCCCGCTTTCGGGCTTATAACCTGTTGAAAGTAGGATACCAGACATGTTAGAATGATTGAAACTGAAAGACTGATTATTGATTCATGGGATGTACGGATATTTATGTACATAAAACAGGTGGCTGATGGTGGCTGGTAATTACTAGCCCTGGTAATACGCGACATGTTATGCGATAGCCGAAGGGGCTGGTATTGTAACACAAAAACGCATAGCAAGCGATCAGAGTTCGATTTGACTTAGGGCTAGGGCTAAAATTCCATTTGACTTGAAAAAATCCAACTCCATGAATTTAATTCATGGGCCTTTACTTGTTTAATATATAATTAGATATTTATATAAAAATAAGATATAAACTTTAATCTAATTAATAAATTTAATAAAAAAAATAAAAATAAGCTTTTAAATAGGTTAAATAAAATATAATAAATAAGCGATAAGTAATTTTTAAGTCTAGTTATTATTCTAATAAGTAAATTTATATTTTAATAATATTATATAAGAAAAGTACGCGAGCGTAATTTAGAGAAAGTCTAGAGTTTTACTCTTCGCGTAAATTATTATATATATAAATAAAGATAAAAACTTAGATTATAAGAGTATAAATAATATTAAAATTAAATAAAATATAAATATTAAAAATAATTTTATTATACGCATTAATAATTAAATAGATTTTATTTTTTAAATTATTTAAAAGTGTAATATAAAATTTAATAATAAGCTTTATTATAGCTTAGATATAATAATATTAATATATTAATTAATAAATATTAAGCTATTATAAAAATCTTAAAATATTAAATATAATTATATCTAGAAGATAAAATTATAAATCTTTATTAATATATAATTAATTTAATATATAATAATAAAAAGTCTATTACGAAAGCTACGCTATTTAAATTAATATTTTAACTTTAATTACTACTCTTATTATTATATAAATAATATAAAGTTATCTTTTATTCGAGTATATTTAATTCTTAATTTTAATTCTTATTATAGATATTATTAATTTATTCTAGAATTATTAAATATACTTTTATATACTTTCTATATCTTATATTTTTTTTAATTAGATAATAATTAAACTTTAAATTAAAATAAATATTTAGAAGAGAAAAGTTTATAAATACTTAAATACTTAATTTTATTTCTCTTATACTTTTTATAATTATTAAAATAATTAATAATATATAATTATATTTTATAATTATATATATAATAATTAACTAATTTAATAACTAAAGATAAATATTTTTTTCTTTTTACTTTAAATAATTTAGCTAAAATAATTATAAAATTTAAATTCTTTTTTTATAATATAACTCGCTTTTTATATATTATATAAAGATAAATATCTATTTAAATAAGGATTATTAGAGCTAATTATAAAGTGTAATAATAAAAAACTTACTCTTAAATTAATAAATTAGAAAGACTTCTATTATCTTATATAATATTTTAAAAATAAATTTTTAAATATAATAGCGCTTTAATAAATTTTAATTAAATATAATTTAATAAATTAAGCGCTAAAAGAGAAGTTTTAAATTTCTAAAATTAGTTAATTTTTAATAATAATAAATCTCGCGTAAAACTTAAGTTATAGCTCGCGTTAGTTATATATAATAAATATAATAATAATTAGAAAAATATATTATCTAATTTCTATTAATATCTTAATATTATTAAAATAGAGATAATATTTATATTAAAATATGAGATAGAACACTTAGTTGTATTGACTAGAGAGTTCTATGGAAGGAAAGAGCGACTAGATACGGACACACTAAGGCGTGTCACGTGACTATGTCACGTGATCGCCAAGACGCCAAGAGTTACGTGATCCGAATTCCAACACTCCCCTTCGCACGTATCCTTTTATACGCGAAATCCGATAAATACGAAATTTAACGCTAACAGTGTCAAAACCGGGTAGATAAGGTGAAAATGACTTAGTCGATTTTCGTTAGAGTTTAACGCCGGGTAATTAAAGTAAAGTTCGAGTTGAGTAGTTAAAGTGAAGTTCGAGTTAAGTAGCTAAAGTGAAGTTTAGCGCCGGGTAATTAAGGTGAAGTTCGAGTCGAATATATCAAAATATGAAGATAGGACACTTAGTTATATTAACTATAGAGTTCTATAAAAGAAAAGAGTGACTTGATATAGGCGCGCTAAGGCGTGTTACGTAACGTAGTTATATAACTATTAAGACGCCAAGAGTCACGTAATTCGAATCTTAACACTTTTCTTCACACGTATCCTTTTATAAGCGAAATTCGGTAAATACGAAGTTTAATACTAACGACGTTAAAATCGAGTAGATAAGATAAGACTAGCGTTAAGTAGTAAGTGTAAATCAGTATTAAATAGTTAAGGTGAGTTAGTGCCGGATAGTTAGCGTGAAAAACATACTCCCTATACCCCTATCCCCCCCCCTTATATAGACGAAATTAAAAAACGCGAGATTTAAAGTTCGCGACGTTTAAAATAGGGTAGGTAAAGTAAAAAGTCGAAATCTAAAAACGACTATGTCAGACTATACCCCTACTTTCAAAATTCCACTTTTTATTAAAAAGCGGTTTTTTGAAAATTTTATTTTTAGACCATTTGGTGTATATTAAAAATCGATCGATTCGAGGCTAGAGGATATTTATGAGGATAACTAAATAAAATAATTAGAAGAAATTCTTTTAGCTATATATCGCCGGCTATAAGACCTCCGCGAAGATTATTTTAGATAATTAATCCTTAATAATAGTAGCTAATAATAATAATTTAAAGATATAATACCCGAGATATTAATAACGAATAGGTATAAATCCCTTAAAAGAGCTCTAAAAGTTTCGGTAACGATAGCGGCAATAGCGCTAAAGAAATAGCTATTTTAATATAAAATAAAGAGTTTATAGAGTATTAAGCTTAATATAATAGCTCGATAAGCGACTTAAATCGATTACTTATAGTATAAGAATTAATAAAATAGCTCCCCTAAAGTAGATGGCTTCTCTATATTAAGATTATTAAGTTATAATTATAGGCGATATTTTAACTTAATAAATCGATGAAAACTCTTAAACTTATTCTTATAGAGAGTTTTAGTAAGATTATCGACTACCTATTAATCGATAAAGATATAATTTAAAGCGATATTCTTAGCGATAACTTATTTCTATATATAATAATATTAAATATTAATATATTTAATATAAATATAAAATTAGAAGTTCTTAGCTAATATTATAGCGCCTTAATTATTATAAAAGATAACTATCACTTACGCTTATTTATCGCTAAAATTAAGCTAATTTAAAAGATTATATAGCTAAACTACTTCTTTAATAGCTTATATTTAATTAATATATTTAATCTTATAAGTCGAGAGTATTATAATAAATTATCGCTTTAATAATTAATTAATAATCTCGCTATTAATATTAAATATATATCTAGATATAAAGCGATAGATATCTTAATTATCGACTTAATTAGCGTCGATATAGCCGTTTAAAAATTTTAGATCTCCTCTAAAAACGAGTTAATAATCGACGATTTATTTAAGATAGCGAAAGATTTACTTAACCGCTTTTTAATAGACTTCGTTAGAGTTTAAACTATATCGAGATATTATCGAGACCACAAATATAATATCTAGTCTTATATTAAGTATTGCGTATATTAATAATTCTATTATTAACTAGTACTCGATATAAAAGACTTTAAAGACTTAAAAGTTCTCTTTAAATATCTAATATCTTTCGATATTTATAAAAGTAGATATATCTTTAAATTTCTATATACTATATTTAATAAAAAACTTTTTAATATATTCTATCTAATCGAGTTAAATAATATAATTAATATAATTTCTAATAATAATTATATCTAGATAATAGATATATAGCTCTAAGTTAATTATTTCGAAGTAACTACTAAACTTATCTTTAATACTCTAAATTTCTATTTTATCGAGATTAATTAAGAGAATATTATTTATATAAATTATAATAATTATAATATTATTAATAAAGATTAAGAAATTAGCCGTAATAAGCTTAAAGCTTAATTTTTTTAGATATACGAAGAGGGTATTATATTAGATTCTTAAGGATTGCTTTAAATTATATAGCGCCTTCTTTAGCTTATATATCTTATACTTGCTATTAATCTTAAAGTCTATAGACTATATTATATAGATAATTTTCTTTATATTATTATAGAGAAAAGCGATTTTAATATTTATTTACTTTAGTTTTTAATCGAGGGTTATCGTTAAAGTAAAGATCGCTTTATAACTTATAGACTTAATTACGAAGATGAAAGTCTTATTAAAATCTACGCCTTCACGCTATTTAAAATTACGAATTATTTATCGAGCTTTATATTATATAATCTCTTTAATAAAGCCTCGCTTAAGTTTATAGACTTATTTACCGCTTAGGGTATATATATTTAAGAGTAGATTTACTAAGATTTAAGTACTATTAACTATAAAAGAATTAATTTCTTTTTATATAATAAGTTTCTATTTTATTTTCTAATATTTATTTATTATTATCTCTCGATATATTTAAGATTTAAATAGCTTAAAAGCGTTAGCTTTAATTAAAAGGGCGAGTAGGTTTAGCGAAAGATCGCGATAAGCTCTAAAAACTTTATATCGTCTAAATTATTTTAAGAGAGATTATCGATTAATTATAAATCTAGTTATAGATCTTATTAAGGCTTATAGAGCTATCGAAGTAGATCTTATAAGTGTATTTTCGCTTAGAGTTTTAAGTAATTCTAACTCTATTCCCTCTAGATATATCTGCGAAGATATTTATAACGATATCTCTCTAATAAAAATTCGTATAATAGTAATAAATTCTCTTTTAACGACTTTAGTTAGGGTAATTACTACTTCGATAGATATTTTCTATCTTATTCTTTTTAAGACTTTCTTCTCTAAAATTAATATTAAAGAAATAATTAATAACTCGCGTATAGCCTTTTATAGCGTATTTATATAACACTTATTTCTATTCTTAAATAGATTTTAATTATTAATCTCTTTTTCTAGCGGAGTTAAGCTTAAATAAGATTAGCTTAAAAGAGATATTATTAATCTAAATTATATTTAAATAAACTTAAATTTTATTATTTAATATTAATATATAATAAAATTAATTAGCTTTATAATTAACTAAGCGCCTCTTATAAATATAATTCTTATATTTAATTTAATCGATATTTAATAGATATATTTAATAGAAATTAATTTATTCGATAATTCGAAGATATAAAATATTAGATAAATAGTTTATAAAGGCCTTATAAGGAATAACGTTTTTTCTTGATATCGATTATAGATTATGTAGGTAATTAGAAGCCTACGCGAATTTCGATTAATATTTTTATAATAGTCTACTCTCTTTAAGTATAGCGCTAGCTTTACGTTATATCGTTTAATTAAGATATTTAAATTTATTATTTATTTAGAAGTTATTAGATATAATATCTTCTTAGATAATTTCTTTAATAAGTCGAAAAGTATATATATTATAATTATTATACTCGAAATTATAATTACTACGAAATCTAATATAAATATAATTTTTATATTCGACTTAATTTAGAAAAGACTTAAACGCCGCGAGAATTATAAGATTATTCTTATTAGAAAGTAAGAATATAGCGAAATAAAGCGTTTTATCGTTTAGAAAGGTTATTATTTATTTATAATTATTATAAGAAATAGAGAAAGACTTTTAAAGATTACTATAAATTAGATTATTCTCTTAGCGATCTAATATTATATAATACTTATATAATTCGACTTTTATATTAGTAATATTATATAATTCGTATATATCTCTAAAGAATAAAATAAATAAATTTATTTCGATATATATTTTAATTAATTTCTTTAGATTTTAATACTCTAAGTAGCTATAACGAGCGTGCTATATATATAAGATTTTCTTATTAATTTAAGAATCTAAGATATTAGCGAATAAGAATAAGAATTTAGATTTAGATATAGATATAGATATAATAAACTTATTATAGATAGAGATATCTTTATTAATAACTATTAAGTATATAAGAGTCTCTATTTATACATTTAGCGTATAAAGATAATTACGCTAACGTCTAAAAATAATACTATATTTTTTTACTCTAATATTTTTAAATATAAGCTAAAGCGAATAGTTTTAATCTTTAAGTTACTCTTAAGAAATTAGATTAAAATTACTATTAAAGATATATTAGATATCTTTTATATATAGAGTTCGTTTATTCTTAAGACTCTTATATTTAAGCTTAATACGCTTAAAGCTAATAGCTATAACTAAGCTATTAACTTTATTAATTAAATAATATAATTTAAATAAGATAAAGATTCGAAAGGTTAAGAAGTTATAAGTAATATACTAAGTATAAATATTATTAATAAATCATAAATACGATAATATAATGATTATAAATATCGAAGAAGTTTAAGCTATAGTCTTTAGGCCCTTTTTAGTAGAGGAATAATAAATTTAATTCTATAAGGATTAAGAATTGGCGATAAGGTATATAGTATTCTTTAAGTTGGAGTTAATATATATTATGAAACTATATATTATCGCTAGCTAAGTATATATAACGATAATCTTAATACTATTAAACTAGCGATCGATAGTAGATTTATTATTTTAAGTATTTTTATCTTTATTACTCGAGTTAGAGGAATTATTATTATTACCCCCCTTATCGTTATCTTTATTACTACGATTACTACGGCCTTCGCGACCGCCGCGATTTCCCCTATTATTATTATTATTTTATTTCTTAAATTCGAGATATAAAGTAATATATTCGATATCGTTATATTAGTTCTTTTTATAATAATTATAATACTTATAAGTTTAAATATAAGTATAAGAGTTATTAATATAGGCTTCTTATTAAATTCTATACTCGATAGTTTCGCTAATAATAATTAATGTAATAACGCTCTGCGAATTATATATAAAAGAGTTATTAATTAATATAGTTAGTATATAGACTTTAATATTAATTAAATTAATAAGATTAATTATAATATTAATAAATCGAGTAATCGCGTAATTTAGATTAAATTTTACGATATCGTCGTCTTTAAAGATGTTATAATTTTAATTATATTATTTATAATACGAATTATATAGAGAATCTAAGCTTAAGTAAAAGCGATAAATCTTTTAATTCTTATTAAACTTTAGCTTTAAGAATAAGTTATTAAACTCGTTTAGAATCTCTATAAATCTATCGATATAGAATTAGAAGTCGTTATTACACTTTATAAAAGTAATGTTATTTATTTTTCTAAATATAAAATTAAGAATACTTAAGTCTTAAGATTTAAATTTATTTAAAGTCTTCTAAACTTCTTTAGCGTTAATCTTATTCTTAATCTTAAAACGCGAGTTTTTTTTATAGCGCGATTTTAGTATAATATAGATTTAATTTTACGCTTATAATTAGCTATCGATTTAAATCTTAATAATAATAATATTAATAATTAACTTTATATAATCTTTTTCGATATAACGTTATAATCTAAATAGCTTTAATTTATTCTTAAATTATTACTTTTAAATTTAATAGTTAGAGATATTTTTAAGCTTATTAATATTATTAAGACGATTTAAAAAGATTAAGATTTTAAATTTCTTAAAAGATATAATACTTAAAGGCTTAATAAGCTCTCTTTATTAGAGAATAAGTTAAATAAGCTAGATAAACTCACTCTATTAAAGCCTAAGTTTAAAAATAAAGCTTATATATTAATAAGGCTTAGAGAAGTAGTTAAGATAAATGATATCGACGAAATCGAACGCGTTTAAAGATTAAAGAGATCTTTATTAAAGATTAGCTCTAATAGAGACTTAGAGGTTAATTACTCTAATATTAAATTAAAATCGATAAGAGAGCTTAATATATACTTACTCTCGCTATTAGAATATTTCTTATAGTATATTAGAGATTTAAGCGTATAAAAGAAATCTCGCTAAGCTTTAAGATTAGCTTAATATAGCTTAAATCTTTATTTATAAAGAATCGTTATCTATTAATACTCGAAATAGCGAATAATATTCTATTAGAAAATTAAATAATTAATAAATAATAAAGATATTAAAATAATTTAAGAACGTTATAATAATAGAGTCTACCTCTTATACGTAGATATAATACTATATTACTAGAGTTATATTAGCTATCAAGATAGCTAAAAGCTTTATTTATCTTCTCTAAAATTAATTTAATTAAAATTCGAGATCGAGACTAAGATCGATTGTAAGGTTATTTACTTACTATCGAGATATTTTACCTCTAAAATAAATACTTACGCCGAGGCTTCTTTATAACGATAGAGATTTCTTTCTTCTTTCGCTTTTAAGACTAGAATTCTTATTCTTTTAATTAATATATCTCTATTAATAATAGTTAAGAACTACGTAGTTAGCGTTAAAGCTAAAATTATTTCTTTTTAGATTATACTTCTCTTAATAATAACTAAGATAATTAATTTTCAGCCTCTATTACGAATATTTTATAATTAAATAAATTTAAAATCTAGATACTCGCTATTAAATTCTTTAATATTTATAATATATAAATAAAGACGTATTATTTCTTTATTTAGCGTATTCTATATAGAAAAGCTAGTAATATTCTAAAGATCTTAATAATAATATAATTTAATTAATCGTATAGCGGCTTTAATAATCTCGACTAGATATAATATATCTTAGCTCGCTTTATATTATCTTTAATAGAAAGTAAAAGCGCTTAAGCGATAGCCTCTAACTTCTAAATTATAGATAAATTATAATTATTTAAATCTAAAACGATTATTTTAAAATAGAAGTTTTCTATATTAAAAAGATTAATAAAGTCTTTTATAATTATAATTATCTTTATTATAATAGATATAAATATCTAAAAATAATTATAGCTATAGCGATAGATTATATTATTATTAAAATAGTTATTAAGTATAGCTTAAGCTTATAATCTATTAAAATATAAAGATAGAACACTTAGTTATATTAACTATAGAGTTCTATAAAAGAAAAGAGTGACTTAATATGGGCGTACTAAGATATATTACATAACGTAGTTATATAACCGCCAAGACGCTAAGAGTTACATAATCCGAATCTCAATAGAATAGCTAAAGTGAGTTTAGCGTCGGGTGATTAAAGTGAAATTTAAGCTAGATAGTTAAAGTAAGTTTTAGCGCCGGGTAACTAAAGTAAAGTTTAAGCTAAGTAGTTAAAGTAAGTTTAGCGTTAAGTAATTAAAGTAAAGTTTAAGTCGAGTAATTAAAGTAAGTTTAGCGCCGGGTGGTTAAAGTAAAAAGTCGAAATCTAAAAACGACTATATTAAATCCTAAATTCCACTTTTTATCAAAAAACGGTTTTTTGGAAATTTTATTTTTAGGCCATCTGGTGCACACCAAAAATTAATTAATTTAAGATCGAAGGATATTCGTGAGGATAACTGAATGAAATAATTGGAAGAAATTCTCTGTCTTATATATTATGACCGGCTATAAAACTCCTACGAAGTCGTTTTAGATATCTAATTTTTTAATAATAGTAATTAATAATAATAGTAATATAGATAAGAGTACTTCGAAAGAGCTTTAAAGATTTAATAGCGATAGCGATAATAGCGCTAAAGAAATAGCTATTTTGATATAAAATGGCGAGTTCGTAGAGTATTAAGCTTAAGGCTCGGCGAGTAACTCGAGTAAATTACTCGAATTGCGGGAATTAATGAAATAGCTTCTCTAGATAGATAATACTATAAACGATGTTTTAGTTTAATTAGTATATAAAACTTCTTAAATTTATTCTTAAATAGTATCTTAGTAAGTTTATTAGCTATTTATTATTCGATAAGAATATACTTAAAAGTAACGATATTAATAATAACTTATTCTCGTATATAATAATATTAAATATTAATATACTTAGTACGCGTATAAAATTAAGAATTTTTAATAAGGGTTATAGTATCTTAATTATCGTAGTAGATAATAATAGTCTATATATATTTAGCGCTAAGATTAAATTAATTAAGAAGTTTATATAGTTAAACTATCTTCTTAATAGCTTATATTTAATTAATATATTTAATCTTATAAAAAAATAGCGCTATAATAAACTATCGTTTCGATAATTAACTAATAATAATATTATTTATATTAAAGATGTAATTAGAAATAGAATATCGAGTATTTTAATTACTTATTTAATCCGCGTTTATATAATTAATAAGTAATTTTAGATCTTCTCTAAATATTAATTACTAGTTCTTAATATCGTTTAGATATCGAAAGATACGCTTAATAGCCTTTTAATAAGATTTATCGAAGTTTAAGATATATCTAGAGATTATTAAGACGGCGAATATAATATTAAGTTGAGTATTTAGTATTATATATATAAATAATCTTATAACTAACTAATAGATATAGCGAAATTAATCGATAGAAGTAAAATCATCTTTAGCGATATAGAATTTATCGTTATTAATAAGAGTAGGCGATAGTATAGAGCTTAATATATTATATTTCTCTAGAAACTTCTTAATATAGCCTTTTTAGCTAAGGCGTAGAATTCGATTAGTATAGTCTTTAATAATTATTATATTAAGATAATAGGTATAAGATCTTAAATTAATTATTTCGAACTTCTTATTAAGCTTATTCTTAATACTCTATATCTTAATTTTATCGAAATTAGCGAGTAGAATATTATTTACGTAAATAGCGATAATAATAATATTATTAGTAAATATAGAGAGATTAATAGTAATAAGTTTAAAATTTAATTTTTTTAAATAGGTTATAAGGGTATTATATTAAACTTTAGAGGATTACTTTAGATCGTAAAATGCCTTAATAAGCTTATATATCTTATTCTTTTAGTCTTTAGTCTTAAAGCTAATAAGCTAAATAATATAAATTATCTTCTTAATATCGCTATATAGAAAGACGATTTTAACGTTTATTTATTTAAGCTCTCAATTTAAGATAGCTATTAATATAAAGATTACTTTATAGTTTATAGACTTAATAATAGAGGCGAAGATTTTATTAAAGTCGATCTCTTCTTATTATTTAAAGCCGCGAATAATCTAGCGAGCTTTATATTATATAATCTCCTTTACGAGACTACGCTTAAGCTTATAAATCTATTAATCTCTTAAGATATACGTATTTAATAAAAGATTTATTAGAGTTTAAATCTTATTAATAATAAGCGAGTCGACTTTTTCTCTTATAATAATTTCTTAATATATCTTATAATAAGAGTTTAATATAACTTTCTTATAAGTTCGAGATTTATAGAATTCGAAAGAAAAGGCTTTTATTAATAGCGCTAGGGGATCTAAAGAGAGTTTTCTATATACTCTTAAGGTATCGAATAAGCGACTTATCGCTAAAATCGAATTATAACTATTTATAAAGCGAGTAATAAATCTAGAAAGCGCCGTCGTAGGGGCTATAGAGAGTGTTTACTTTTCTAAAAATCTTAAGTTAGCTAAGGCTATTAGCTAAGCCCTTTTAAAAACTTAAATAAAATTAAATAAGTTATTAACTTTATCTTTAACGGAAGTTACTTATCTCTTTTAGCGATTCTCTCTTAAAACTATAGATAAAAAGGGAAGATAATCCTCGAGATAATTAATAGTTTCGATAAGCCGGCGACCGTTATAATAAGCTATCATTTTAATATTATCGCGTATATTCTTCTTTAAAATAAAGGATATAAGCTTAGAAGGGACGTTATTAAATTACTTAATATTCGAGACGATAGCGATCTCGCCGCTACTTAAGAGTATACGATAGAAATAACCTTAATAGTTTATAAATTATTCCTTAATTGTATAGTCTTAATACTTCTTTTAATTAGTAGCTTTAAATATAGTCTAATAAAAGTCTATTTATCTAATAATACGTAGATAAGAAATATTAGAAAGAAAATCGATATAAGTTTTAAAAGAAGTAATATCTCGCTCGATTACGAGTTAGCGATTACGTAAATAATTTCTAATACGAATAAACTCGATCTAATACTTCTATAATAAGTCGCTCTTCTTAAATATAGCGCTAGCTTTACGCTAAATAATAGCGTTTAATTATTTAAACTTATTATTTATTTAGAGATTCCTCGATATAATATCTTCTTAGACGATTTCCCTAAATAGACGAAAAGCTTTTATTTTATAGTTCTAATATTTTATATTATAATTAGAGCGAAGGCGAGTATAACGATAATCGTTATATTTTATATTATCGAGAAAGAGCTTAAATATAATAAGAATAAACTCATTAGACTTATTTAATAGAAGATAGATATCGAAGTATAGAGTGAAATTATTTAGAAAGATAATTATAAATATATAGTTGTTATAGAAAGCGTTAAACGATCTCTAGAGATCAATATAAATTAAGTTATTCTCTTATTTTTCGAAGATAATATAGCGTTTATAGAGCTCTATTTTAAAACTAGCTACGAAGTATAACTCGTAAATATCGTTAAAAGAAGATTTAAAAAGATTTATTCCGATATATATTTTAGCTATCTTCTTAACGTTCTAAGTATCTAAATAACTTATATAAGTATATTATATACGTAGAGTCTTCTTATAAATTTAAGACTCTTACTAATTAGAGGGCTTTATAGACTCGATAGAGAATTTATTATAAGCGAGAATTTCTTTATTAATAACGGCTAAGGCTAGAGAGGTATCTTTTTAAGTATTAAGCGTATAAAGGCGACTTTAAATACGTTTAAAGAAAAACTACTATTTTCCTATAAAAAGATCGTCGAAAATAAAAGAAAGCGAGTATTATTACTTCTTTAATTATCCCTCGAAAATAAGATTAAAGTCGTATTTAGGTATATATTAGATATTATTAAGAGTTTAAATACGCTTAATACTTTTTATCTTATATTTAAGATTAATATTATTAAAGTCGAAAATTATATAACTATCGCCGACGAGTTTATTAATAAAATAAGATTCTTAAAATCTAGAGAAGATCTTAAAAATTAAGAAATTATAAGTAATATATTAAATATACGCGTAATTACGAAGTTAGAGAGAGAATATTATTACTATAATAAAAAGTATAATAATAGAAGACTCTATCTAAAGATTTAATCTTAAAAAGTTTATAGGCTTTATTACTTAACGCTTAAAAGTTAGCAATAAGCGTGATAGCGATATAAGTAATAAAGTAGCCCTATTATTAAAGACTAGATAATTATAATAGCTACTCTAACGCTAAAAGATTAATTCTTCTTCTTCTTAAGCTTCTTCGAGCTTAAATTCGATATTAATATTATCGTCTTCTTATTCACCTTTTCCACCTTAACCACTATAGTCACCATAGCCTCTATTTTTAGAGACTTAAGATTCTTCGCGTACGCGCTTACACTTTAGCTATTCGAGGTACTTCTTAATAAAATAAAAATCCTTATTATAAATAATATAATACTTATAAGTCTATATTTAGATGCGAGAGTTACTAGAATTAATATCGTTTTAAATACGATACTTAATTAATATAAGCGTCGTAGAAATAAAAGTATAAATACTTATTTCGATATAGATAGTTATTATATAAGTATTAAAGAACTTAGCGAAGATAGTAAGATTAGAGATAATATTAAGTTATTATATTCTAATATAAGCTAGCGTAAATTTAAAAGACTCGTTTTTATTATAAAAGTCGTAATTCTAATTATAGATCTCGTAATACTAAGTATACTAATTATCTAGACTCTTATAAAAGTAATAAATCTTTTAATTCTCATTAATAATAAAGAGATATTTCTCGAATAAGCTATTAATCTCTTATAATAGACTTATAAATTAATTAATATAGATCTATAACTTATTTTCGTAAATAATAAGAGTAAGAGACTTTAGTCTCTAAATAATAAAATTAAAAATATCTAATCTACGGGGCTTATATTCTTTTAAATTCTTTTAAGCGATTATAGCGTTAATATAGCTTTTAATAAAATCACGCGAATTATTCTTATAGCGAGTCTTTATTATAATATAGAGTTTATAATACGCTTTAATTTATATTACGATATCTACGTCGATAATAACTTTAAGAATATCTCTTATAGATCGCTAATCGATTACGGCCCTTACGATAATCGCTAAACGAGAAATTAATTAAATAATATCGATTTTAATATAGTGCTAGAGATCTAGTAATACGAAGAAATTCTATATATCTCGCTTTTATTTATAATAATTAAAAGCGCTCTTAAGTATAGAAATTTAATAAAATTAGCTTAAATTAGTTAAAAGCTTAATATCGATATATTTAAATATAATACTATTTATAAAGAATTAATTTAATTTTTAGAACTTAATAAAAAAAAGCTTTAATAAAAGCTTAAATTTAAGAATAAGACCTATAATATAATAGGGCTTAATAAAATAAATAAGATAAACGGCGTCGATAAAACTAACTTCGCTCTAAACTCGAAAAGCTCTTTATTTAAAATTAACTCTAGTAATAATTTAAGAGTAAATTAACTCGATATAATAATAGAATCGATATAAGAAATTAAAGTATACTCGCTATCGATACTATTCATATCTAAAATACTTATAATTATTTAAAGCGTATAGAGGAAATCTCGCTAAGCTCTAAGATTAGCTTAATATAACTTAAAGCGTTATTTAAAAAGGAATCTTACGTTACGATCTATAACGTAATTAATAATATTTTAAAGAGATAGGCTTTAACTTATAGATACTAAGGGGAAATATAATATAAGTATATAATAATTTAAAGAAAGATCGTCTTTTTTTATACTTAAGGGGGAGTTTAATTAAATTTTATCTCTTATATCATTATCGCGATTATCTTAATCGCTCTCTATCGTATTTACAATATAATATCTTCTACTAATTAGCTCTTCTATCGAAGAAATTAATTAAAACTAAATACGAGATTACTCATAATTTCGCTTCGCTCGCTTATTAAAATTAACTAAAACTTCTTCGCGAGATCGCTTTATTTATATAAATATAGAGGATAATTACTTTTCGATTACTACGATAAAAAATAATTTCTCTTTACGTATTAATATACTTAATACGCGAGATATAAGTTATTTTTTCTTTTAGCGTTACGCCGTTATCTTAGACTAGGTTTTAGCCCTTATTATAAAAATTATATAATGGGATATTAGAGTCTAATCGCTTATTATTAGCTTTTAATATAGCGAAGTATAAGAATAAGAATATATTATCTCTTATCTTTAGCGTATTCTACTTAATATAGGGAAACTAGTAATATTTCAGTGGTTATAGCGGCTATATAACGAAAAAGTATAAGCGTATAATACTCTATTACGACGTATAATAACTTCGATATTACACGATTAAGTGCGGTATACCTCGGCTCGCCTTAAATTATCTTATATAAAAGGCGATAAGAAAGTTTATACGCTAAATTATTAATATAATATATTAATATATTAATAATTTCGATATAGCCCCTCTTACTCGCTACTTCTACTCTTTTAATTAAAAGCGTATTCGGCGTATATCGTCTAGCCTAAATAATTATCTTAAAGTAGGAAATATCTATATTATGAAGGTTAATAAAAGAGGTTCTCCGCGGTTATAACTACTATTATTTAATAAATATTAATATAATAAATATACTAAAAGTAGTCGTAATTACGATAGATAGTAGATAGGTTATAAAATAACTAAAATAGTTATCGAGTAAAGCCTAGGCTTATAATCTATTAAAATATAAGGTAGAATACTTAGTTATATTAATTAGAGAGTTCTATAAAAGGAAAGAGCGACTAGATACGAACACACTAAGGCGTATCACGTGACTATATCACGTGATCGCCAAGACGCCAAGAGTCACGTGATCCGAATTCCAACAATTTATTAAAATAAAAATAATATTTATTAAAGTAATAGCGATAGCGATTAAAGCGATAATAATATCTAATAAAGACTTTACTTTAACGCTATATTTAATACTTTAAAATAATATTAACTTTTTTAAAAAGCTATTAATAATAAATTAAATATATATAAATTAAGCTTTTTATATAGTCTATTTACGTATTAATTTAAAGTTATTAAAAAATAAAAAATAAATATACGATTTAATAACTATATTTTACTTTTAATATTATTATAATAATATTAAATTATTTAAATAGAAGTTTAATATATAAAGAAGATAATTTAATAATAAAAAGAATTAATATAAAAAAGAAAGTCTTAAAGAGAAAGAAGAGGGGAAGAAAAGCTTAGATATCTATCGCGTATATTAAATTTTTAAATTACTTTAAATTATCTAGCTTAAATTAAATATTAATAAAATATTTTCTTTTTAATTTTAAAGATTTAAATTTAAGCGAATTATATTTATTAAATACTATTATCTAATATAATCTTAACTATTTTTATAATAATTATAATTATTATTATAATTTATATAGATTAAAAAATAAAAAATCTAAAAGAGTAAATTAATAAGTAATTATTTTTATCTAATTTAGCTAATATTAAACTATTATAACTTATTAAAGTTTTCGTATATTTTATTCTTACTTTTTTATCTTTAAATTTTATTATTTTTATAAAAATAATTATTCTTTAAATTAAATTCTATAATAATATATTTGAAATAGTATATAATATATATTCTCTTTATTTCTAATATCGATACTTACTAGAATTAACGCACTTTTTAATAAAATAAGTTTTAATTAAAATTAAGAATAGTTTAATATTCGTAGATATTTATATAAACTCTTTAATTTTTTTATATATATTTATTAATTTATTTTTTTATAATAATTAAAATAAAAGAGATTAAGTTTAATAATTTATTATAATAAATATTAAATATTAATAATAATAGCGATGTTAAAAAGTCTTAATATAAATTAATTAAGCGATAATTAGATTTTTAATTAAAATAAAAAGCGGAGAATAAGCTTAATTAAAATAAAAATATTAAGAAATCGCGATAGTAAATAAATATATTTATATTTAAAGAGAAACTAATTAAAAAAGTAAAGAAAATTAATATTTTAGCTATTAATTACGCTATAATTATTAAAAAGTATAAAATTAAATATATTAATATATTATTATTATAATAAAAATAAGCTTTTAAATAAATTAAATAAGATATAATAAATAAGCGATAAATAATTTTTAATTTTAATTATTATTCTAATAAATTTATATTTTAATAATATTATATAAAAAAACACGCGAGCGTAATTACGAAGAAGTTTAAAGTTTTATTTATCGCGTAAATTATTATATATATAAATAAAGATAAGAGCTCGAATTAGAAGAAAATAAATAATATCGAAATTAAATAAGATATAAATATTAAGAATAATTTTATTATACGCGCTAATAATTAAATAGATTTTATTTTTTAAGCTATTTAAGAGTATAATATAGAATTTAATAATAAGCGCTATTATAGTTTAAATATAATAATATTAACGCGCTAATTAATAAATATTAAATTATTATAAAAATCTTAAAATATTAAATATAATTATATCTAGAAGATAGAATTATAGATCTTTATTTATATATAATTAATTTAGTATATAATAATAAAAAGCTTACTATAAAAGCTACGCTATTTAAATTAATATTTTAATCTTAATTATTATTATCGCTATTATATAAATAATATAAAGCTTGTTATAATACCAGCCCCTTCGGCTATCGCATAACATGTCGCGTATTATCAAGGCTAGTAATTATCAGCCACCATTAACTACCTATTTTATATATATAAATATCCGTATATCCCATAAATCAATAATCAGTCTTTTAGTCACAATCATTCTTTTTCTAACATGTCTAGTATCCTACTTTCAATAGGTTATAAGCCCGGAAGCGGGTAGAGTAGTATCGAACATTCTTGTACTTCCTAATATAGATATTAAACTAAGTCTTCGATGATCATTTATAAATAAATACATCTTATGGCGACAGCCCATTTTTTTAACTCGTATTTACCGATGAGAGGGCTGTCGTTATTTAATCCCTATATAAAAAATGTCGAACTAAAATCCTTATTTTATTCGAGGTCTCGAAATAATACGGATAAAAACCTTTATATCATACGAGGACCCGAATTAATTAAAAACTCTTATATTATTTCGAGGTCCCGAAATAATACGAGCAAATTAATAAAACTCTCAGATTATTTCGAGGTCTCGAAACAATATAGATAAAATATTAAAAATCCTTAGATCATTTCGAGGTCCTGAAGCAATACGGGTAAAACTTCAAAATTCTTATATTATTCCGAGGTCTCGAAACGGGTATTCAAAGCCCCGGCACTCTTTCTATTTTCTTTATCGAGGTTTTTTATAGATTTAACGAGGCCGGGTAAATAATTAATCTCGAATTTAAAGCGTGGATTTGGAAACTAATATATATAAGATACGATGTACTAGGGTTTAGAGAATCTAGCTTCTAGAGTTGTCGGGGAGTATTACAATATCAGCCCCTTCGGTTATCGCATAACATATCGCGTATTACTAGGGCTAGTAATTACCAGCCACCATCAGCCACCTTTTTATATACATAAATATCCGTACATCCCATGAATTAACAATCAGTCTTTCAGTCACAATCATTCTATTTCTAACATGTCTGGTTCTTACTTTTAACAAAGCTATCTCTTATTCGAGTATATTTAATTCTTAATTTTAATTATTATTATAAATATTATTAATTCGTTCTAGAATTATTAAATATACTTTTATATACTTCTTATATTTAATATTTTTTTTATATATCGTAAGAAGATAGCTTAAAGAAATATAGCTTATTATATTAAACTACGATACTTTTAAAAGAATATAAAGAAATATATTAATTTTTCTAAATTAACGATTTATAATTTTATATTAAATAGCGATATCGAAAATATATAATAAATATATAAAATTATCGTTAATAGTTTTAATTATAAAGTATCGACGGATTTTATATAACTAATATTAGAGAAAGATAAACTTTTCTTATTATTAATTAATATAGCTTATTTTCTTTTATATATATAAAATAATAAAATATAATTATATTTAATTTTATATCTTATTAATTTAGCGTAGTTATTAATTAGAATAATAATTAAAATAATTACTTTTAAATATAGAAATCTTAATTAAAATATCTTATATATATATTATTTTATAGTATAATATTATAAATATATTATATTATAATATATCTTACTAAGATTCTATATTATACTAGATATAAAATTATATAAATTTTAATAATCTATATTATATTAGAGTATAATATAATAAATTAATATTTTATATTATATTATATCTTTTTAATTAATATTTAAAATTTCGATAAATTTCTAAAAATAGATTTAAATAAATTTTTAAATCTTCTAATTTTATATTCTAGCGAGATAAAAAGATAGTAATCTAAGAAATTAATTAATATTAAGATTTAATTAAATTTTTTTAAATTTTTAATTATATAAATCTAAAAAAATTATTTTTTAATCTTAATAATTTTTAATGATTTTTATCTTTTAAGCGTAAAGTGTTAAAGTATATATTTTATTAAAAAAAGCTAATACTTATAAAGATAACCTTAGATATCGCTATAAAAAGTTTTAAAATTAAAAATAATTATCTAGCGTTAATAATAAATAATAATTAATAAATTTATTTATAAGTTTAGAGAATAAATCGAGAATATCTAATTTTTCTATTTTTCTCTTATTATATTAAGTTAAGTTTAAAAATCTTTTTAATTACTTAATATATATTAAATTAATTCTTAATTTAAAAGTTATTAATTAACTTTAAATTAATAAAATTTCTTTTTAATCTTTAATAGAAGTTAATAAATAGTTTAAATAATATTTATATTAATATTAATTAGAGATTTATATAAAAAAGATAGCTTATAGCCTAATTTCTTTTTAATTAATCTATTAATAATTATTAAAATAACTATATAATCTTATTAATAAATATTTTTAAAATATTATAAATTTCTTAAATTTTTTTAAATTTCGATTAACTCTTTAATTTAATTAATAACGTAATCTATAATATTTAAATATATTATTAAATATTTTTCTATAATTTTAAAAGATTCGATAAATATAAAGTTATTAAGATTTATATTAAAGTAATTTCTAGAATTAAAAAAATTATTTCTTTCAATTTCGATAGATTCTCTTATTTTTATTAGAAATAAGATTAATATCGATAAAATTTCTAAGATTACTCTTATAAATAAGAGTAATTTTAGAAGATTTTAAATTTAATTAATATTTTATTTAAAGAAATATAAAGCGAGTTAAAAATTTATTAAGCTTTCTATCTAGAAGATAGATTAATTAAAATATTAATAATTTATATATAATCGAGAAGATCTAAAATTATTTCTAATAAGATATTTAATAATATAAATATTAACGAGATTAATAAGATTTAAGTTTTTTTAAAATAATTTTATATTTAGAAATTTATATAGCTAGAATAATAATTTTAGAATTTTATTAATTATCTATATATTCGAAGTTAGCTTAATTAAAGCTTTAATAAATTAATATATATCTTTTTAAACTTTTTAATACGATATAATTATATCTAGAAGTTAATAAAAAATAATCTTAAAAATAATAAAGTTTAAAATAATAAAATAA
Source organism: Letharia columbiana (assembly GCF_014066305.1). Lineage (NCBI taxonomy): Eukaryota > Fungi > Ascomycota > Lecanoromycetes > Lecanorales > Parmeliaceae > Letharia > Letharia columbiana. The sequence goes on from NW_023501083.1 coordinate 124,281, forward strand.
ATATAAGTAAAAGCGATTAATATACTTCGAAAATTCTTAAAATATTTATTAATTAATTTATTATTAAAATAATCTCGATTTAAGATAATAACTAGATATATTATCTTTAAATCGAATATTAATATTATTATTAGATATTATATTATAAATATAAATATAAAATTTTAATAATAAAAGTTATAGTATTTTTCTAAGAAAAGTTATAATTAAAATATTAAGTATTAAGCTATATTAAGCGCTAAATCGCGCTAAATTATAATAAATTATAATATTAATAAATATAATTATAATTATAATAATTTTTAATTTTTTTAATTTATAGTAATAATATAATATTCGATATAAATCTTTTATAAATCTTTTTATTATTATTATCGCTAGATATAATCTTAATACTATTCTAAATAAAGATATTATTAAAATTATTATTATTTTAATAAGTAAGAGCGATATTTACTTATATAGAGTTATAGATTATTAAAAACGAAGTTAGAGTTATTAATTAAACTTTCTTACGATCTTTATAAAAATAGATATTTATAAATTATTTAAATTAATTATTTCGAGGATTATAAACTCGATATTAAGTAAATAAATAGTAATTAATATATATACTCTAATAGGCTATAATATATAGCTTACTTTCTTATTTCTCTTTTAATAAATAAACTAAGTATAGATAATCGAAGACTTTTTTATAATTTAGATTTAATTTCTTATTAAACTATAATTTATAGAATAACTTACTCTCTCTACTATTATATAATAATCTATTTTTTAAATAATTTATATAAATTATAATCTTTAATTAGAAGTTTATAGATAAGTTTAATTAATTAAATATAAATCTTATAAATCTAATTAGCGTTTTATTATATTATTTTATAATATTATTCTAATATAGAATATAGATAATTATAAATTCTATAGTAATATCTTATTTTTTAAATATATTCTTAATTAATTTATACTCTTCTATATTATCGATTCTAACTAATACTACTTCTTTTACTTTAACTATTTTATTAATTATAATTATATTTCTAAGAATAAAAATATAAATCTATTTTTTTAATATAATAAGCTCGAGATTTAATTAGTTAATAGTCTTATTAATAAAAAATATAAATTACTTATTACCCTCTATAATATTAACTATAAAATATAATTCTTAAAAATTAATATATATTCGAGCTTCTAATACTATTTCCTTTAATTTAAAATTCTTATTAATCTATTAAATTCTTTTTATAAAGTTATATATATTATATTAAAATTCTTTCGATAATTTTATTTTCTCTATATCTCTTATATAGAGATATAGATTTTTTAAATAATACGCTTTAATATAACTTAATCGTTAATATATTAATCGAAAATAATCGACTTATCCTTATTTCGTAGCTATAAATATACTTTTATTAAGAGATCTCGACTTTCTAAAAGCGAATACTCTATTAGATATCGATTTAATTAATTAATATAAGTTATTTCTTATATAACCCCTTACTATTATCTTATCTATAAATATATTAATAATTCTAATATATAGATTTTCGAATTATATTTTAAAACTCTTTCGATTTAATACTATAATAGATAATAGATTATTATTTATTTCTAAAATATATAGAGTATCTATTATAGTCTATATATAGTTATCTATATAAATTCGAATAATTCTCTTATCTATTACTATTAACTTATTTTAATTATTAAATTTTACTTTTTTTTAAATAAGATTATAAATTAATAAATAGTTTTTTATTTAATATTATATAGCGAGTCGCTTCGAAGTTTATTAGCTAGCTACTATCTTCTAAAAAGTCTACTATTATAAAGAAATTCTTTATTAATAATATATTATTTATAGACTCTAGCTTTTTCTTAATTATTTATAAGTCTTTCTTTTAATTATATATATTACTTATATTATTAATATTATTATTATTATTTAATTTATTCGCTACTACTATAATATAATTTAAATATTTTTATTTACTATTTTTAAATATCTTTAAATCCTTTAATTAATCCTTTAATTTATAATTTTATTTATCTAAATTCTTCGCCCTATAGTTTTTATCCTTTTTATTCTTTTTATCTAAATACTCTCTTTTATAATATCTAATTTTTCTATAGTTATAGTATTCTATTTTATTTATATTTCTAGAAGATCTTTAATCTAACTAGGTTTTTTATTTATTATATATAAATAAGTCTTTATTCTTAGTTTATTTATCTTACTTTATAATTTATAAATATTTTATAATTATTTCGATAGTAAGATTATTATTAATTTCTAAATTATATTTAATTATATTAAACTTACTTCTTTAATAAGCGTTTATAATTATTATCGCTATAATAAAATTATATAATATATAGACTAAATTTAAATCTATAACTTTATTTTATAAATTTTATAAATTTTATAAATCTACTATTATTTAATTAATTATTTAATTTATTAACTTAATATATCTAAAAAACTTCTATAATATAATTAAAAAATGTTCTTTACTACTTATTTTATAGATTCGATAAAGCTTATCTTATATAAATTTAAAAGTAATAAGATAGATAATATAACTCTTCTAATTTTAATTAACGTTATCTCTAATTAGTATAGTAATTTATTTATTTAAAATAATTTATTATTTAACTAGCTTTCTATGAAATTATATAAATATTAATAATTCCCTTAATATTATTTTAAAGATACTTTATTTCTTAAGAAATTATTAATAATTTTAAATTTATAAATAATAATTTAAGTTCTTTAGAACTTTTATTTTAATATATAATTTATTAATAAGTCTCTTATTTAATTTCTTTAATAAATCGTTTATTAGTAAATTATTTAAATTAAATAAAAAATTCTCTTCTCTCTCTTTTTTTTTTTTTTTAAATAGAAAAGGCTCTTAATTAGTAACGCTATCTATTTAGCGAATAAATAATCTTATTTTTTAGACTTTATTAATTAAAAAGATATAATATATTTTATAAAATATTTTATATTAAGTAATATTATATTATATTTAAATATAATATAAGTAAAGTTAAATACTATATTATTTTTCTAATATAAATATAAAGTCTTAGCGATATATTTTATAGTATAATATATCTATAGAATTATATTATAATATAATATATATATAAAATATTTTAATTAGAATTTCTATATTTATAGAATAACTTAATTAAGATATATAAAATATATTTATTCTTCTTTATTAAGAGAGAGAGAATATAAAGAGTAATTTAATATAGCTATTTATTTTTTTGTTAATATTAATAATTAGAATAATAATTAAAATTATAAACATCTTTATTCTTCTTTTTAAAATTATAATATAAAAGAATATTTTAAATTTTAAATCTTTAAATATTATAAGAATAAAATTCTATAATTATCTTTATTTATATATTTATCTTAACGCGTTATATAAGCTTAATAAACTTTATATTTATTCTTTTCTTAAATCTTATTTTACTCTTTTATTCTACTTTATTTTAATTCTTTTAAATATCTTAAATTTATCTCTATCTAATTAAACTTATTAATTATTTATAAATAAATTTACTTTCTAAATTATTTTAAATCTCTTTTTTAAAATTAAATTTATTATTATTAATTTTCTCTAATTATAAACTTATTAATTATCTCTCTATATATTATAAAATATTAATAATATATCTTAATAAATTTATAAATATTAGACTTATCGAAATACTTTTTATAAATTTATTATTTTTATTAATATAATTATTATAAATATTAATTAAGTTTTTATATAAAGTATTATTAACTTTTTTAATCTAATTTAATATATTAAGATCTTCTTTAAAATTAAATCTAATCTATTTAAACTTATTTTCTTAAATCTTAATAAAATTATATAAAGAAGAAATAACTCTTTATTAATATTAATTTAGATTTAATAAAAATAGCTAAAGCTTTTAAATTAAATAAATTTATTATTAAAATAGTAGATTTATAAGTTAATTTAGAATATTATAAGATCTAGAAAATATTAAAGAATAAACTATATAACGTATTAATACTCGCCTTTTTAAATTTTAATTATTTATTTATACTATATATCGATAATAATAAAAAGAAAGATTATAGAGTAATATTATATTAAGTCGATATCGATAGAATTAAACGATTAGTTTTATTTTTATTACGTAATTTTAATAATATTAAAACTCGATATTAGGCTATAAAGCTAAAGATTAATACTCTAATTTAAGTATTAATTAAGCTTTCTTAATTTTTCGATAATAGAGATTTTATAGTAATTACTAATTATATTATTTTAAAATCTACTCTTTAAAATAAAATTAATAATTATTAATTTATTTAAAAATAAATAAGCTTTATACTTATTAACTTTTTAATTTAAAATAAAAATTATATATAAAGTTAAAAAAACTTATAATAACGTCGATAGGCTATCTCGGCTTTCTATTAAAGATTTATCTATAAAAGAAATATTAATAATAGATCTAGATATAACTAGCGTTTTTTCTATAATAGTAATATAAATTAAAAAGAAATTCCTTAATAAAATTTCTATAACTTTATCTAATAATTCGTACTTCGATTATATATATAAATAAATTAAGAAATAGATAAAGGAGATTAAAGATTTAGAACTTAATGTATAAATTATCTATTAGTTCTATTATCTCGATATTAACTTAAGATTACTCTATATACTAAATAAGAAATTAAATTATTTATATATTCTCGAAAAATTAATTTATAAAGTCTTAGAGTATAATTATAACTATTATATTTATAAGAATATATATTAAATATATAATTAACTTTATAACTAAATCTACTTTTTAAAGATATAAAAGATAATTTAAGAATATATTAATAATTACTTAATATATTAATTATTAAAACTCTCTTAATAATTATTATATAAATAATTTTAACTAATAAAAAGTTTCTAATAGCTATTAAAGAAACTATCTATAGACTTTATAATTAAATTATCTCTAACTTTTAATAAATATAATTATATTTTAATAGTTATTAATAAATTCTCTAAATTTATTTAATTAATATCGAAGAATAAGAAAAATATAATAGAAGTTTAGGCGATAAGATATTTTAATTAAATCTATAAATTTTAAAAAATCTTCTATAAATTAATCTTCGATTAAAATTCTAAATTTATTAATATATTCTAAAAAATATTATTCTTAAAATATAAAATAATATTTAAAATAATAATAATTTATTATTCTTCCACGAATAAATAAATAGAATATATAAATTAAACGATAAAGATGGCTTTATAATATCTATTTATTAGTAAATATAAGAAGAATTAGAATATCTTACTATTGAAAGTTAAGTATTCTCTAAATATCGTAAAGAATATCTTAACTTTTATTATCTCTTTCGAAATACTTCATAAAATTAAATCTAAAGATTTTTTAATAAGTATAATTTTAGATAGAGACTCGATATCTATAGACTTTATTAAAATTTAAAAAATAATTTATAATAATATTTTTAATATTATTAAACTCGTATAAATTAAAATAGCTATTAAATATAATATTAAATATAAAACCTCTAATCTAATTAATAATATATATCTTAAATTAATTAAAATTAAAAAAGTAAGCTATTATATTTTCAAATATCCCTTATTATTTATTAAGAAAATTAATTTATATAAGATCTTTAAAAAGATTAACGCTTTAATTTATAAGTTAGAATTTTTATCTAATATATTTAAAGTCTATTTAATTATTTTAATTATTTATCTAAAGTAAACTAAGCTAAATTCTTTTAATAGAGAAATATCTTTTTTTATATTTATAATTATTAAGAGAAAAAAGAAGTATATAATAGAGAAAATTATACGCTAAAAGAAATAAGAGAAAAAAAATATCGTGTATACTAAAAAGGGTACTTCGAAACTATTTAAAAATCTATTAATATATTTTAAGAGAATATATTAGAAATAGTTAAGAAATTCGAGAAGTTAAAAATATAAAAATAAGATTATAGATCCTCGCTTTTTTCTCTATACTTATTAAATAAAAATAAACTAAGATAAATTTAAATCTTTTTATTAATATATTTCTATCTTTATTTATATAAATATATTTATATTTTATTTTAATTTAATAATATCTTATTCTAATAGTATTTTATATCTATTAATATATAAATACTATATAAATAGATATTATCGCGAAAATAATAGCGCTTTTATATTTTTTTATTAATATAATTTATTAAAAGCTTAAGTATAGATATAAGAATATCTTTAAAGAGAAGATTTATCTGCAAATCTGAAAAGTTCCTACAAAATTTAAAATTGCTAATCGCGCGTTAGTCGCGAAAATTACAAAATCCGCCGAATTAGTAAATCTAATTAAAATCCGCCTAAATTCCGCCTAATTAGCAACTATAATCTACTTTTTATACGCTGTCCGCCGATTTAGTAATTACTATTTACTATTAAAATACTATCCACCGATTTAGTAATTACTATATACTATTTAAATAATATCCGTCAATTTAGTAATTACTATATACTATTCGAATAATATCCACTAATTTAGCAATCACTATATACTATTCGAATAATTTTTCTAGAAATAATAATCGCCTTATATTAATATTTTATTATTTCTATAGTTCGCGATATTAACTCGACTCTATAAGCTAGATTCGACTTAACTTAGTTATACTATAAACTCGATTTAATTCGACTTAATAATACTATCGCTAGATATTAAATTTATATATATAAATTTATATTATTATATTAAGTAATCTATCTTCTTTATTAAAGATAAGGATATTATTATTTATAATATATCTCGTAAGCGCTAATTATCTAAGAAGGAAAACCGTCGCTAGCACACTTTTTTATTATTATAATCGCGTTAAAGTTAATATAATATATATAAAGACTAGTAATATATATTTATATCTCTATTACCCGACTTTAGCTCTACTAATCTCTTCTCTTAATATCTAAATCCCTTCGAAATTTATATATATTAGTACTCGTTAAAGTATCGGGTATTTTTTTTATAAAATCGAAATCGACTTTTTTAAGTTAAGAGTTTCGACTTTTAGATAATTATATATATAAGAATATAGCGAGTAATAATATATATAGATCTCCCCCTACATCTGCAAATCTGAAAAGTTCCTACAAAATTTGAAATTGCTAATCGCGCGTTTGTCGCGGAAATTACAAAATCCGCCGGATCAGCAAATCTGATTTAAATCCGCCTAAATTCCGCCCAATCAGCAACTATGGTCTGCTTTTCACACGCTATCCGCCGATTTAACAAATCTGATTAGAATCCGCCTAAATTCCGCCGGTTCAGTAACTGTTCTAACCTTTTCCGCCAGTTCTACCAGTTTAACAGCAATACGTACAAAAAAAGAAAAGTTCTAATAATCGACGTTACGACGGTAAGATTCTACGACAACGAGTATCAACGCCAACTCAAATTTGACTACGGAATTAGACGATTCAATAAAATTAGTCGCGTGGGTAATGCTCTAATATAGCGCACAATAATATATATGTTATTAATAATATATGTTGATATCATATATATATAGAATAGTACTTAGAGTATATTAGAGTGCATTACGCAAAATTTTTAAAGTTGCTAAAAATTTTTGAAGTTGTTAAACTAATAGAACTAGCGGAAAGAGTTAAGATAGTTACTGAATTAACGGAAAGGGTTAAACATAAACAAAGTCTACTGAATAGGCTAAATCGTACTAAATCGTACTTATGGTGCGGACCCGGCGGAAATCGTATGAAAAGGAACTTTTCAGATTTGCAGATGTATAATATCTTACATTAGGGCTTTCTTCTAGTTTATTATATTTTTAAAATAATATATCTCGATTCTAATATTATCGTATAAACTATTAATAACTCTTACTATCTTATACCCTCTATAACAGCTTACGTTAAGACTTTCTTCTAGTTTATTATATTTTTAGAATAATATATCTCGATTCTAGTATTATCGTATAGACTATTAATAACTTAAGGAAATTTTAAATAATAGCCTTTATTATAGACGATAATATTCTTTAAATTATAAGAAATCGCGAATTAATTTAATAGTAGTTTTCGGCGCCGAAATACTTAGCTAGATACTTTTCAAAGCGTATTAATATCTTTTTAATTAGAGAAGAGCTCACTCTCTCTTCTCTTTCTAATTATAGTATTTATATATATATTCTATAATTATAAAACCCCTCTTCGCTTAGCGAACTCTAAAGATAATTTAAAAGTTATTTAAGTTAAGAAGAATATTCGAGTTAAGAAGAATATTTAAATTAAAAAAGATATTCGAGTTAAGAAGAGTAACTAAGATCGATTTTACCCGTTATATATTTAATTTTATTTTTAATATTCTAAGATCTAGATTCTTAATATCTCTATTATCTTATAATATAGTATATATTAATCTCCTTTATTACTCTATAACTCTTATTTAAAAAATTTAGATTATAAATATTATTATATTAATTAAAGTCGATAAAGCTATTAATATAATAAAATTTCTTATTTTTTATTAACGCGGATATAATATATATACTTCTCTCGATACTTATAAGACTAGAGAATTTTTTTTTAAGTATTTTTAGATTCCGCGCTATTAATAGCTACGCCTTTTCTACTTTTATTATATTATAATATTTTTAAACTTATCTATTATATCGATATTTAAATATCTTTATAAAAATACTTTATAGATAAGTTAATCTTTATCTAAAATCTCTATAAGCTAGATTTATTACTTTTATTATAACTAATACTTTTTCTATTAATTTCTTCGAAAGAATTTTATTAATATTAAAGATTTATTAATTATATTCATAAACCTAAATATAATCTTTACGTTATCTTTTTTGAAAGAGTTAATTAATAAGTTTATAAACGACGACGTCTTTAAATAGACGAGCTATATTTAGAGAATCCTTCTCGAGAGTCTTTTAATATTAAATATTAGAATAGATGCGGACTGAATATCGACATATCTATCTATAGTCCGCCTTATATATATTAATATTATTATCTCTCTTAAATAGATAATATTCCCTTAATTTTATTTAATCTATTTAAATAAAGGCGACTAGAGTTTTAAAAAAAGTATTTAACTTTAATTATTTAATAACAGTCTCTGCTAGTCGCTAATAACGATTATTATAATAATAAATCTATCTTATAATATTATACTCTTTATTATCCGCCTATTAATCTTAGATATAAAGATTTAAAGAAGTTCTTATTTCGATCTTCTTCTCTTTCTTCTATAATCTCTTAATTATAAATAATAATACTTCTATATCTTAATACTTAACGAGATTATATATTATAATTATCTTCTAATATATAATATTATAACGTATAATCTATTTAATATAGTTATTATACTTATTCGTTAATTTATAATACTTTTTAAAGAATTTAATATATATCTTTTTCTCTTATTTAAATAATTAATTTATTAAATAAGCTAAATAATTATATTATTTCGAATAAGTAACTAATACTATAAAACTTTAAGAAGTTAAAATAACCTTTACTTATTATTTTATCTAGAGATTTATATATTTAAAAAACCTCTTTTAATAAATTAATTCGAGCTAGGGTTATAAGTAGATATCGAATAATATTATTATTATAAGAATAATATCTTACTAGTATAATAAGATTAAGAATAGCGTAATCTATATATAGCGTATTCGAATTTAATTTAATTAAGATCGATATAAAGGTAATTATTATCGTTCTCTATAAGATTCGATTATTCTCTTTTATTTACTATATCTTCTTATTTAAAGATTTAATATATTTTAAATTAATATAGCTAGAAATTACTCGAAAGCGAGTATTAAAAAGTTTATTCGTTTTATTCTCTATCTTTATAGCTTTAATATATTTAACTTATTATTTAAGTAGATAATTTATAAATTCTTTAATTATTAAGAAGTATAAAATATTAAAGTATTATAATCGATATATATCGATAGCGAAATAGTTATTAATAAAAGAACGACGATTATAAAGTACTATATCTTATAAATATTTCGATATCTTTTTAATATATCTCTTTTATAATCTTAGCTACTTAACTATATACTTAAATATTTATTTAAAATATAGAATTAAAAAATATAATCGCTCTCTCTCTATAAATAAGACTATATATATAGAATAATATCTATCACTTAAGATTAAAGTAATTATTATCTATTTCTTATAATCTAATATTATAATAATTAATATTAAATAATATTTTCAAGTTAGATTATTCGCGTATTATATATTAATACTATATTTAAAGTATTCTTTAATTATTAAATATACTTTATTAATAAATAGTATATCGCGAGAGTATAAGAAGTTATCTTCGATTATTAAATTTAAGATATAGTAATAGATCTAGATCTTAGCTTCTTTTTCTATAATAATCGATATTATTCTTAAAATCGCTATACTCGATCTACTATATACGCGTCGCGTATCTTATTAAAGATTTCTAATTATAATATAAATTAATTAAGTATATTAGTCTCTATATATTTAAAAGAGATAAGTTTTATTTAATATTAAAATAATAAGAATAACGATAAAGTTATTAGATAGCTTATTCTATATTTTTTACTATTAATTCGCGATATATATCTCGCTATAGACTCTCGCTTTATTAGTATTTCTTTAATATATAAATCGATAATATAAACTTATATTAAAAGGTTTATATACTAGAAACGCTTTAATAATACTTATAATATCGAAGTAAATAACGTAATATATCTTCGATCTTAATTTAAATTTAAAGTTATAAATTTTAAAAGACTAGCTAATTCAGCTACCGTCGATATTATCGCTATATATATTCTATATCTTATATCTTAATAATTTTATATTATTAAAACTATAACCGTCTTAGAATCGCTATAAATAGACGTCGCGAAAGAACTTATTAATATTATCGTTAAAGAATCTTAACTTAAAAAATTATAGCGTTAATATATAATCTTCCCGGGATTTAAATAAATTTTAAAAATTATTTATATCGAATATTAACTCGATATTTAACTTAGTTTAATAATTAAATATTAATTCTATTTAATTAAGAGGCTTCGATTTAAATTATAGTTTTATCGACTTTCTAATATCTCGCTCTCTCGAATATAATTCTATAGAGTTAACTATTAAAGATAAAATTATAATATTATAACTTAAACTTATTATAGAGGTAGAGAATATTATTATCTTATTATCTAGGTTTATTATTTATATCGCATTTATTTTCTCTTTCTCTATCTTCTACTTATTTAATTACTATTATAATATTAAATTCGTAATTATATTATTTTTAAATAAATATATATCTTCTTCTCTTACAATAATTAGAGCTATTAGATTATTAATATTATTAACTATATCGCGATTCGTAATATCGAAAAACGCGTGTGAAAAAATTGGTTTTCGCTTTCTATAACCTCGTAGATATCTAATAAGTTTACTATTATTTTTATATTATTTTTTATAAAAGCGATATATTTAATATATATTCGCTTATCTATTATTAATTAATTATAAAATATATATTCTTTAATAATTAATAATATATTAATACTTTAGCGAATATATATTACTACTCTAGCCTTACTTATTATAAAGTTTAATTTCAACTTTATATTCTTTATAGTTATATAAAAGATATTTATAAATTTATATATAAAAAATATCTTATATTAATAGATATTTATAAAAAGAAAGAGTCTATAACGAGCTATTTAGAAGAGAAATACTTTTATTACTTTTAAATATTTCTTCGTATTTAATATATATATAATTAAAGCGCTTTTATATATATAAAACTATATTTATATATTTACTTTAAAATAGTAAAGTCGTCTATAGAGTATATAATTTAGAAGTATATATTTTATATAAAAGAAACTAATTTTACTTTAATTTAAATCGTTTAATTTAGATAGTAATATCTCTAAAAATAATTTTAAATATTATAAAAGAAATATATTAAGTCTATTTATCGTTATTTATAATATATAATTATTTTATTATATTTAGCTAGCTAATATATCTTTATATTAAAATAAAAGCCTTTTAAATATAAATAATTAAAGTTAAACGAATTATTAAGAGTTATATATATTTAAAGAGAAGATAATCTAATTAATCGATTTTTATAGATATAAAGAAGAAAGAAGATTAATATATCTACTAAAAAAGGAACTCGATTATCTACTAATTAATCGAAGAGTAGATAAAAATTATATAGATATAATATTTATTAACTACTATATCTTACTATTATCTCTTATATCGAAGAGTTAAAATAAGTATTAATTTCTAAAATATTAATTATCGAAGTAATTATTATCGCTTAAATTCTATCGAAGATTATTAATTTCGAAATTATTAATAGAGAATAGATCTTAGAAAATTTATATTATTATTAAATAAATTTATATTTCTATTAGATATAGTAGCGAAATTCGTATTTCTATTATTAATATACGCATTACTAATTTTAACGCTAATTAAAACTTCTATCGAAGTTTCTACTAGTAATTAATTAAAGTTAATTAAAAATATAATATACTAATATTTAATTAAGATTATCGAGATAATTATTAATAAAATTAATATTAATCGAAGTTTACTTATAATTAGTTAAAGTTAATCGAAGATATAATATATATTTCGAGAAATAATATCGAATATTCGACTCGAATTCTATAGCCTTATTTAAATTTCTTTTATCTTATATCTTACTTAATCTAACGCGCATTTTCTTATCACCGCATTATATATACTATTATATCGATATTTATATTTTCTTTAAACGATATACTTATAATAGTAGCGCTTATTAAAATCGACGTCGCTAAATTAGACGTTATCGTAAACCGAGATAATATTTATAAAGAATTTCGATTTTTAGAGCTTATATTTAAAATAATAAAAGAGGAGTTCTCGCGCTAACTAAGATATAAAGACCTTTTAAGAAAAGTTTATAAGATAGTAGAAGAGAAAGATTAATATTATTATAAGTAAGATTATTTAATCGCTATTTATTTCTAATTATATAACCGCGTAAAATCTTAGCTTTCTTCTTAAATTCTTATATAAATTAATTTTATTAATTAATAAGATATCTATAAAATAAGAGAAGTAATTATTTAAGAGGGAATTAATAAAAACGTAGAAAGATAAATATACGAAGATCTAGAAGCTCTTAACGATTAAGAGATTAATAAATCTCTATTAATTTAATAAATTATTAACCAAAAATCCTTTTAATATTAACTCTCTTTAACTTATTATTATTAATAATTTAAATAAGTATAAGCTTATCTTTATTTAGAAGTTAATAGATAATCTAATAATAATCTCTTAATTCTAAGAGTAACTTAGTCTTAAAGCTCTTATTACTTATTTTTAATTAAAATAATTCTAGAATAATATTAATAAAAATCTTATAATATTATCTCGTCTAATTTATAGAGTAAATAATATAAGCTTAATTATAAATAATAATAATAATTTATAAGAGATATATAAGTATTAGAAGTAAGTATATATATTCGAATAACGAATATTCTTATAACGCGTAATTAAAGATTTATTAATCTCGCTTTTTTATATTAATAATAAGTATTAATATTAATTCTAGCTTCGATTAAAATATTAGATATCGAAGTTAATATCTTTAAAACTTCGCGAGATTTATTAATATACTTATATTCTTAATCTTAATAATCTTTTAAGATACTTAAGTATTTAACTTTTCCTTCTATTAAGTTAAAGTAAGTCTTAAAATTTTTAATCTCTTTTAATCTTTATAATACTCTACCTTAACTTAATTCTATCGAAATTTTACTTTCTCTTTATTCTACTATTACTCGATCTTTAATTTTATTACTTAATTTACTTAATATTTATAAAAAGAATAAGATAGATTTCTAATTTATTAATATTAGCTCGAATAAGAATAATTCTTAATTATAAATCTATTATTATTCTCTATAAAAGAAGTTCGTTAATAATCTAATAAATAATATCGCTATACTTAAAACTTATAAGAGTAATAATACGCTTTCGCTATAAGAGGGAAAGCGTTTAATAATAAAAGATACTATATTAATAAAGCTCTTAATTAAATAAGATTATATTCTTTAATTAATTAATTCTTATAATATTAAGATTAATAAGATTATAAGTTAAAGAAAGATATAGAATAATATAAAGATCGACGATAAAGATCTAATATTAGAATATATATTCGAGTACTATTAATTATTTATTCTTTATATTAATTAATATAATAGAAAAATAAAGCTCGATAAGAAAGGGAGATTTTAATAATTTAATATAACTTAGTAAATTATAGAGTAAGTCTTATAGCTTAATTATAATAATATAAATATTAATAATATTCAAATATTTAGAGACTTAGATTATATCTTAAATCCGCGAGAGATATTAATTTCTATTATTTTAAAGATTTATTAACTCTATAATTTAATATAGCGACGCTTTTAAGTAAATATCTATAAAGAAGCTATTAATACGAATAAGCTTAACTTTAATAAAATAAATATATTTAATTCTTTTATTTAACTCGCTAATATAAATATTTCTTTAGACTTTAATATTATTAATAAATTAAATATTTAAATAATAACTTACTCTACGATTTAATATCCTCGAAGAATACTAGAATATTACTATCGTCGAAATCTTTAAGAAATCTCTCTTTGCGAATAAATATATCGTATTAGAGTTTGTTTAAAAAGATTAATAGTTTTAATACTCTTCGATTAAGATACTTAATATTACTTATTTATATAAAAACGAAGTAAACTATATAGCTTAAATAATATTTAAAATAGAATTCTTTCTTATTATTATTCTAGTAAAGACTTTAATAATCTAATTTATAAAAATTACTAAACTTATAAATCTTAATAATCGCGATATTATATAACTTCGCGTATTTTATATATATAGATTAGCTCGATATAATAGAGTTAACGCTAAGCTTTTAATCTCTATAAATATTAAATTATTTAAATATATAATTAATAATAAAGCTTAATCTAAATAAGAGAGATTCTTAATTTTAATAATTTTTAAGTTATATAAGAATTATATAAAAGCTATAATTAAAGATAAAGGGAAATTTAAATATAACTTCGCTATTAATTAGATTTACGTTAATAAGTTCTATAATATAAAATTAAATATTATTTTAACCTCTATATTAATTAACGTCTATAAGATAGAGTAATTTAGAATTATAATTAATAATCTCATAAATATATAAAAACTATATAAGAAAGAATAAGTATATTATAATAGACTAGCGAAGAAGTATAAATACTATCTATTATTTATATATAGATACTTAGTTATATTATAAATTAAATTCTTTATAGATATAATAGCGATAATTCTCTTGATAAAGTAGTTATAATAAGAGATAGATCTTATTATATTAACGATAATAGAGAAAGTATATTATAAAATTAAGAAGCGAATAGAGAATATAGAAACTCGCTCGCGTAGTTTATCGAATAAGGAGTTAAAAAGAAATATCGATAAAATATAAATAATTCTAAATAAGCTAATAATTAAATAAATAGCGAAGATAAGAATTATTAATAGCGATATTTTATTTATTAAACTTTTATTATATAAGATAAGAAAGATTATTTATATATTAAGCGAGAATTAGAGAAAAATATTATAAAATACTAATCGAATTATTTAAGATTAAATTAAAGCGAAATATATTATATAATATAAAAAGATTATAATCTAAGATTATAATATCTTTAACTTTATTTATAACTTATACTTTAATAAAGCTTATAAGCTTTAAATAGTAATAATAATTTCGAATATTCTCGATTTCTTTAAATAATATTAATTAAAGCTAATTAATTCTAAATATCGAAATAATAAGAATTATTATAAAATAGAATAATAGTAATTAAATTTTATAAAATTAGATAATAAGAAAAATAACTAATTTTAATATCTAGAATATAATATTTATAATTACTATCTAGATAAGCTAATATAAGATATTTCTAAGCTTATCGCCTTAAAGTAATTAATTAATACTCTCGAGAAGAATATATATAAATATATTAAAAAATTAATTATTTTTATAAGTTCTTCTATCGTTAGTCTTATTATTAATCTAATATATTTTTCTTCTTTATCTAATTAATCTTAAATAATATTAATAAACTCGTAATAGCTTAAATAAGAGTATTTAAATTACGAAATTCTCTAATACTTCTCGACGATTTTTTTTAAGAATTATAATAATATAATAATATAGCCTTTCGAGAATAATAATAAATCTCGCTTTCTAGTTTTTACTAAATATTTTATAAATATAAATATAATCTTAATAAGATTCTTTCGCTTTATAAATCTAGATATCGATTAAAAGAAATAATAGAATATTTAAGTAGATAATAAGATAATATAATTATTATAGAAAAATAAAAAGATTTATAACTACTATTTAATATTAAATAATTTAAAAAGCCTCGATAATAAGATATTAAATCGAAATATATGAAGAGAGATAATTTAATTTTAAATATATAATAATATTAGAGATAAGAATAATAATATTAGAAATATAAATAACGCGAATATATAAATAGCTTAGATATCGCTCGTTCGATTTTAATACTACTATTATATCTAGTATTCGAGTTAAATAAGCGATATATTCGAGTTAATTAATAGTAATAATAGATTTAATATTTAATTTTTATTAAATATCTATAATTCTTTTAATTATAAATCTTAATTATTAATATAATCTTTAATCTAGCTTTTAAATAGTATAAATTATAATTAAATATCTAAGTTAGATAAATAATTCGAATAATTAATAAACTATTAAATTAAAATTAAATAATTAATTATCGCGCTAATTATTAGCGTCTATAATATTATATTCTATTATTTTCCCTTTATAATTTATTATTTAATATTTATTTTATAAACTTTATATTATAGATAATATTTAATAAAATCTCTATCGAAGCTATTTTTAATTTTAATATTGAGTTTTATCTAATATAAATCTTTTATCTTAATTTCTAAGACTAGCTTTTAATCTAAATAAATTATTAATAATATATTATATTCTTCTTTTAAACTTTATTTACTACTAAAGTAAATTATTAAATAAATCTCTATCTATAAAGAAGATTAAGCTATTTATTAAAGTACTCTAGCTTTAACCTTAACCCTTAATATTCTTCTTTTTTATATCTTTCTTTTACTATATTTCGTATAAAACGATTTTTAGAAAGTTTTAAAGTTTCTAATCTCTCTTAAATTTACTAATACCCCGCCTTAACTTAAATTTATTAAAACTTTACTTTCTTTCTATTCTATTATTACTTCGCCTTTAATTTTATTACTTAATTTACTTAATATTTATAAAAAGAATAAGATAGATTTCTAATTTATTAATATTAGCTTAAATAAGAATAACTCTTAATTATAAGTTTATCGCTATTCTTTATAAAAGAAATCCGTTAATAATTTAATAGATAACGTTATTATACTTAAAACTTATAAAAGTAATAATATACTTTTATTATAAAAGAAAAGATATTTAATAATAAGAGATACTATATTAATAAAGCTCTTAATTAAATAAGATTATACTCTTCGATTAGCTAACTCTTATAATATTAAAATTAATAAGATTATAAATTAAAGAAAGATATAGAATAATATAAAGATCGATAATAAAGATCTAATATTAGAGTATATATTCGAGTATTATTAATTATCTACTCTCTATATTAATTAATCTAATAAAAAAATTAAATTTAATAAAAAAAAAGATTATAATAATTAAATTAGATTTAGAAAATTATAAAATAAATTCTATAATTTAATTATAGTAATAGAAGTATTAAAAATACTTATATCTTTAAAGGCTTAGAATATATCTTAAGTTTATAAAAAACCTCGATATCTATTATTCTAAAAATTTATTAGCTATATAATTTAATATAAAGATATCTTTAGATAGATCTCTATAGTAGAGTAATTAATATAGATAAGCTTAACTTCGATAAGATAAATATACTTAATCTTTTTATTTAACTCGTTAATATAAATATTTCTTTAAACTCTAATACTATTAATAAGTTAAATATTTAAATAATAACTTACTCTATAATTTAATATCCTTAAAAAATACTAGAATATTACCACTATCGAAATCTTTAAGAAATCTCCCTTTATAAATAAATATCTTATATCGAGATTTATTCGAAAGAATTAATAATCGAAATATCTTTCTACGAATATACTTAATATTATATATTTATATAAAAACGAAGTTAATTATATAGCTCGAATAATACTTAAATTAAAATTCTTCTTAATAATTATTCTAGTTAGAATTTTTATAAACTAATTTATTAAAATTATTAAATTAATAGATCTCGAAGACTATAATATAATATAACTTCGCGTCTTTTATATATATAGATTAATTCGATATCGTAGTATTAGCTCGAAGCCTTTAATCTCTATAAATATTAAATTATTTAAATATATAATTAACGATAAAGCTTAATCTAGATAAAAGAGATTCTTAATCTTAATAATATTCGAATTCTATAAGAATTATATTTAAGCTAAAATAAAGAGCTTATTTATATATAACTTCGCTATCGAATAAATTTATATCGATAAATACTATAATATAAAATTAAATACCTTCTTAACGTCTATATTAATTATTATTTATAAAATAAAGTAATCTAGAATTATTATCGAAAACCTCGCTTATATATAAAATTTAAGTAAGAAAAAGTAAATATACTATAACAGAATAGCGAAGAAGTTTAAATATTATCTATTATTTATTTATAGATATTTAATTATATTATAGACTATATTCTTTATTAATATAGTAATAATAATTTTATTAATTAAGCAATTATAATAAGAGATAGATATTATTTTATCTAAGATAATAAAGAAGAAATATTATAATATTAAAAAGTGTATAGAGAATATAAAGTTCCATCTACGCGCTCTATCGAACGAGAAATTAAAGAGAAATATTAATGAAATATAGATAATTCTAGATAAGCTAATAATTAAATAAATAATAAAATTAAAAATCATTAATAACGACGCTTTACTTATAAAGTTTTTATCTTATAAAATAAGAAAGATTATCTATTTATTAAGCGACGATTAAAGGAAAATTCTTTAAGATATTAATTAGATTATTTAAGATTAGATTAAAATCGAGTATCTCATATAATATAATAAGACCTAGAGCTAAGAGTATAACTTACTTAAACTTATATATAAATTATACTTTAATAAAACCTACAAATTACGCGCTATAATTATTATTCTTAATATTCTTAAATTCTCTAAGATATATTAATTAAAGCTAATTGATATTAAATATTATAATAATAAGAATTATTATAAGCTTAAATAATAGCGATTAGTCTTCTAAGCTAGATAATATAAAGAAGAATTAACTATAATATTTATAAGATAATATATATAATTACTATCTATACGACTTAATAAAAGATATTTCTAAACTTATCGCATTAAAATAGCTAATTAATACTCTCGATAAAGATATCTATAAATATTCTAAAAAGCTAGTAATATTTATAAGTTCCTCTATAATTAATCTAATTATCGCTCTAATATAGTCTTCTTCTCTATCTTATTAAATTTAAATAATATTAATAAACTCGTAATAACTTAAGTAAGAGTATTTAAATAACGAAACTCTTTAATACTCTTTAGCTATTTAATTTAAAAATCGCGATAATCTAATAATATAATCTTTTAAGAATAATAATAAATCCCGCTTTCTTATCTTAATTAAGTATTTTATAAATATAAATATAACGCTAATAAGAGTTTTTCGCTTTATTAACCTAGATACTAATTAGAAGAAGTAATAGAATATTTAAATAAATAGAAGAGTAGTATAACTATTATAGAAAAATAAAAAGATATATAACTACTACTTAATATTAAATAATTTAAAAAATCTCGATAATAAGATTTTAAATAGAAATATACGAAGAGAGATAATTTATTCTTAAATATATAATAATACTATATTATCTTTTTAAATACGCTATTTATAAGTATACTTAATTATTCTAAAGCTTCTATACTATTTTAATATATAATTATAATTTAATATTAAATAACTCGTAAGATCTAAATAAGAAGATTTTAAATAAGAAAGTCGAATAGAAGATACTTAACTCGAAAGTTAATATTTATAATAAATATAAGAATAATAATATAGATAAAGAAGTAAAAGATAAGATAATTTAGATATACGATAGATAGGGGAGTTAAGAGAGATATATATTATTCTTAAATAGATATTTTAAATATCTAAATAATATATAGTATAGTTTAACTTTATATTATATTATCTAACTTCGACTATTTAATTTAATTATTAATTAATCTTTTAAATAGATAGAATAAATAATATAATAGAGTTTATTAGATAGAGATCGGCCTATAAAACCTATTTCTAAATTAAGATCTTTATTAATTCTATAATATTCTTTCTAATATATTCTTCTCTAGAATTATTCTACTTCTTTTAGAATTCTATAATTTAATTAATTTTAGATATAGAATATAAGTCTTTATAAATTAGCGTCGTATTATCTTTATCTACTCTATCTAAATTATTCTATATTAATATTAATTTAAGAATTTAAATAATATTAATTATCTCGCGTAGCTTAATAATAGAAGAGTCTAACTATAAAAAGATTTATTTCTTTTTAAAATAAGAGATAGAAAAGAGATATCTAATTAAGAGTGCGCTTAACGTTCTTTATAATTAAATAAAACTTAACGAGACCTTTAAGTAACTAAAGAATATCTTTTTAAGAGTCTTTACGTCTAATATTCTAAGAAAATAATTAAATAATTATAAATTAAGTATAGTTATAAAAATTAATTATATATATATATAGATTTATAAACGTAGGCGGTTAAATAAATAATCTATCTCTATTAATAACGTTAATCTTATATTATAATTATATACCTTTAATTAAGCTAGTTTCTATATATATTTAAAAAGAACTATAATTAATACGCTAATATCGTCTCTTAATATTATTAAGATCTAGATATTAATTCGTATTATAATAAATAATATCGATTTCGATATATTTATAAATATATTAAAAGAAGATAAAGTATATAATACTATAATAGATCGAATTATATATTATATCGATAATAAAGATATTAAGATTAATTATTTTCGAAAGTTTAAGATAATCGCATTATTAATATATAAGCGAGATTAGAATTCTATATTCTTTATAGTTAAAGAATATTAGATAAATAAATATTTATTTTTCATATATATCTACTATTACTAATACGCGAAGAGATTATTTATCTTAAGAAAAGAAAAAGATAGCGAAGATATTAAGAGAAATACGTAAAGCGATATAATAGCCTAAATCGATTATTCTCACTACTAGCGAAAGGATTTAAAGTTGTAATATATATATATATAAGAAATAGTTAAATATTTATATTATAATTATTATATTCTCTAAAACTTAATTAATTTCGAGAAATTCTATAATATAAAAAGTCTATCTTACTAAAATAATCTATAATCTCTACTTTCTCTAAATATCTCCCTACGCTTTATATAATATAAGATTTTTATCTTTAATATAGTTAACGCTTTATATTATTTAATAATATTAAACTTAAATAACTTCTAGAAAATTCGCTAATATAAGTTTTCTTTATAGACTATATTCTAATAAGCTTCGATTAAGAAAAATACGCGATCTTTATTAAATAGAGAGAGATAATATAAAAGACGTTAAAGCTAATATTTAATCTCTATATTCTATTAATAAAAATTATAAAAAAACGATATTAATTATAATAGAAATATACTATTATATATAAAATAGCTTTAAATCGCTAAAAAGAATTATATATTATCTTTAATAGTTATAAAGTCTATAATAATATTATTATCGATAATTATATAAATTATAATTTTATATATAATACTATTTAGAAAATAAAATATATTATTAATATATCGAAGTAATTATTATTAATAAGTATTTATATTAGAAGATTTATAATTATATATACTAAAATAGATATTATTTATAAAAAAATACTCGAGAATAGGAAAGTAAATAGAGAAGTATAATTAGAGTAGTAATATTTAATAATAAATAATAATTAACTTAATATTAATTATTAATAGAAAATTTATTTAATTCGAATAGAGATTATTAGCAAAAATATTATTTAGTTTAAATAGAGTATTTAAATTAAATAAGTAATCGAATTTAGATAAAGATTTAACGCGCTTTAATTTAAATAAATTAAAAACGCGTTAATTAATAACCCCTCTTTTCAAGTTAATAACTTCTCTTTACCCTTTTATTTTTTTATCTATTTAAACGTATTTACTTTTATATTTTATTTATTATCATCTTTAATATTTAGCATTAATTTTATTCTAACTTTTAATAATAATAAAAGATTTATAATACTTTATATTCTATTAAGTAAATTTATTATATTTAAATTATAGAGATTATAAAGACTTTAAAATAGAATATAAAAAAGAGAATAATAATAAAGAGAGTTAAAAATATTAGAAGGGAGAAGAAAATTAAGAAAATAGAAAATATAAATTATAATCTACTTATTTACGAAGATATTACTAATTATATATTAATAGAAAGCGAGTAAAATAAAGAAAATTAATAAGAGGAAAAGACGCGTTAAAGAATATAAATAAATAGATCTTAAGTCGCCTAAACGTCGTAGAATATATAAGCTTAAGAAGAGTATATATATAGTATCTAACTACGACGATAATAAATTCTTAAATAACTCTATTAATCTAGAAAAAATAAAGAAGTTATTAATAATTATAATTATTATATATAATAAAGCTTTTCTTAATATTAACGATACTCTCTTAATTTTATATACTATTATAAATATTAAAAAAGATCTCTCTTTTAAAATCGAAAATAAAGGCGAAGATCGTAAACTCGATATATTCTTATTTAATCTATATCTTCTATTAAACTAATATCTTAATAGAAAGCGATAAAAAAACTCTTATTTAAACCTCGATTAAGTATTAAGATTATTAAATCTAGAATAAAGAGTAGTAATATTAATTACTAATTAATTAGTTTTAAAATTAAATAATATTAATATAAACTAGCTAATATAAACTATAGAATTTAAAGTAATTCTTATTAGCGATAAAGAATTAGAATTAATAAGACGAAATAAGAATATACTATATAATTAAATATTTAGATTAATAAATATATACTAAATTAAGATAGAAAATAACTTATTAAGAGAAATCGCCTTTATAATAATAAAGCTAGAGTACTTTATATAAAGCTTTAATATAAAAATAAGTATATATTCTAAATATAGTAGAATAATAATTAAATCGCTATAGATAATTTAATATTAAAAAGTATTACGCTAAATAGAGTTATTAGGCGTTATTATATTAAAGCCGCATTACTAGTATATAGCTCGTTTAAGCTCTTTATTAATATATCTATTAAATAAAATAAGAAAATTTAAAGCTTTATTAGCGTTTTTAATAATATCGAATTATATATTATTAATAGATTAGAATAAAGAAAGATATATAAATTATACTTTATAAGATAACTTAAACGAAGATAATTATTAAATCGCGCTTTAGAATAATTTAATATAACTAAAAGAGCGCGATTATAATATTAAAAAAGAGTATCTTAATATATTCGAGACGATAAGAGTTATCTTATTTATAATAATTATAATTAATAAAAATTTTAAATCTTTAAATCTTTAAAAGCTAAGTTCTTAATTGAAGTATTATATTAACGCGCTTAATTAAGTAATAATTAAAATATAAAGAAATTAGAGATAATAACTCTATAAGAATACTCGATTTATATAAAGTATCGATAATTAATCTATAAATTTCGAGATAAGAAAGATATTAATATTCTTAACTAATTATTATTATTAATATTTTAAACTCTTTCTAATAAGAATATAGCTTTTCGACTATATAAACAATTTTCATTTAACTCTAATAAAGAAAATTTAAGATATCGTTTAATCTCATCTTAAGGTCTATATAACATCGTCGCTTAAAGATTTAAAAACGATAATTAGCGACTTATTAATCGATTTTTAATTTACGCGTTAAGATTTATAAAATAAATAAAATATAGTATATTTTATAAAACTTAGATTAACTAGCTTCTTTAGCTAATAGTCTCTAAAATAAAAAACGCTTCTTATTTTAATTAATAGTTATATTATTATATAAAATTTTCTTTTATAATAAGAGAGTATCTCTCGGATTTAGATAAAGAAGTAAGTATCTTTAATTATCCTTATTCGATAATACTATAATTCTTATAATAACTACTTTTCATTATAATCTAAAAAATTATAATTCTAAATATTTTTATATTAAAAGATAAGATAATAAGAAAGTCGAAGATAAGCTCTTTACTATTATTCTACTACTTATATAATTATAATACTTCTTAGAAATATATAAGTATATTAAGAAATTTTAAAGAGATATAGAATAATAGAAAAGACTTATCGTATATCATATATTACGATAACATATTCTAGAGATATACTTTAGATTAATAAAAAGATATAGAGACTCTCTAAATTAAATAATTCATATAAGAATTCGCTAAATAATATCATCGAGGAACTAGGCTTTATAAGCGTCTTAAGAGAAGTTACACTAAGGTTCGCTAATACTAAATTACTTAAGAGATTAAATTTAAACTTAATTAAAGATAATAAGAGAATCTCGTAGACTATTAAAAAATAATTAATATATAAAATAACTAAATAAAAAGAAATCGATTTAATAAATAATAATTAGAACTTAAATCTCTCTAAGCTCGAAGTATAAATACTCCGCGTCTTAATAAATAGAGAGAATAGATAAAAAAGGCTAAACTTTAATATATCGTTTATAGCTTTACTATAGCAAATAAGAGAAAAAACGATTTACGAAGAGAATAAGTATTTATAAATTAATAAAGTTATATTAGATAAGAAGAAAAAATATAAAGAATATATAGCGTAGTAAATAGAATAGAAAGAGTTAGTCTCTTTATTTACTAGGCGAATTAAATAAGAATTAATAAAGGATTAAGCACCGCTATAGCGCTTAAAATTTTAACTATTTAAAAATCTATATCTTAGAGATTATAAATATTATTAATATTACAATAAGATACCGCGATAAATCTTAAATTAATAACTTCCACTAGATATTCAGAGGTATTAAGTTCAATTCGAATTAAATACTCTAGAGACATCATTACAACCGGCGATATCGTTTAATTTAAATACGTTATAAATACTAATATTATTAGCGAGACTAGCTAACCTAGAATTTTTATAGATATTATTATAATTAACAATACTATTTAACTCGAATAATTTCAAAAATCTCTCTAATATATATTTAATTAGCGGGACTAAATTTTTAATAAATATTATTATTACTAGCAATATTATCCATCTCGAATAATTTAAAAAACCTACCTTACGTATAGTCCCTCGAATTTTTAAATATATATTATCAAATTAATAGCTTACAGTCGCTTTAAAATCTAACTAACTCGAATAAATACTATCTTAGCTTACTAAATACAAAGTTTATTATATTTAATTACTAAACTAGTAAAAAGAATTAAATATAAATAAAGTCTACTTAATAGGCTAAATCGTGCTAAATCGTGCTTATAGTGCGGACCCGGCGGAAATCGTGCGGAAAGAAACTTTTCAGATTTGCAGATGTTAACTCTTATTTAATAGATTAATTACGAATTAAAATAGATAATAATTATATTTAGCGTTTTTCTATTATTAACTACTATTATCTAAGACTTATCTAGAAAGAAATCTAAAAATATCTTCCTAATATTTTTAGACTCTTCGAGATTTAAAGAAATATAATAATTATTATTTCTTATATAAACGATTTTAAAGAAAATTTAATATCGATTATATAATATAATAATATAATACTTCTTAACTACCTCGCTAGATCTAAATTTAAAAATCTTTTTAAACTTTATAATAGAATTTTTATAATATTAAATAATCGATATCTTTACTTTTTAATCTAAAATATTCTATAATTATTAATTTAAGAAGTACTTTATCGTATTATAAATAAAGCCCCTTAATTAATTATTAATAACGTTATTATATTTTTAAATCTCGGCGAAAATCTCTATTAGATAAAGAAAGACGTTAATTACTATTCTTTTATCTTCTTATTTATTTATACTTTTAATTATAATAACTATTCTTTATTTAATATTTTTTAATTAATTTAAATAGAGATTTACGCGAAGATATTAAAGTAATTAGAAATCTTAAAAGCTTTTTATATTTACTATTTAAAGAATTATTAAAGAAGTATTAATCTATAAAATAAAGATAAAAACTTCTTATTTTTTAATCTTAATAATTATTTAGAAATTTATTATAAAGTATTATTAGCCGTAATTTTAAAAATAAATTAAACTATAAATTACTCTAGAGAAGTTATTAATATTACTTTAAGAATCTCTTTTAATTATATTAATCTTTAAAATTTTTAATAAATTATTTTTAAAAATATAGATAAAGTATTCTAATATATCTAATATAATTTAAAAAAATTATTAAATATCGATTAAAGTTATAATTAGAGTAATTTCTTATAATATTTCTTATTAATCTTAAATTTAATTATATTAGCGTTTTAAGCGTTAAAAAACCTAGATTACTTATTTAATATAATCTTTATTATTTTAAAAGAGTTTAAAATTTTAATAATCGACGTAAAGAATAAAAATATTTTAATTATTTATCGAGATCTCGATAGATTAATAAATCGCTAGATTTTTAATAATTTAAATAATAAAGAAAAGTTTAAGAATACTATATTATAGCTTTAAACTAATTACGTCGAGAAGCTAAAGTAATTTATTATTAATAGATTTTCTATTTATATTATTATTAATATTATTAATAATATTACTAAAAAGAAATTTCTTCGCTATTATAAAATCTTTATAATTCTATCTAATTTTTAGAAATTTTATATAATAAAATTATATATCGAAAATAGATTTAAATTTTAAAAGTTTAACTTTAATTCGAAAGAATAATTAATCTAGAATTTTATATCTTATAAAATATTAATTATATAAATAAATAAAAATAGCGTTAAACGCTTTATTATATAAAATATATATTAACTATATAAAGATTTTAAAGAATATATAGAACTTATATATAAGATCTCTACTATCGCGTAAAAGAGTATAAAAAATAAAACTTACTTTAATAAATTAATAAAAAATATTAAAGAAAAAACGATATAATACTTTTATCTAAAAGACGTCTATTTAAATAATTATAAAATCTTAAAAAACTAAAATATTCTAGAAATCCTTTTATTAAATAAACGATAGAGACTCGAGAAATCGCAGCCTTTATAAATATCGGCTATGACTCCGATACTAAGCTCTCTCAGATAGGCTTTATCGAAAACTCCGTCGATTGATATCTTATTTCCGATATTATTAATTATAAACTCTTCGAATATTAGATATCTTAAAAATAAGATATTAATAAAGTCGAGAAGAATAGAGATTAAATTATTTAAATAAGTCGCTAGCTTATTTATTATTATCGCCTTTATTAATTATAAAATTTAGACTTTAATAATCTTTAATTTATATTAGAATAACGTAATAATAATTTTAATAAATAAATTCTTAATATTAAAGATAGTAATTATTATAATAGATAGAGAGTAGATCGAATAGAATATTAATATCATTCTATAAAAAAGTAATAACGCTATTAAGACTCTTACCGCGGAGTTCTCTAATCTAAAATTACTAATAACTTAATATAAGGGTTAAGATTTTAAAATCTTCTTAGCACTCGGCGAATAAATAAACCGAGAGAATTATATCTAAACCGACGAAATTCCTAGCACTATTATCGAATATCTATCTTAAACTCATTAACACTTTTCATTTCCTTTAGCGCTTGAGACGAGCTTTTCTCTAAGAGGGAAAGATATTATAGCTATAATTATATCTGTTAATATTATAATTTAATATAACTTAATATAGTTTAGCGCTTAGTATAGCTTAGCACTCGATACTTTAATTATAGCTTTTCTTAGAAGAATTATTATAACTTTTACTATTAAAATCTATACTTATACTTATAATATAATAATAATAGCGTAAAATAGAGCTTATAAAAGTCATTTCTAAGAAAGTTAAAGATTATATCCGAAAATAGTATTCTAGCTCTTTCTACTATAAATCTATAAAAATCGAAATTAAGACTTTCTAGAATTTTTAAAAAATCTTTTTTAACTTAACTTTTCTAATTTACTTCGATTTTAATCACCGACTTTATATCGATTTAAATATTTTTAAAAAATAGAATTTCGCTATTATAATCTAAAATATAGCTAAAAATCTAAGAAATTAAGAATTCCTTTTATCAATAGATATATAGTTAATTATATTTTTTAATAAGATACTAAATTAGACTAAATAGAATTATTAATTTATAAAATTAAAAGTTATTAATATAGTATAGATAATTAAGAAAGTATATTATATAATTAAATTTATTAGAAAAATATTAATAGTAGTTTTTATAGATTACTTAGCTGCGGTATTAATTTTATATTAGATTAATCTTATTACTTTAAGTATTAATAAACTAAATCTACGCTTAATACATATCTTCTAATATCTTTTAATATTTAATCTTTTCGTTTATTATAAGATCGATAAGATGAATATTATATCTAATACTCTATTATATCTATAAGAATTTACTTTTATAGTAAAGAACGATCTTAGAGTATTAGAAGTCTTATATAAATAAGTAATAAAAGTTAAGATCGCCGTATTATTTTTCTTATATTTAATTTTTTAAGAATTATTAATTAGCTACTATATTATCTTAATAGAAATATCTATTAACTTTAAAATATGATTTTTTAAAGAATACTTTGAAGATAATTAATAGAGTAAGATTATTAAGATAGTAGACTTTTATTATTATTACCTCGAGGCCGTTAATTCTTATTTATTATTTAAAAGATCTTTAAAATAGTCTTTTCTATTAACGCTATTAATTTATAGTAGCTATATTAATTTATAAAAAGATCTTAAATTTATTACGAAATACTAAGTTAATATATCTAAGAATATTACTTTATATACGCCTAGATATACTTTTTATAAGATCGATATCTACTATATAGTAGTTATTGCCGAAGCTTTAAATTAAAGAGAGAGATAATATTATAATTCTAATAATCTTATTTATATTATAACTCAATTAGACTTAATATATTAAAATCTTTTAATCTTTCTATCTTATTATAAAGCTTATACTTATAATAATTTTATATAAATAGTATTCTCTTTATACTATAATATAGAGTTATTATATATATTATTAAGTTTCTAATATAAAGATAAAGATAAATACTAATTATAATATAATAATTATTAAGTAAAGTTTAAACTTATAAATCTATAGAAATATAAGATAAAATACTTAGTTATATTAACTATAGAGTTATTATAAAGAAAAGAGTAACTTAATATAAACGCGTTAAGACGTATTACGTAATCTTAAAAGTTACGTAATTCGAATTTTAATAAAATAACTTTAATAAGTTAATTTTAAATATATAAATTAATAAATAAATAAATGAAATTAAGTTACTTTATATTAATTAATTATATTAATACGAGTAAAGGTCTATAAATTAAATTTATATTTTTTTTTAAATTAAAGCTATCGAGTAAATAGATAGGCGATCTTTAAACTTTAGTAAGCGAACTTTAATGAGCGATATTTGAGTTCCTTACGCTTTAATAATTATAAGACTAAATTGAAAAATTTATTTTTTATCTAAAAGTTCATATTTCGTTCTATAATTTAAAAAAAGACTCTTAAAATTTTAATAGAAAATAAAAAAGTTATTCTATATATTAATAACGTATATCTACTTTTTAATAATTAACGTATATCTATTTATGGACATCAAGAGTGATTGAAGCCATCCTCAATCCAAGAGCCTTCTAGAGGTTCTCTGCAGGACCTGGCCGGAGGGCAAAGGGACTCTGTTGACTCCATGCAAAAAGGCATTTGCACTGTAACGTTCTGCTCTTCCATATGTATTTCCGAACCCTCTCGATGCTTTATAACAGAAAGCTGAACCAGAAGGCTGAATCACAAGTGTGGTATCCCTCTCCGGGGTTAATAGTGCTTGGGGCATACCCCGTCCAAGAAGCTTCTATTGGTCCATTTGAGACTTTAACAGGGGATAATAGAATCGTCTGTTGTCAACAAAATTTGTCGATGAATCTCTTATTGCAACCTATGTAACGTGCTATTTGACTACGGAAAAAATTCTTCCACGTCAGATAACTAGCCCAATATTCATACGGACTAGTACGATTCCCGTGCCGGCGTCGCTTTCTTTGGACGCACACCCGCGCGTACTTTGGCTGCATCGGAAGTATGAATGCATAGAAGGATGGTTCGATGACGTGCAAGTCGTGCTTTCAAACATCAAACTCCCGGTATTCTCTGAAATCAGCCTTCGATGCATGTTTTGAATTATTTCCTGGAGAGCTGACCGTGGTACCAGGACTCGGGCGCTTCCCATCGTTATACCAATAGTACCTAGGTGATTTGCTCGAGTACGCCTCCGGTTTCGGTTCAAACTTGTCTGTGCCCTAGGAAAAAAAGGCATGCTGGGTCACTCCCATGCAGTGTCGATCTTCCCGTCATGATGAAATGTTGAGTTTGATGGAGGATGAAGGATTGATTAGCTATGGAGTGGTATGTAGGCTACTTATATACCATGTGAAGCCTACGCTAATTTGCCACCTGATGGCCACCATGAGGGGTAGCTACAACACACTATGGTGCTGCAGCAGATTCCAACATGAAAGCCTATACTGAAGCCTGAAGCTGCTTGTATAAGTGAAATTGAATGGCTTACGGTACAAAAGCAGGTTGACGACATTCAGAATTGTCAAACATGAATCTGAGAGGCGATGGATCCAACGCGCCGAACACGAGCTATCTATAATACACAACGACAAGACGTGCATCAGCCCTTCATCCCATTCAAGTTTCAACTACGGACATCATCATCGTGACTCCAAAGGCCAGCGCAGATCCAAGGAGCATGCCCGAAGCAATAGACGACATCTGATCAGACTTCGGTGCATTGAGCTCCTGAACACGCTCCTTCCGGTCATTGTCCTGGGCCTCCAACTCCCTCTCACGAGTCTCTAGGGCTTCTTTCGCCCGCTTGATCTGGCCCATCTCCTCACATGCGGCATCGTAGTCGGCAGATAGACTCCTGAGAACCACGTGAGATGCTGGACTTGACCCTGTCTTCATCCTTGGCGGTCCGGTAGTTCTTGTATCTGGCTTAGTGTGGGCCATGGAATTTTCCCGATGCCGCACAGTCCTAGGCGTCTCATTCATCTCAGGTCCCTGGCTGGGGACCTGTGCTACGAGATTGGCTGATGGGAACATTTCTGCCTGTTCCATGGGCGGATCGGCTTTTTCCCCGCTGCAGCTTGGAGTTTCGGAGTAAAGGCCATCAACTGTCTCAGTATATGTCTCGTCTGGTAAGATCCCCGCTTTGACGGCCTCACGTGGACTTTCTCGAGCTCTGTCCATCTCGATCGACGCTTTTTGCCTCTTCAACTTTCCCTCGAGCACCATTGCGCGCTGTCTGACGTGCTCCAACTCTTTCCTGTCCAACCCCTCAACCTTCTCCGCCAGCTCCTTTCTCTTGTTTCGTAGAATGTCGTGGTGCACGTTGAACTCACCATCACACTTTCCGCAAGGGTGGAATACCATGAATGTCTCTGTGATCTGTTTCAGCTCCTCTTCCTCTTTCCGCAAACCCTCTCTATCAGTAAAGATCTTGCCGTCCGGAAGTTGAGCCGTCAAATCCTGAGCGCCACGTTTCCGGCCTTTCCCGTAGATACATATAGCGAGAATACTTATCACCCCCGCTCGCAGCAAAAAGTCGAAGAAACCGTGAAAATGGTCGGAGGAGGGATTATCCTTATTCGAGCTTGATTGGTCAGAAGAAGCGAATTCTGCGGAATTCTGTGACGGCGTATTTGGGCTGGTAGCGTCTGCTTTGGTCGCGCGCTCATTAGAACTGCCCGAAATAGTGGCCGTTTTTCCGTCGAGGATGATCTGGATATTGTTCGGCATTGGGGAGGAAGACCACACAAGCGCGCTAAATTTGTCGCCAGCAATCACCCGGGGGCGTTGTGTGAAGTTTTCGGGATCTTTACCCGATACTTCAGAGTGCAATCTTCGAATTCCGCGAAGCAGGATCTGGGGCAACGGGGGAGTAGTCTTGGCGGCCATCAATAGCTGTGCGTTGCAATGGAAATGACGTGGACGCCCTAGACTTTGAGCAGAGCCGTTCTGTTGATTCCATGAATGCGGTGGGTTTGAAAGTCCGGAAAGAGCAGTCCAGGTACTTCGGAAGGATGTTACGCGCTGGCAGCCGGACCACAGAGTCAGCCCAAGCTTAAGGGGCAGGCTATGGGCGTAGCCTGATGCCATCGGGAGGCACTGGACACTGCTTGTAATGAGCGCCATTCAGGATTTTGTGATATTAACAAAAGTGGCTCTAGTGGTGGTGGTGGTGTTGGTAGATGGGAAGAAAAAGTGGCCAAAATCGAAAGAAGGAGGGGGAATGATCCCTGAGGCCAAATGTCTCACTGTGAGTCAACCTTCATGCAAGATCCGGGTTGGTGTCCCTACATTCTCCGAAAGATACACCGCTCCTGGGAGTACCAAGAGTCTATAGTACGGAAAACCTGGTACTCGGATGACATCCCTCGATGGCAGTCTGCACCGGACGAATCTGGGTATTAAGGAGTTTTGGCAGGTAGTACGCGTTGGGTACCACAGCTGAAACCCTCACTGCCAGTATTGATCTGGCTGCACACTTTTCGTTGCACAGTTTCCAATGATCCTTCTCCTCACAACATCTCTAAACTTTTCTATCGCAATTGAGTGTTTCATTGGTGCGTGTAGCAGCTGATCTCAACAGATCCTTCAAAGAGAGCGACAGTGACCGCCTACTCTGCATGAACGTCGTTTCAGACGCCCTCATCGGCGCAGCACGCTTAGAAGTCGATGTGGCCGGCCGTGTAACACATCCGTCAGTATAGGCCATACAGATAGGAACGAGGTTATCTCAGAAGCAGTGAACAGCCCGCACGTCAAAGTCTATGACCCGACAGCGACTGGAGGGAGACGAATCCCCAGCCCCAAGCTTCGTGCGGCTCTCAATTTTGGCATGAGACGCCGTGAAAGGGCTGCGCCTGCCGTCTATGAATTGGCCACCAGATGAGCGGTTCCCGTTGATGACAACGCTTCCTATACAAAAGGCCATGCTCCGAAATGTTGGGAGGTCCCCGCTCAACCGCTCAACACTCTCTTGTAGGTCAGTCCTCGCTACAGAAGCGGCAAAGCTTTCATCCCGGGCTCGCTGTCTTGGCCCGCCTTCAAACATGGACACAGCGCCTAATGCGATATTTGCTTGTTGTTTTATCGACGCACGAAGCATCCGCGCTTTCTCATATACTGAAATCGCAGAGCAGAGCAAAGCTACCCCTTCGTTTGACTTTCGGAGACATATTCTAGGGCAGGCCTGATCCAATGAAGAGTAGGGTTCAGAATGTTCCCACGGAAAATCCCGCGACGCTGTCGCTGCATAGAGCTTCCCGTGATGTCTTCCAGTCGATGGAACAGGTCTCCGAGGGCTTCGATCCCGATCAAGATGTACTTGATGGCTGGCTCACCGTCAGATAGACATTATCGCAAAGCGATACTGCGACATCTGCAATGATAAGTCGATTGTACCATGATGAGTGGACCGTCATTTGAAACTTGTTTATCCACTACGGAGACCAATAAGTCTCGTCACTATCAACCCTCCTCGCCGCATAGACCCTCGCAATCGGCATCTTCTGACTAGCCTCATCGCTGTCAACCCTTCTGGCGGCATACATGCGCGCGATCGGCATCTTCTGGCTATCGAACGACGTCGTAGTCCCCGCCCATGGTTTCCTCCGCTGCAATTCCAACCCCGGAAACACATCTTCTCTCTTTTCCAACTTCGTCGTGCCCCTCGCGCCGGAGATTTCGAATTTCAGAACGAGTCTGCAAACGAGGATGGAGACCATGTATCGAACAGCTACGATAGAGGCGTCTAGGAGGCTGATGAACAATAGCCCTGCAAATACCACGATGCCGAAGATGACGTGTATAGAGCCCATCACTGTAGCGAGCCAGTTCAACGTCACGGTCAAGACTTCCGGTGACGTATCTTGCAGCGTCTCGTCTTCCTGGTTAGCGCAAAGGATGAACTCCGTTCGCGTCCACGTAAGGAATCGAGTCGCTAACGAGTCGCGCCGTCCCAAGCTATCTGTCTGATGCTCCAACTTGACGCGCCGCATGACCCCCGAGTGATTGAACGTCCATGCGGCAAGTAGATGAATGATACAGGGCAGAAGCGCCCATACGACAGGCATAAAAGGAAGGCATTTCCAAGCCAACACGGTCCGAAGTTGGAGCTCGTATGAGACCCAGAGAATATTCACAATCGCAAGAGAAACGATCAGATACTCCGCCCCGCTAAGCAGGAGGGCAAGCCGCTTGCTAGTGAAGCGCGGGATCGTAAATTCCCCCCTGATAGGCGTCAACAGCTCCAGCGGATCCGCATAGGCCATTGGCCGGATGATGAAGATTGCCGGAACGCCCACACTCAAGAGGAAGCTCAGCAAGGGACGACGAGAGGACAGCAGCGCGATTTCGGCAATCGTGGGACCGAAGGTCGCGACGAAGATTGGCAAGAGGCCTAGCAAGATGCCGGCGTTGGTCATGTCGATTTGATCGAGCTGGACCATGTTGCTCAGGATGCAATTGATGTGGGCGTCGCATGCTAGGCGATCTTGGGTCTCGAGATAGAAGCTCAGGGACGATGCGCAGGTGTTTGCGGAGATGTTTGTGAGTTCGGGGCGGAGAAGTGGGAAGAACTCTGTGAATCGGGTGGAACCTCTCAAATGCGCTTGGACCGGAGAGACGGTGACGAGGAAGGAAATGATAGGGAGGAAGAAAAACGAATGTAACATATTTTAGATATTTATCCTGAACTCTGTTATTATTATATCCTTCTTAAAAAGAACGAATGGAATAAAACAAGTCACTCAATTTGCGAGAATTACAAGGAGCGACATGCTTATACCAGTGACTGAGTACTCATGAAAAAGAAACGGATTTAGATTTGTTTCATCTATACATTGTGGATGTTGGTGACGGCTTCCGAGCCGCAGTTGACACGGCACAGCCGCACAGCTATGGTGCAACGTAAAAGAAAGCATAATTACATGATTATGCAACCTAATGGCACGGAATACGAACGACGGGGCCAGAACATTCCTAAATACGAGTCTATGAAGCATTGTGCTATGGTGGAGTTAGGTTTCACACCGGGCTATTAGTATGTAGTAGATACTTGAATTGGCCTATGTTTGCAGGCGCTTTACGTGTTCCTTGCCATTTTTGTGAGATTCCTAGACGTCGCCTTACGGGGTTCGATGAAGTAGCTAGATCGTCGTTGAAGGGCGGAGAGAAGGGAAGATAGAGTGAGGCTCGGAGACCATGATGGAATTTAGCATAGTCAAGAATTCTTGAGAGTACTTATGACATCGGTCGACTCGTCCTATCGGAGCTTTTGCGTGAGCTTGATGTTCATTCGAATAACGAGCTATTGTTTCTCCCCCAAAGTTGTATTGCTCCTCATCGCCACTGCCTGCGATACCTCCGCTCGCAGTGTCCTTTCTCGATCTGTCGGCCATTGAGCTCAAGTGTCTCCCAACTCTCGGATGTCCGTATCATCTAAGTTGACATGCACTTTGCTGTCCAAGAATCTCGCTTTGGCAATGTTACAACTCCGCCATACTATATCTCGCGAGCGTTCAAGTCTTGAAAACGATCCCCGCAACTGCAAGGTAAGGTAGAGCGATAGGCGATGCCAAGCACGCGCTAATGCTAGTGCCTTGGCAAGTCTGTGACAGAATATGCTCTTGGAGACGAGACTTCGGACCACGGTTGAACCACAGAACAACAGGTGGAATGATTTGATGTCTCTGGCAACCAAAGACTCGACCGAGTCTCATTGGTTTTCTCAAGCACCCGAAAACTTGGTATTGCATGAAATGAACGAATGAGTTCAGCCTTGTTGTGCACTTTCTCTCAGCCTTGTCCAGAACGCCTAGTCAGTTGCGCCTTTGGAATTACAGCCGTTACCTTGCATGCATGATGCGTGTAGGGTTTCATTTATCGTTCAACTCCCCTCCCCGAGGCGTGGCTTGGCAAGCTCTTACCCACCACACCCCAGCTACGATTATGTGGATAGTATGCAATAATCGAACCGAGGTCTCATGTCTATCCAGGATAATCACAACAACTCATCTCTTATTTCTTAACATCTTGGGAGTATATGTGTTGTCATGACAATGACAGAACAGTAGGAGGGTGTGAAACATTTACGAACCATGGAACTCGTGGAAGTGATGGTTGCGATGAGACTGGGGAAAGGAGCTGAGCGGTTGACATGTTTGATGGGATCGCCGGTCGAAGGGTTAGGGGGTTAGCGTTTCAACATTCTGCAGGCGACGCAGTGGCTGCAGATTGATCGCGATGCCGCCAAGTCCAGTGCCAATGTGGTTCGACATGATTGGGATCGGAGTTCTATACGGCACCGCGATCTTAGCAGCCGCAATGAGAACAACTCTCCGGATTCCCTATAACGACGACGGTTTCTGGACGACGCTTTCTTGTTGATCGCGTGCGCAGCTTTGACTGCAGCAATACCAGTTCTCTACAAAGAAATCGTCCTATTGTACTTTATTCATGGAATAGCAAGTGGGGTGCTCAGCCTTGTGAAACTATCCCAACTACAACTATCTGGAATCATGACCGACGCTGAAGTCCACTTGTATCAAGTCCTACGTTTTACTCATGAGGCCCTCATCTGGACCGCCATTATTTTTTCCGTCAAATTCTCTTTCTTGTCCTTCTTCCGCCAAACTGTAGATCGGAATCAGAGCCTTATGCTACACTGAAAAGTCGTTGGTGTGATGAACATCGTGGCTTGGACGTTCTGTGTGTGCTTTTCTTTTATGGAGTGTCCCCGCACAGACTACATAGCCAGTAAGTGGAGCAAGCCGAAGTGTAATTTAGCTGCTTGGAGCTAAAGTTGTATGTCATTTAGTGGAGTGCACTTATGGGCTCGGGAATCACAAGGACGTCTGCTATCGCCATCACTGCTACGGCACTGGATCTGGCGACTGATATTCTGACTTCGAATACATATGGTCCCAGAAATATAAGGAGACCCTTGCCGATTGTTAGCAGTCGTTAGTATCCCTGTGCGCGTCCTGTGGCGTGTGAGAATGCAGTCTGGTCAGAAGCTAGGCATTAGTGTCTTCCTCAGCCTCAGCATCTTCATGATCATACTTGCTTGTATCAGGATCATAGGGTTCAATCTCTTCTATCATGCGTACTCGTGGCGTTTCTTTTGGCTGCAAGTTGAAGCGTCCGTGACCGTGATAATGGTTTCACTCACTGCCTTTCGCTCAGTGTTTGCCTTGCAAGGATCAGAAGCCAGGGAAGGGAAAGCTAGACCATGGTATTCCTCGGCTGTTGCAAAGCTCTGACGACACAAGGCATCATCTGGAGTTCATAAACTAGAGGACCTGCCTTCCATTCCCTCCGCTACGATGTCCGGCATGCGAACCCTCATCAGAGGCAGTCAGCTTAGCACCGGACCGGGGGCTACGAATGCGGCTATGAATCGTCCAAGCGCACGTGTGGTCCAATTCTGGTCATTCGTGATGTTTCCTGGGAGGCAGAGGGGTAGATCAGAATCGGTCGACGGAGCGATAGATATCTCAGGAACCTGAGTGTTTTGATAGTTGACGCTGTTCTCTGCGCCAGCAGCGCAGGCAGGGGTTGGACTGAAAATGTATGGGTGGCTATGAAAGCTGTTGGTATTGCTCCTTGGGTCCACATACATAAATGTCTCGCTTCGAAGATCACAACTTATCCCTTTCCCTGATGGTGCAGGACTGGTCATGAGAACTGTGCTTTAATGAGTGAGCTATGTGAGCAGGGATAAAGTGACCAGTCCGCGCACTGTCGAGACCGCCTGAAAGAACAACAAGCTTAAAAATGGTGAGATCTTATACGCTGAGATATTCTGTAAGCTTATGAGTTATACGGAGTACATGCGGTTTTACTGATCGACTTTGGCCCTGGAGTCTTCTACCTCGCAATACTCTCTTACAATTACTTACGCTGTGATAGTTCTCTAAGTACTCTGCGATACTACTCTATGGATGATTTATCTCGTGTGCCAATTCAAAGTCTTCCGAACACGCTCTTCACCCCGCGCTTTCTCTCACGAGCTTGTAACTCCGGCTCTCCGGCTACCGATGCACACATCTCCGTACAACTCAACGCAGCTGCAAAAGAAGTTTGGCGTCCTGCACGAACGTGCCATCTTTTGTGCTTCCGGGTTCCTGGGCTCACGCCAGAACAGGCGTAGGCGATGAGCTTCATCGAGCACGCAATCTTGGCTGCCGTTCGTATTCAGGCATTCCTGCATCATCGTTTCTGCAAGTGAGTGCAAAGGCCCCAAACGTCATGTTCTCACCGAACGTGCTTTCATTTCGCCTCCTGTTGTGGTTGGGCTTCGCGACCGGGCTCTGCTCTTCTATTGAACCTTCTTGTACTATACGCTGGTGCCAACATCTCGTATGTCAACGATATCCTTGGTGGTGGCTACCATGCATCTTCAGATGGAACTCAGGGCATCGACGCGTTCGATAAGCTGTTCGGGACGGGCAAGTAGGGATCTCCTTGGATCCTCCCTCCCTACCGTGGCCGATGCTACATTGGACGTTCAAGCAACGGCGCTTCGTTCTGGAATAGTGCTCAATCCAGCATGGGGTCTCGGAGGCAAGAACACTGTTCTCATGTCGGTTGCAATAGCTTCTCTCCCGTCTCCATTACGACGCTGATCTCTTGTTCAGATGCGAGGATGTGAGCTGTGATGCCAACAGATCAGATCTTGGCATCTCGGACCCTTCCTTGCCTTACTCCCGACCAAACCAGTCCCTGCTACAATACTTTTCGGACCGGAGCTGCCGTGAGCGTCCTCAACCTCAAGCACCACACCCTGCCCTCTCTAACGCGAGTCTACTTTTCAGGATGTCGTGCGAGCCCGCATATGCCATGATGATAAAGTGTTCTGGATGGGAGACTGGGCAGTATATTGGATCAAACAACCAACGATGATCAACAGATACGGAAATGGCACGTAATGGAATTCCAAGTCTAAATCGAACGCGTGGACCGGAATTGCCACCTTGAATGGCAAGACGTGGGCCACGCTCTCCACCAACGATTTAGTGTACAGGTAATCCAATCCCACCTCCCCAACCTGCCCCAACACCACCGCAGTCGAAAAACAGGTTAACAATGCCCCCAACGGCACCGATCCTGGGAAGAATACAAAGCCAACGACTACAGCTAGCCCTACACCAGTACACCACTGTCCCCATCCTCACTCCAAACCGGGAACCAGGACGCTTATTGTGGAAACGGTGTGCGAACGTCCGGGCTAGTCAACACGACCATCTCTGTCCTCTGTCATCTCTGAACCAGCGGATTCGAGGCGTTTGGGGGTTGATCCCGAACCGGACTTCGCCCAACTGGCTCGCCGATCCATGTCCGGACGCGCTGGTGGCGTATTGTGACACGACACAGACCCCGCTGTCGTGTGTCCCCCACCATCATAAGAGTGACCGGCATTGGTCTTCAGTGGCCCATGCTCTATGTCCTAGAGGGTACAGAAACCTGGAACTCATAGGGAGACCCGACATGTTCCGCTGGGACCTCGGGATTTGGATCGGCATAAGCGCAAGTGATAGATAATGTTACAGGTGGCAGATAGATCACGGGATCCTGAGCTCTCTTGTACCAGCTCGTGTACGAGATAGATTAGCCCGTTATAACAGAGTGTCTTATTTGCACATGCTTAGAAGATCGCCCTGCGCCAGTATGTGCGGAGAAAAGGCATTATTAATACTCGCACAGTCATCAACCACATGTGATTAATGTCAACTAGCTACGAAAAATCCAACACAACCTTGAAGGAAGAGCCGTCTTTGCGGTACAAGTTCAGCAGGAATTTAGCGTGTGCAAACGTGATGTCAAAGCTTGCCACTAAAGCAGGTTCCTTACCTCACACACAAAAGTATGTACGATCATTAGTAATTATTCGTTTCAACATTATCATCTCTTCGTGACAAGTCTTAGACGTTTGATGAGAGTCTCGGTGGGCCGGACCCCGAACGAGGAAATCAACGATCCCGCCAATCTCCCGTCTTACAATGGAAGGTGGAGGCTGAGTCCGTGTCCATTACCGGTGAGTCCGAAGATCCTCTCCGTCGATGTAAATTTCAAGGCGCTCGAGACATCGTGAGATACGCTGCCGGTATGAGACCAGACGACCTGTGTTGCTTGGTCTGCCTCCTCAACGATGAGCTTGAGAATATCATCCGGCATTTTTCACCAGCCTCTGCTATCAGGCTCCCCGGGTTCGAAGGCTGGCTCAATGGCTTGAGTTATGGCGACTGTGGAACTGGTGATGGCTCGTGGGGGGTTCCCTCGATTCGCAGGTTCTGAAGCTGTCGCGACGTCTGGATTGCAGATCTTGGAGTCCTTGTGTGTGTTGGGGTTTTCAGCTCAAGCCCTACGGTTTTGGGGCAGGTTTCCAGGAACGAGCGAAGTCTCCGGGGTGCGGCTCCTCGGAATTGGACAGATGCTGAAGCAACGTTGTGCGAGGACGAGTATTTATGAACAAGAGGTGAGTGGAAGTCAAGTGTGACAGCAAAAAATGTCCCGGGTTGACAAACGGCTGCCGGCTTCGCCTGCCTTTGGCCGTCGATTCCCCACCAGTTTCAAGTAGTTTGGCTGGGTTGTTGTACCCAGCTTAGAGACCACTCAAGAGAAGATATGCTGATTCCAAAGCAAGACGACCGAGAAGGGTGCTGCACCAACTCCTTTGGTTTTCAGGCTCTTAAACCTCATCCTAAAAATCTCGTGGAAGCCAACTTTGCTCCGATTCATGGGCCAAATATCTCTCGAATAGCCCAAGTGTGGCCGAGTTGAGAACAGCCCTTGCCATCACCATGAACTCCGCACTGACTTCATCGTGGTCCCTTGGCTATCAAGATAAGACATGTTCTTCGCACTCATGACGGATCTCTTTCCCACTGTCCAGAGTAGTACTAATCACTATGCTCAGTAGAAGAATCTTCATGATTGTCATCACTGTCATCATCATCCTCATCTTCATGAGTTCCATCATCAGCTTCACTCCTAACCCCTGTCTCATTTACTTTGCCTTCATCATCTTCCTCGTCGCTCTCATCGTCGAGAACGTCGAATTCTCCAACCAAATCCCATCTATCACCCTTCGCCATCCGGCTCACATACTTGACGAAGCGCATGGTTCCTTTGTCCCTCAAGACTATACCCAGACGATTCCAGCCCGCGGGCATACTGAAAAGGACGCCATCCTCGTCATCGTCGCCGCTGGCTTGGTAGATGGCTGGATCTTGCT
Source organism: Letharia columbiana (assembly GCF_014066305.1). Lineage (NCBI taxonomy): Eukaryota > Fungi > Ascomycota > Lecanoromycetes > Lecanorales > Parmeliaceae > Letharia > Letharia columbiana. Next base: position 166,296 of record NW_023501083.1, read on the forward strand.
TTGACTTCTTAGGGTTAGCGGCTCTTGTGGACCGAGCTCCAGTGCTCATGTCGAACGGAACTTCGACACCATGGTCGCTGCCCCCTTCGTCATGGTCAGGGTCGTCCTCATCTTCGCCGGCCATGTAGGCGAGGTAGCCGCCTACACTAGGCTCGTCCGCTGTGGTAGTGATTTCCTCAGCTTCATCTTTTTCCTTGACTGCGACTTCCTTATTATTATCTTTCTCTGACTCAGCATTCTCGTCATCTCCCCATCCGGAAGTAGGCGTAATGGACAGACAAAGCTCGATACGCGGGGCGTGTTCCTCATACCCAGTAGCAAGCGTGTAATCCCGTCCTCGCCGAAAACGCCGAACAAGTAAATTATGTGACATAACAGTCTGGCCTGTCGCAAGAGAAAGCCACTTCTGGAAAGCTTCAGAAGGCAAAAGATCTTCTAGCAAGTCAAGAAGCGGAGATTCTCGGCGCTCGCTTGAGCTAGCTTTTTGGAAAAGAAAATGATGCTTGTGTGGCGGCCTGGCAACAGCCCATGATGTCGTTTTCTCAATTTCGGTGGACTCGCTTGGTAGTGTCTGCGATTCCTGAGATTCAATGTAGTCCCGGACTGAGTCAGAGAACTTGTGGGATAGGAAGGTATCAAGACAAAGGGAAAACTCCTCAGCGAAAATCCCGGAGACTGATTCGAGGGTATCTGGCGTAAGGTACGTGGGAGCGATATACTTTAGGAGGAAATTGAGGTCCTCTTCCGAAAGAGCAGGGTCCTCCTGTGACGATGGGGTCGGTAGACCAATGTCGCCACTGCTCTCTGCAGACTTCTTGTAGAGCTCGAAATTCGATTTTGGAAGCTCATACTTGTCTCCTTTGCCTTGTAATTGCATGAGGCTGCTCTTGTCCGCCAGCCGTTCTTCTAAACCCTCGACGTAACCATCTTCACCTTCTTGTGGTATGTGGTACCATCCACTTATTGCCATTCTGGCCCTCCCACCGGCCTTCTCTTTATCTATCTCCTCATCCTCAGCGTAGACCTCCTGTACATCGTGAAAGCTTTCGCCTGGCTGCACGGCAAAGAAGCTCAATTGGTTGAATGCCGGCGGTATCGAGACACTATAATCCGGACTTGGGACCTTGGTGACCTCTCCATCGTCCTCAGTGTAGGTTTGTGTGGGATACAAGCGCAATGCGCCGCCCCACTCTTCCTTCCAAGGTGTATCTGGATCCGTCAGGTAGAGGATATAGCTAACTCTTCGACTTCCAATGACGTCGTCGTGACATAGTAAGTGACAGCCAGGTGTATAGACATTGATCGCCATGTCCGTCTTTTTTTCCAGAGAGCGGACCAGAGTCTGTAACGGTGGATAGGTACTCCCGGAAATCTGAGGAGTACATGGCATCGCGGAGTGTGAGTAGTGAAGGCAGAAGCTTGAGAGAGGAGTCATCCAGGCCATCAAGATTTGCCAAGTCCCCAGATTGGTGGATCTTGTAGATGTCCGTTTCTTTGGGAGTGAAGGAAAGGTTCTGGATTTCGGAGCGCACGCTGCGAAGGAGTGCGGGAGAGATGAGGCTTTGGATGACGCCGTGACGGTATCTGTGAGCTGTCAGCATTTAATTGGATGTCATCGATGCGTACTTTCAATGCTCACGGCTTAGAGGTGGCATAGCTCCTTCTATATTCGTCCAAGACAGATCCGCCAAACAGCCCTTCTCGAAAGCGATCTTGGTGGCTCGGTGCTCGCCGTTTGCCTTTTTCAGCGACCTCCAAATCGTCAACTTGATCTGATCTGCGCTTCATGGTGGGTTCAGTTTAAGTCCTGTGCTGCTCAGCAATCAATTGAGCATGATATGTCATATGAGGAGTTGTGGAGCGGGGTTAATTCGAATAGTGGGAGGATTTTTGAGCGCTGGGTAACGAGAGTGAATTCGGACATCGGAGAATATATGTATGTCATGATGCACAACCCGCCGAAGATGAAAGCTCAGTGGCAAGATTGATTTTAGTGTCTATCAATCTGCGCAAATATCAATGTGCTGTCTGCCGCTGCTGTGCTGGGTATCAGCTCTATCATTGAAACTCCCTTATTGGCAACAGCACGTCCGTTGCAACGGCACCCCAGACCACTATCTGCACCCGGTACGGACCCCAGAAACATCTAACTTTGCGTTGCTTGACTCTTATCAGCATTGCCGTCGTTTGAAGCCTTGACGATCCTTTATAACATGGGGAAACAGGCCGTGACGAGCGAAAAAACCTTGTCAATATATTGTATCGTTCAATACTCAGCCTCGCAGAGAAACCCACCAAGTCTGATTTTTCTCCGCGTTATGCAAAGCGTCAGGCGTATAAGTTTGAAGATGCACTTCCTTTCCCATAATCTCAACGAGTAAGAGCACTTCTCAGCGTCTTCAGCATCAAGCAAAACTTGGAGTTGGCGGTCAACGTCCTCCAGTACGACTTCAACCACTGATCGTCGGACTATGGCCGCGGGTACACCCTCCTTCTAACTGGAGCGGTTTGAGGAGCATTGGCAGCAATCGATATAGGGTGTGGTGATGGCCTGATTGCGGGTAGTGGGTATGTGAGGGGACATCATCAGCGCAGCCACCAAGTTATAGTCGTGGTTGATTGGAAAGGTATTGCCTGGTAAATACATTCATAGATTCGTCGAGAGCCTTGATATAGATACAAGTCGATCTTTCCTTGCATGGCTCCCTGTAGTTGTTCCCAATGCCATCCTCTATCTACAATTCAAGCGTGGGAGAAGCCTATGGCTTCGATTATCTTCATCAGCTGCGCTTAAATCCTTCTCTCTGCCGCATGGGCACCAACCTCAGAAATCAAACTCCCCCCTGAACTGCTCAATATCCATTCCCAACTCCACCTTCTCCATCAGATCTCTTCTTCCCATGCTCGTAAAAACCCTCTTCAGTGTCTCCAACAAATTCGTACTTTGATTCATACCCACCATCCTCTCCACATCGCTTTCGTCGATCGTACTACTTTCTGGATCCTCGCCTATGACCTCCTTGACACGTTGCATGCCCTCGCGCTCGACGACGCGGTGCATACTTAGTGCGCCAAGGAGGTGCTGTGCCGCTTGGGGGAGCACACCGATGTTGATGCAGGAAACGCCGAGGTTATAACGAGCGCGGACGAAATTGGGGTTTAGGGTTAGAGCTTTTTCGTATGCTGCGATTGCCTCTTCGCTGCGGCCGCTGTTTGCGAGTGTGGCGCCCAACCGATTCCAGAGAAGGTGCGCTTGGTGAGGTTCATTAGTTGTTCCAGACTCAGTGCTTGTAAGCGCCGATTCAAAGCAATCAACAGCTTTGCCGTACTCTTCTGCACCGTAAAAGAGCACGCCTAAACCCACTTGCACGTCTGGGTCCATATGTTCGCCATCTGGGGAGAGTTGGGCTGCGCGGATGAATTGGGTCGTCACCTTTTCATGGAGAACGTGGCGGTCTGTGAAACCGAAATCACCTGGCGGGGTAAGGTCATCGGGAGAAACGATCTGAGGATACTTTGTTGAAACCCAGCGTTCTAAAGTGCGGTAGGCGGTGGAGTCGTAACCCTCGTTTGTATATGATATAGCGAGACCCATTAAGGCTGAGAGGTTTTTGGGATCGAGCTTGATAGCTTGTTCGAGAGCGCGAATGGCTGGCGACTCTTTTTCGTTCTGGGCTTGTGCGCTGCCGAGTTGGCACCAGGCTTGTACGTGTTGCGGATCTCTCTGTACAGCGGCTTCGAAAGCGAGAGCGGCCAGGGAAAGATTACCACCCTCATTCATTACTTTGATGCCTTCTTCGAACGGGTCTTTAGTTGCGCTGAAAGGATTGTCTTCTTCAAAAGTATAATTGCCCATCTGAGGATCCCGGTAACCGTCATGAAAGTTGCTGTCAAAGTTGTCCCAAGTATCGTAGTCTCGTAACGGTAATTCCTCGCCCATGTGCATACCGTATTCGCCATTATCCATCATGGATCTAGCGTTGGCAGTCTCAGCTTGTATTCCTCGCCACACGCTCTCGAAGTCGCCAAACTCATTGGTCTCGGAAAGGACTGACCTGTCCATGTTATTGAGCTCCTGCTCTATCGCTGCGTTTGCTTCAGCGTCTAAATCGCGTTGAGTTTCTGCGTCCATTTCTGCGAACTGCTGTTCCCAATCTTTCTCATCAAGCTCCACCATTCGTCCTTTTCCTTTGCCAGTGGTCTGCTGTTCTGACGGTCTCCTCTGCAAGCCCATTGGCCTATACTGTGAGCCCATCATTCCAATATTCATTCCGTAGCCCATTCCCATCGATCTATTGTAGCCATTCATCCCTAGATCTGTGTACGAGGTTGGACTCCCAACCCTAGCTGATCCATTCCTCTCAATCTGCTGGAATCGCTGAAACTCAGCTGGTGTAAAGCCAGCAGGGACAAAGCCTCCAGATTTTGGCGCTTGGAACGCAGCCTCCAAGCGCGCTTGCTCTCCGCGATCGAATTCCGATGCCCAGCCAGGTGAGTGTATTCGGGGGGGTGGTTGTTCGATAGCCATCCAAGTCTCTTCGCATCTGCTCCATTGCGAAGGGTTGGGGTACATCTTGGTGGAGCTGACCATTATGCTGTAAGAAATCTTGCATCATCTGTAGCTACGCATTAGCCATGATCTAGCTCCTGGGAGGGCCCACGGTGCAAGAACTTAGGTTTGCCGCAACCAGGCAACTCACCTTATCTTCGCTTGGCCCATTCACTTGACTCCTGAAGCTTTCTTGCAGACCTGCGGGCCCTCGCCCCATAAGCCTGTCCCGGTGTAACGACTTGTCATCCTGTACGTGTTTTGTGAATTGGCTCAGTGGGTTCCCTGCGGTCGAGCATTCGGCGCCGCCGAGGAAAGACATCATGTGTAGAAGGTGGCAGGTTTGGCTTGTTACGATGCAAAGGAAAGAGCAATCAAGAAACTGGCAACGCAAAACTGATAAAAGGTATTATTAAATCTGTTTTTCCAAGCTTGAGTGAAAGCCGAGGTAGTCTCAGAAAGGCCCCACGCAGTGGGTCTGAGCAGGAAACCCTGCCAAGACTTATTTTTTTGGTGTATTGCCCGATATGTAATATTCACACCCTGCGTATATATGATCCTTAATAAAAATACGTAACTACGTGATATAGCCTTTTTTGAAATTCTTGAAAAAAGTTGAATAAATAGTTAAATAGGCTCTCGTTAAATTAGAAGCTGTAGTATAGTAGTTAAGAAGTAGGCTTTTAATTCTATTTTATTAAAAAACTTAGCTAATTTAGCTATAGCAGCGGTATTAGTATTTAAAAACGCTATACGTCTTAATAGACGCGTAGTACTATATAGGAATTCTCTTATAGTATATTAAAACCGGGGTAATCGCTATAATACTCGCCGGATCGATAGCGCGGTGTATTGGGGAAAATGCGTGGTCTTATTAGTTAGTTTATTACTTCGATTAAACGTCGTAGTCTTCCCCCATTTTTTATAGTCTCCCCCTATTTTTTGGATGGCTAGGCTTATAAGAGTCGCTAAGTAAGTAAGTAAGTAAGTAAGTAAGTAAGTAAGTAAGTAAGTAAGTAAGTAAGTAAGTAAGTAAGTAAGCAAGTAAATAGAGTATCGCCGCGGCGGTGCATGTAAATAAATAAGTAATCGAACTTGCGGAGAGCGAAGCGGAGATAATTTATTCTTTTGGTATAAAGTTAGATATTAGTGGCGACGATATCGATGAATAAGAATATCTCGTACGGCGTCGAAGTCTCTTATGGGTATATGAAATATAGAAAAAGACGTCTTTAAATATAGGAAGGTCTATATCGTCGTTATAAACGACTTAATTAAATATCGTTTAATTATTTTAACGCTATAATTCTAAGAAAATAGTGGGGGATATTAGGCTCTAGGTCTATTAGTAGTTAATGTATTTCTTATTAAAGGAGATTGAAAGTTAAGTAATATTCTTTTTCACTTTAAGAATTTTTGATAGAACCTTCTTATGTAAGGTTATATAAAAAAAAATTGGGGTAATAATAAAGCTTTATAATTGCACTCTCTATATATAATATATTAGATAGCTAAACTATACTAGAAATATATTATTAAATAGTTTATTAATAGATCTTTACGCGTAAGATTTATTTAGAAAAGTAATATAATAAGATAGAGTATAATAGATCTATTATATATAATGACTTTAATTTAAATGATATTAAATAAGAAGAGGAAGGAGGTTATAATTGGTTAGAAGATTAATAAGGTGAGGAGGTAAATTAATAAAGAATGATTAGTTTAAATATAAAAGAGATTTTATTAAGAAGAGGTTTTAGTGAGGTCTTAACGAGATCTTAACGAGGTTTTAATAAGAATCTTTAGGCTTCACTAAGTAGATCTCATCTTCAATTATTTTCTATATTATTAATTAATATCTAATCTATCTACTACCGCTATAAAGTCTATCTTATCTATTTACGAATATACGCTAAAACTTTCTACCCCCCTTACGCCGACATAGTATTTAGACGATAAGTGGGGGAGTAATATCTCGCTAGAGGCGATTATTACGATTAAGAAGAGGAAGTTAAAGAAAATAAGAGCTAGAAAGATTAAGAATATTATAAATATACTATTAAAGAAAGAGCTAAGTATCTACGACTTATTAAGAAATATATAAGAACGCGAATAAAGGACTTCTATAGCTGGCCGTTCTCTATAATATAATCTTCTTATAAAACTTTATATTAAAGATAATTCTTTACTCGATATTCTACTAAAGAATAATTCGGCTAGTAAGCCTATTAAGCGTGTCTAGCCGAGTCGTCGAAAGGTTATATTAGAAAGAATGGGGTGGATTTCGGACTTACTACGTAGTGAGGTTCTCGCGGTTAATAATTCGGATCTTTTTAAGCGGTGGGTAATAAATAACTCAAATAGGCTTTATGATGTAGATCTGAATTAATTATATGATTCGATTAAGGATAAAGTATCATATTTTATTAATCTCTTATTAATTATTATTTAGTCTTAATATATAAAGAAAAAGAAGAACTTTAAACGATCTTAATTCGGATCTATTACTATACTATTTAGTATTATATACTTTTAATAGTAAAAGATTAAGACTAGCTTAATCTCTATTTAATTAAGTATTCTTATATATTTACGTAAAGTTAAATAATTAATTCTAAAGCTTTATAATAAGCTCGGGTTAATTATACTCTACTAAAGGATTCTATAGTGTATTCGGGAATTTAGCGCTAAAGATATTAATTAAATCTAGTTTATAGATTATTTTAATAACTACTATATATAGTATAATAATTTAAAGTAAATATAGAGAGTTAAGAAATAGAGGATAAATAGTAATAGAAAGTTAAAGTTAATAGTTATTAATTATATTATTAAAGGAGATAATATATCTTCTAATAAATTAAAGGCCTCTATAATAGATTATTTGAAATTTTGAAATTTATATTACGTATTAAATATATCTAGATTATATAAAGATAATACTCGCTAATAGATAAGATAATCTCTCGATAAGAGTATATTATATTATAAGCGATATAGACTAATCGAATTATTTTAATATATTAATTATCTTATTTATCTCGCTATTTATAATATCTTTCTTATATAATAACGTATATTATATAAAGATAAATCGATTACTTATATACTAAAGATAAATAAACTATCCCTTTATAAGATTGAGAGTTATTTTCTTAATTCTATTAATATTAATAAGAGTATTATAAAAGAAAATCTTAAGATTATTAAAAATATTTATATAAAGTAAATTAAAATTCTACGAGAAGATCTCTATTAAAGTGTTAATCTACGTCTCGTATATAGCGATTAGCTTATATTCGCTCGATTATAAAGTATTAAACGACGTTATACTAAGTAAGAGGCTTCTAATTTTAGTCGAATAATCTAGTTAATATCTATATCGTCTTTGTTTTACATTAAAATAATCTATTTAATAATTATTTATAAAGTCTATTAAGAGAGTACTCTATTACTTAATCTCGAAAAGATAAATAAGACTAACTTAAAAATAGTTAATAGTATTAGTTATTCTTAGAAAACTAAGTAAACGAATTATAAATTTAATAATTTATTATATCTACGATATATTTAGAATTTTTAAAGTTGAAAGAATATCGAGCTAATAGAAAAGAATAATTTCTGAGTATTAGATAAGTTCTTTACTTACTCGTTTTAGGCTTGAATAATTATAATATTCTGGGTATATATCTCGCCTTTTAATAGCGAGTAGAGTTATACTATAATAGAGTATTAACTTATTATCTATATAATCGAAGAGATAAATAAGATCGTAATCTCTATTCGAAAAAATCTATTTATTAAAAAACTAGCTAACGAAAAGAATATTACTCGTTAGAATTATATAAAGTTTTTATAAAGTATAGAGCTATATTTTATTCTAAAATACGATATTAAATAAAGTAATATTAGCTTAATTTCTCGTGCTTTAAATCGAATATATTTCTTTTTCTATAAATCGAGGTTCTATTATTACGCGAAATTAATATTTTAATAAAAGTATTATATTAATTATAATAGCGATAACTCCGCTATCGACGAAAGGCTAGCTCGAATTATTCTTTCTAACTCTCTTATTAATATAACTAAACAACGAGATATATAAAGAGAGATTAATTTATTTGATAAGTATCTTAATAGCGAAATAAAAATTATATTTTATAAGCGGTGTAATTCTTTATTCGATTTTAATTATCTATTTAAGTATATCTCTCTTAATATTTAATTTTTTAGGGATATTAAGGAGTCGTTTTAATTATATTTTAAGATTTATTAGAATAATTATCACTCGATAAAGGATCTCGCTATCGACTTATTTCGATATATTAGAGAGTTATAAGTAGACTCTATATAGTAGAATAATAATCGATCTAATATAAAAGTAATATTAGATCTATTCTTTAATAGCGTAGCGAGTATATCTAAGGTCGTCGATATATATAATAAGTAATTACCCGGTAACTCACTTGCGGATAAGAGTTTTATTAGAAGAAAGAAGGGAGCTAAATTAAGAGTTAAATAATATAGGTGATAGTAATAATGCGAAAGACTTTTATTTAGATATATATAATAAATAGACGTCGTTTTTAAATAAATAGGCTTTATCTAAAGTCTACTTCGAAGTTTATAAGATACGCTATAACCTTATTTTTTAGCTATTAATATTTAATCGCTTAGGCTCTTTACTAATTAATAGTAGTGCTTTAGAAAACCTACTAAGTATATATTTCTTATTAATATATCTAAGAACTACTTTTAAAGCTATATTACGTTATTATTAAATCTTACTATCGCCCTTTAAACTCTCTAACGATTTCTTATATATAGCGATCTATAGAGAAAGGTATTTAAAACTTATTAGAAGCTCTTACGACGTCGATTTAGAATTTAATATTTACGGCTTAAGAGTACCCAGACTAATTAGGTCGCATTATTTGACGGTTTCTTCTTCGTCTAGAAATATGGTCTTAAGTAATTATTAGATAGCAAATTACCTATCTAATTATTATTTATTTAATTCTTCTTCGATAATCTTTAAAACTAAAGCTTTATAATACTATAATATTATATTAATAATAAGGGTTATAGCGTATCTAGAAAAGGTAATATCGCTATCGCTATCGCTATCGAAGAATCTTACTAGAAGATTTCTTCTCCGCCCGTATTTAAAAATATAAATTATTAAATAACTTTATAATTATTTAATTAAGGGGGTAATAAACTTTAATACGCTTAAAAGAATAGTATTTAAAGTATTAATAATCTTTACGATAGCTTAAACGATTAATAAATAAGTATAATAGATCTTTACGAAGAAACGATATTAGGATTTCGCTATAATTAAATTCTTATTTTCTATCTTTATATCGATATCTCTCTATATTAATTCTAATATTAAAATATTATTATTCTAGCTATATTTAAGCTATTCGTCTAATTTTTAAAGCTCTTAATATATAATATCTTTATCTTTTCTCTTATTAATTCTTTATTTATTTATTAGAATATTAACTAATAGAGGTCTACTCTCTTTTTACTTCTATTTCTTTACGATTAATGCGGTTCTAGCTAAAGAATCTTTCCTCTTTTAAAGAATATCTAACTTCTTTATAGCTAGATTAATCTTATTTAACTTATTCTCTTATTCTTTTATTTCCCTTATATATATTCTCTTATTTTCTTTTATAACCCTTACTTTCTCTCTCGCTAAATTCGCTATCCTCTATTTATATTTATTCTCTCTATCTATAATTCTAATAGCGTATATCTTAGCGGCCTTAGTTTACTCTCTTCTATTCACTATATTAATATTATATTTATTATTAGCGATAGTAATCTCTTTAAACTAATATCTAATAATTCTATATAGCTTATATTTATACTAGTCTTTTTAATAAGAATCTCACTTAGTATATAAATTTATAAAATCTTCTATAGTAAGAATAAAGTCGGTTTTATTAGTTTATTTCTTTATAATCTTTATATCTAGAAAGATATTCGCCTCGACGATATCGCCGATATTAGTCTTATAATATAATTTTATATATTTCGCCTAATTTTATATAAGTAACCTCTTTTATATATCGTTTAATCTCGCGAATAATATATAATATATAACTCTTTCTTTAGACTATACGGCTAGAGTCTTTATAAAGATAATATTCTTATAGTAATTATAGTACTCGATAGAATAAATCGTTGTTATTAATTTAGTCTCGCCGAAATATTCTAGAAAGATCTCTTAAATGCACTCGGATTGAGATCGATTAATGATAATATATTATTCTCTTAACATCTTTAAGAGCCGTTTAGTATTCGTTCTTTATTCTTTTGTTAAAGAGGTAGCTAAGTCTATAGATAGTGGGCTAATTAGATCTTTATCGATAAATTAGATGAAATTATTATATATATTTAATGCATAGGCTATATAATTAGCTCGCTATTATATGCTTAATAGAGGATAGATACTTCTAGATAATAGCTACTATACGACGAGACGTATATTCGGGTTATCGATATCTATTTCGAAAGCGTCGGTAGCGATAAGGAATCGAACTCTAAAAGTTGATGTCTCAAATTCGATAGCTATAATTTTTAGTTTCTCTTTATTTATTTCGCTATTATAAGTTCGAAAGAGTCTTTTTACCTCTCTTACTATTTAATCTACGTTTATATATTATTAAATTAATTAATTAATAATCTTATAGTTAAGGCGAATAGTATTAGCGTAAATAATAATCTTATTAGATATATAAATCGATCTTTATATTAAGAAACGAAGATTCTCGAAAGAATTCTTCGGTTTTTATAGGGCCTTAATACTAAGTATAATATTTTTATAATTAATAGAAGTCTTTATAATCTCGATAAGTTCATCGTCTTCGAAATCGACTAAACGTTAATAGATATCTAATAACTAACTATCTAACGTCGTCGAGGTCTCGAATTAAGATATATTTAAAGTTAATACTTTTATATTATAAAGCTTACTATATTTAAAATAAAAGCTATTATCTTATTAATAAATTATATATATTTTATTAATAGTAATAAAGCTAAGTCGTAAGATAAAATCGATATTCTCTATTATAATAATTTTAAATATATTATTATCTATAAAGATTTTAGAGCTAATAAGCATATATATATAGAATTCTTTAGCGATATTATATAGATTATTCTTATTATTACTCTCGCCGTTTAAGATAAAAGCTCTAATATTAAATAGTATATTAATTTTTCTTTATTAATTTAGCTATAATATATTAAATAAGTAGATAATTATCGCTACGTTATTCGATTTTAATAGAGATAGAGAGTAAAAGATAAGACTCTTTTTAAAGTCTATTCTTGCTATTAAAATAACGTCTTTATCGTTAAATAAATAATAAATTATTTATATCTATTTCAATTTAAGCCTATTTTTGACCTCGCTTAGGTTTATATACTATTGCTCGACTTTATAACTCGATTAGAGTATAATATTATTAAATATTTATATTATCTAGATACTTTAAGATATCGACGATTTTATAGCTAATTACTATCGTTATATTAAAAGTAGGATATTAAATATTAGATTTAAAAGTAGTATAGAAGAAGATATTAATATTGCTAATAGTATATAAGATACTATTAAAATCACGGTAACCACTCTGCTTCCTCCGCACTTTCGCGATATCTAGAATCTTATCTTAATAAGAGCGAGGAAGAGTTCGACCCGCTACTCGTTTTTTAAAATTCTATAAAATCGCTAAAGTAATCTCCGCTTTACTTCCGTGCGCGGGGAATTAAATATATAAATTTTTAAATTTCTTTCGATCCGAATTATTAAAAGTTTTTAGACTTCGCTATTATATAGAGGAAGAATATTACTATAAGATATAGAGAGGTTAATATCTAAAGTTCGAAGATATCTCGTCGTCGTCGTTATAAAGAAAGTTAGATATTTAAATATTTCTAATATATTCTATATTTATATAAGCTCGTTCTAAGCGCGCTAATCGCGTTAATATTATTTAAGATATATATACTATAATTTCTTTAACTTCTAAGCGAAGCGTATTTGAGTTAATATATATTTCTATAGAGGGCGTATCTCGAGTATTCGACTTTCTAATTAAGGGTAATATAATAAATCTACCTAAATAATTCCTTAACTTAATTCGTTATATAATCTTTTAATAATACTAAAGATAATATACTATTATTTAGAATTTTTCTAATAAAGATTAATTAGCTAAAGGTGAATACTATAAGCGTTAGCGGAGATCGCGGTCTTAGATTAGCTTATACGATAATAATAAGCTATTCGATTTTAATAAAAGGCTTAAATACTTAATTAGCGACCTCGATAGATTTATTCGCCCCGCGATTAACTTTAAAGAATTATATAATAATCGTGAAAGAATCGTTAAAAGTCGCGAATTTCGTATTTCGATTAATTATTACAGGTATCTTATATAAAATAACGGTTAATATAGCGATTCCAGGGTTTCCTACTTAGACTCTAGAGGGGGGGTATGCCGTAATAAGCTTGCGATATGATTGGCCCCCGAAGGTAGCTAGGATGGTGCTCAAGTAGGACGTTCTGGACGAGGGAGGAAGACGTTTGTGTTTCTTCAGTACACTCCGGAACACACTTCGATGGGTCGAGGCAGCCAGCGGCAAAGAAGGGTGAGTCGTACTGTGAACGAAAGATGAGAAGGGGAGGGCCGAAGTGGTGGGCAACGTAAATGCGAAAGGCATGTTCTCTCATGCAGGGTGAACGGCAGGCAATATGCCAGAGCAAGTGTCAGTCGAAGGGGGAGACGTCCTAATAAGTCGATAGGAGTAGCATCAATGAGCATGTTTTGCCGCTTTCGAATGCTCTTCTCTTACAGAAAGTGCATACATGTAGCTTAAAGATTGCTTCTCAATTGATTTCATCTTTGAACATTATTGTGAACCGAAAGCGTTAAATCTATTACGAAAGACAGTGTCACTTGGATTCATGCCTAGAACCGACGTGGAAATAAGTATACAACAAGTTTCAATGCTTCAGACGTTCACTCTTTTTTGATGCAGTCTTTTCACCGTAGCTACCCTGCATTCGTGCTGTCTCCGAAAGCTTCGAAATTTCCTCATCAGGAATTTGCCGCCTGGTGCCGCCAACAGTATTCCTACCCCCCATTTACCAATGGACGAGCAGCTTCAAGATTGCCCAAGTCCATTTTTCGCAGACTCACAAGTTTCCTGATGGATTGAATAGTCTTCTGTCTCCGCCTTTCATGTGAAGTCGCGCTTCCAATTTCAAAGGACGCGCCATGGATATAGCAGAAACGATAAGCTGCCAGTGCAACGAGTGCAATATTCTCATTTGTATCTCGTTAAATGATTGGATCGAAGTTTCGACTTCTTATTCAACGTATGAAAGCCCAGGGGCTTTCACGGATCCAGGCCTAGAAATGGTGGAGCAGATCCGAGAGGGATCCAAGGACTCGGAGTTGGAGGGTTGCTTGGTGAAACCTTTGCGATGCCACCGCTGCAAGACGACGTTGGGAGTGAGGTGCGTGGAGGCACCGGTCGAGAAGAGGACGAATGTGTAAGCAGAAGTTTCGTTAGTGTATTGTTCCTAGTAAAGACAGTGATCCATTGTAAGATACCAACAATGCTGTTGAAGTCCATTACGCCTCTCCATGGTTCTAGAAGCGGCTGCTTGGTTTGGAGAAAAACTCCGCTCTTGTGACAGGTCTAGATCATGAGGGACTAACTCTCCGCCCTGTAGCAACCGCAGCTACCTCAAGCTTACCAAGATGACCATGAAGTCTATCACATCAGGCAATCTTGTGGAAGCAAAACCCAAGAAACGCCAGAACAATGTTCTGGACACCAGCCCAAAAGACCCTTTGGCTTCTATGCCGAATTTGTCAGGGCCAACATCGTCCAAGCAGCGATCAGTACCCCACCGAAGGGGCAGCGAGATTGAAGATACCGAAGCACCTTCTTCTGGTCAAATCTTCGAGCTGAACATTGGACAAACCGCTGATCTTATGCCAATTCTCGGGGAGCAGAGAAGAGATATTGACCGTGTCATGGCAAGTGTGAACATTTTGCAGCAAGACATGATCTCTGTCAGGGAATCTGTCCAGCATTTGGAGGATAGGAGAGACCAGGCATCTCAAGATTTCGCTGGGGACGTTGATCTGCTCACGGATAGTATTACAAAGGTCAGCAGCAGACTGAGTGAGCTTGACGCACTTAAGCTCGAGATGAAAATGATGCAGCAGCGTATCAAGCGCATGGAGGATTCAAGGCCAACGGGGCGGCGATCATCTACAGGACTAGGTTCTGCACAGGTATCGAACCGACCATCGCCTACAATCGACGAAAAAGCAATTCCACGCAATGACGCAACGTCAAATGGATTGCTTTTATCAGCTACTCAATCACCAATGTCCGCATATTTTGACGGCTTGTTGGCACCCCAGAAAACCGCCTCTGAGAGACATAATGCGGTGGATGGAGGCGATCCACCTTTTCAACGGCTCTCATTGGGATCCAAAGCCGAAGCGCTGCCACCCCAGAAAATAGTTGCCACGAGGCCAAGAACGCTCATCAATGGCACCGCCAGCAGAGGAAGCCACACCTCAGTCAACATGCCACCTCCCCAAATACCACGTAAGGGGCCAGACCAGAGTACCATCAGGCACGGGAGCTCAACCGCCAGTGATGTGGCTACTCCTCGCACAGCATCGACGTCTATCACGGGTAATACGGATTCAACCATTCTTTCACGAAATATATCTCAATTGCAAGAGACTTCCACTGGCTCTCATCAAAATAACCAAGACGACCATAAATACGATGATGAGCTTGTCGACGACGTCCGCCCTCAGTCATCGACTGGGTCATCAACTAGGAATTCTTGGCAGCCAGCAGGCAAGACTGCTCAGA
This sequence comes from Letharia columbiana, assembly GCF_014066305.1. NCBI lineage: Eukaryota > Fungi > Ascomycota > Lecanoromycetes > Lecanorales > Parmeliaceae > Letharia > Letharia columbiana. The sequence goes on from NW_023501083.1 coordinate 181,783, forward strand.
ATCGAGCAGATCAAAGCGCCCAGCAGCCTCCACCCAAGACCAAACGCCGACAAAGTGTGCCAGTGGCTCCTCCCATTTCCGAGCCCAGCGACGGCAACAAGACAGCTCGCGGCCGCACCACCCATCGCAACAGCAAGCGCCGCAAGACCACCGCTTTCGATGCGAGCACTCCAAGCACTTCAGTCTGGGACGTCGACTCTCGAGACTCGAGATCTAGTAGCGGTCGACGTGATGAGCATGGTCTTCTCCACAGAGCTAATGGTGAGGTTGATGGAAGATCTGCACGATATCAGAACCTGGAGAGTAAGGGGGGAAGAAGCCTGGAAAGAGGGACAGAGACGGCTATCTACTGAAGCCGGATGGCACGAGGGATCCTCGGTCTGTGAAGAGTGTGAATCAATGGAAGAAGAAGAAGGCGGAGGCGGAGCTGTCAGGATGAGTGATGGGAGGGTGAGGGTGCTGTATCGCACTTCTCGAAATGAGGGGTTTGAAGGGCTTGCCATCGCATATGGTACCATACTGGCTTTTGCTGTCTAAGTGGGGATGCAATACCATGCTACTGCTCAGTATTTATCACAGCACAATGGTTGCTTGGTATCAGAATATGAGAGCTATACCTGCTGGTCTCCACCCCTGACGAATGCGACACAGCAGGACGGCTAGATCTTCGGTATCGAGCTTACCATAAGCCTTACAATCAAGTTACGTCATCAGAATCATGCTATTGCAAGCTGCTCGATTGATCTAAAACACTTTGCATGCTATGCTATCGCAAAATCACGACTCGCTAATTTTTGCTGAACCTCATTTCCGCTCGCTCACAAACATGCATGCAATCTCAACCCTTACACACAAGAAAACCATACCCGTTGAACCCCGCAAGCAGGGCCAACGGGCTGGCGAAAGAGTCGTACTAGTAGTGGGCAATGACCCAAACCACACCGCGACTCAACCCGTAAGTCCTAACTCTTGCCGGTAGCATTGTTGGTGTTGGAAGTAGCCTCGTCAATCTCTCTGCCCTTTCCCTTGTCCTTGCTCGATCCTTCGCCGTTCTTGCTCGCTCCAAGCGCAGCGGTGCTCTCACGACTCTTGCGATCCTCAGCCACCTTGAACTTGTCCTTCTCGACTTCGACGACGAAAACTTTCTCTCCCGGCTTTCTGATATTCTTGCTGATGCCGACGAAGAATTCGCAGCGGAAGCGTAGAAACTCCTTGTCTCTTGCCGATGTCGCACCAATCCTTGGTTCCACGACCGTGATTTCATCCCCAGTCCTCAGTCTGCCCCATAAGTACTCCCCTCTCCCTTTCTTCAACTTTACTCCGTTAACCAGCACATACAGAGACGCGTGCGTGCGTAAGATCGCCTCCAGCTTTGGATGATTCACCCAGTTCTTCTTGTCGGCGTCGATGTCGGCCTCGATCCCTGGGTACCACATCTGGATGTCGAGGGCTTGCTTGGGGATACGGTCGTCTCTGGGGTTGGGGTGAACGAACGTGGAGTCGGGTTTGCGGCCGTAGGTGGTTAATCGCTCTGTGATGTAGATGGCGGGTGTATGGATGGAGCCGCGTGTGGGCTGGAGGTTGCCGAAGCGGAGAGGAGGCTTGACAAAGGATGCGGTTGCTGTCGGGGCAAGATGGGCCGTCGCGTCAAAAATCGCGGTGCCGGTCATGGGTTGGGGGATGGTAGAAGTTGGGTCCGCGTGCGAAGATGTGGGGCGTGAAGAGGCTCGCGAGATGGGGCGAGAGGTGGTGCGAGATGCTGCTTTTGCTGCTTTCTTGGCTTTAGCAGCAGCGAGTGCTTCTTCGAGACGTAAGACTTCATCTTCACTGTCCCCGTCATATCCCATCATGATGTCATCATCCTCTGCTCCAAAGTGTTGAGACGACTCGCGGCTGTTGAATGCTGTCGTTGGCAAGTCGTCATTGCTCTTGAATGCTCCACGTGACTGTTGGCCATCTTGATATCCGCCGTAGTTACTACCTCGTAGGCCGGGTATGGACATTGGAGACATGCTCTTCTGTCTAAGATCTTCGATCGACGCGCGACGCGCCGCAGAATATCCCTCAAACGTGTTAGGTAGCTCGCCAGGTGGGTGTTCAATACCAGTAGTCTTGGGTCGCTTAGAAGCTCCTTCGAATTCGGGAGGTAGCATATCTTGGCTGGAACGCTTGGAGTTAGGCTGAGAAGACGGAGAGTCGCGGTCTTTGGACAATTTTGGGGTGGCGGGCTTGCCATTCTCCGCTCGAGCAGATGCGCCAGATCCAGTAGACGTCATGTTGAGCTGACCAACGAGTACCTCAGTACCAAGCAGACTGGGTGCAGCTCCGCTGTGTGTAGGACCAGGTAAGCGTTGTGAATGCTGAACGTCGTCTTTTGTGGTCCCTCGATTTGTATTTTGTTGATGATCGGCATGGGTGTTAGACACATTTGCCGCGCTAGCGTCTTCTGGGCTGCCAGCACGAGAATCATTGTAAAGACCTTCGGAAGATTGGTCGTAGCTTCCAGGCCCATGTCCATGTCCATGTACTCGCAACGCGCGATTACCCTCTGTACCAAGGGCGCCGGAGCTAGCAAGTGCAGACGTTCCAATCTCGCCGAAAAGCCGATTTGGCTGCGGTTGAACTCCCATATTGTTTGCAGAAATTTGGGGTGGCGGACACGTCATGTCCAGCGGTGGGGCATCGGCCCAGTTTGCTTGCTGATGGTTTCGAGCCACCATCGATGGAGTCTCTCCCCATACGTTCCGTGTGACGTCCGGAACCCAAGCTCGAGCACGTTTAGACGCACGAGGATCTTCGGTCGCATCCCCGACTGGTTCTTCTGCTCTATCATCTTCCTCATCGCCAATGCTCAGCTGAGATGCATGAGCGTTCAGGAAGCGCTCGGCTGGGTCACTAAGAACACAGTCAGACGCATCTGCTGGGCCTTCAGCGACGCGAACCCATGGATGGTCTAACAATTCCTCGTCGGAAGCACGCTCAGAGGGATCTGTGACGAGCATCCCAGATAGAAAGTCGATGCCCAGGTGTGATACGCCTACCATCCTCAAGCGCTCCCAGTTCACCGGCTTGTGCATCACATTCCACAGCATATCCTCACCCTGAGGATCGTGTCTAGCAATAAAAGGTGCTTGTCCAGATAGCAAGTGGTAAAGCACGGCACCAAGACCCCATAAGTCAACAGAGTGCTGGTAGGGGAACGTGTGATCGTACCTGATACACTGTATCAGTACGACATGCCCTACAGGCGACATGGCCTCTACTTACTTTGGATTTGTACGCGAACGCTTGGATGGCAATGAGGCTTTGACTCTGTTATATCCCGGATAGACCTCAGGGGCACAGTACATCATCGTGCCACAGAAAGTCTTGAGGAAAGTCTCTTTGTTGGTGACGATTTTCGAGAGTCCAAAGTCGGATAGCTTGAAGACATAGGGGCAATCACTTTCCATCAGGACGTTGTCGGGCTTAAGATCCCGGTGGGTGATACCACGTTGATGCAGGTAGTCCAGAGCCTGCAAAATCTGTCGAGCGACATGCATCGACATATACTCCGGCATTGGAGCTCCATTACGGGTCCACGCGCCGAGGTCTCCATAACGAACGTACTCCATTACAATGAAGAGCCACTGAGCTGTCTCATGATGGTCGACATACTTCACGATGTTGGGCTGGTGAGGTGTCAGTCTTGCCGCGTCTTCTTGGAGAGTAGGAGCACTTACATGACGTAAGCCCTTGATGACATTGAGCTCATTGTAGATCTTGCTTGAAAGGCTCCCATCTTTGACAAGACGACTCTTGTCCAACTGTTTCACAGCAAACACTACACCATCTCTCTTCGAGGACACCTTGTATACGTTTGCAAAGGCTCCCGAGCCAACAAAGCCAACAACGTTATACTTGGCACCACCACTCCAATGCATGCCGTGGGAGTTGGCTCCAGTCGCAGCTGCCAACAGAGATGTGTGGGGCGAAGTGTCCGGCCTCACGCCCTGCGGCAAGGCGTGCATAGGGACCTGCTTCTGGGTCAGATTCTGTGCCAGCAAAAAGTTGTAGAAGCTTTGAATCTTACTGGGGGGTACGACCGGAGCATTACCGTTTCGTGCAGCTTGAGCAAGAAATCCATGTTGTCGTTCTGCTTGCTCAACACACTTGATGTATGCATAACAATTCTGGGTGTACTTTTCAATGCCGACTTCGCTCCTCATGGGCATCTTGACACTGAATCTGATAGACTGTCCGCGCTGTTTTCCCTGGAGAGGAAGCTCAATGGTATCACCGTTACAAAGGGTATGTTGTGATTCGCGATTGGTATCCGAGGAGTCGCCCTTAGGGCCGTGTAAGACGATATCGTCAATGATTGTGCCATTAGTGGAAGTGTCCTCGATCATGAGACTTCCGTTATTCTTCATGAAGATTCGAAAGTGGCGATTACTAATCATGTAGGTGTCATGATTGGTGAGCAACAAGTCGCACCTCGCAGGGTTGCGGCCAAAGGTAAAACCTAGGCCAAGATTGTGAACCTTTGAGGAAAATCGAAGAGCAATATCCTTTGCGGGTCCATCCCATTTTGACTGGTTCGGATCAGGAGGCTGGGCACTTAAGTTCTCGGAATCGTCAGATTCGTCACCTGATCTTGTATCGCCTCCAGTAGTCATGTCTTCGTCAGGAGCTTTGTATATGTGAGACATGCCATGATTCTGTAGAATATGTTGAGGTGCTGCATTAGCAGTAAGCTCGACAGCCTCATGAGCTGCCGGTGATGTAGGGAGGAGGATGCAGATGATGTCTGATTCATCTTGCTCGCTGAGCATGCTATTGAAGCCTTCTTGACGAGCGACTGGCTGAGTAGCTGGTTGGGTGCATTGTTCTTCCATGGCGTCGAAACCTTTGTATTGAGGAGCGGCTATAGGTAGTCGGCCGTTGCAATTGACCCCTTCTTTGTGTAAAGGCTAAGGTCGAGACAAGTTAGATCCCGCACTACTCAATGGTTCTGACACATAGATGGTGTGAAATGCTCGATACACGACAAAGTATTTATTGTGGCCGGGAAGAACCGAGGCAAATGGAAAGCGGGGAAGTTGTAATGGGAGGACGGTGGCATAGACTTACAACACGATGCTTGAGACGTACAGTGAGCCGAGTGCCTCCAGGTATTATCTCAGTGCTCTCAGAAGACGAGCTACGAACGATCTCGTCGAGGGCACTGTCATCGAACTCTTCTTGATGAGGATAGTCAAAGCGGTTGACACGAGAGTCGATAACCTTCTGGTTGTCAAGATTGCAGTCACGGGGAATAACGGCCTCTTCTTCACCAAGGTCGTAGTCGCCCCCGTCGACGGCGCTAGCGTCACCAAGGTGGAGGTCACCGTGACCCCGAGTAGGTAACTGGGACGAGACCTCTAAATAGTCTAGGTCACCAAAGGGTAAATCCTCGCGATAGTCTGTGTCGGGTTGACTATCAGGGATCTCAGCTGGGAGGTATGGGTCAGGCTGGCTATCAGGGATTTCAGCTGGGAGGTATGGGTCAGGCTGGCTATCCGGGATTTCAGCCGGAAGCTCTGAGCGTGTGCTCTGGTACTCTTCATGCTGGTCAGCGTTGTCATCTTCGTAAAGCGAGAAACGAGAGCGATGATTGTCTCCTTGGCTAGGGTTGTTACGAGTGACGAAAGACATGATTGCAAGGTCGTAGTGCTATATTTGTGCGTTGTGTTGGGGTTGTGTCAGGCGAGTGCGGAGGTCGCAGGGTGAGTCAGTGCGGCACCACTTCTGCGAATTGCAGAGGGGCAACACTGTGTAGAAAGCTTGAAGCAGAATCTTTGAAGGCCTTGATGGCCACGTTGAAAGCACACAAGCTTGATGGAAGAGAAGTCGGGGAAATGGGGAAGGGTGGTAGGTTGGAAGGTTGAGGGAGGAGGAAAGATAAATGAGATTTTCGGGCATACATAGCAACCACCCCGGTCACACAAATCGGTCTAACCTCGGGCGATAGCAACCAGCTACTTTCAATATGACACTTGTTGTAAGATCTTCCACCCTCATCAACCATCGTCACCACATCACCTTTAGATGTATGTCTCCTGTCCTATTGCTCTATCCCTTGTCCTCTTGCCGTGTCGTCCGAGTCTTGAGGCTAACTGGCATGCAGCCTCAGTATTGGCATTGCAATAATGCCTTTCATTAACTGGCTCAAAAGTAGGCAATCCAAACCGCAAGCAGCACACGAAGACGAACGGCCTTTGACCGCAAATCGTCGACGCCTAAGAGGTACTGATAAAAGCCGTCTAGAACGATCTGGCAACGTCTCTGGGCTTCAGGCAACGCTCACAAGGCAAGAAATACACGAAAAGCCGACGTAAGAAACAATAGCAGCACAGCAATTGAAGAGAAACTGACAGAGAGAAAGGACTGGCAGCGCAAAGCCGGAGAAAGGCAACAAGAAACGAAAGCAGCCAAAGCAAAGGGACGATTCCAATAAGAGCACAAAGATGGCAAAAATCAAGCAGGCACTTGGGCGGTTGATAAGGAGGACGGGAAAGGGAAGGAGGAGAAGCCAGAGAGGTATGTACAAGTACAATAGAAAGAGAAACTCAAGGCTTGCAGTCATTTTTGGTTACTGGCGGGAGATCGACAAGTCTAACGATATTGGTTCTAGACGCCCTGGACCAACTGAGGCCAGCGGAACACAGAATGCCATTGGATCCATGATGTTTCTGAGGGTGAGTGGAATGAGAAGAGTATGATGTTACAATGCAGTCAGTGGTCTTGTGGAGAGCAGCTCTATCTATGTGGCCCCCTGCGTCTGGTGGCTACAGAAAACTTCCTCTGAACATTCCAAGACATTCCCGTCTCAGCAAACATCGAGAAAAGCTAACGCATATGTCTTGCATACAGGTAATTGTTCCAAAGAAGACGGCAGAATCCTCCTGTGCAAAGGCCGGGTTGTAAAAGCACATTTGGCCAACAGATCTGGCTATTTCGGTGCAATTTTCAGTTGGATGGTGCTTCAAGCTACTCAATGAAGTTTGTGTACCGTCTGTCTACATTGCTTCTCCCATCCTAATAGTAGCCTGTGCTTTCTGAATATCCAATTCAAGATTTCCAATCCATCGACATATTTCCCAGTTCTATACACCGCTCTCCCACTTTAAAGAGAATGGCAGGTGTGCCAGTGGAAATGCTAACATTATTTGCTGGTCCATACTCTCCAACTTTCTTTCCCTCACAACCACATGCTCGTCTTCTCCATGCGCTCATACCCTAAGAATATTCGGTGAGGCTGGGCTGCCGGAGAACGATGGCACCACTCCGCTTACCTTCGCAGATTTCGCAGATTTTGAGCCTTGGACTACTGACACTGATGCATGTATGCTGTGTCGACTTTGCTGGGTATAATGGCTCTTATGCGTGAGACTCTGATCTGAATCAGAGGACTCGCTACATTCTACGTTTACCTACAGCTCCAGTGAAGTATAGGGAAGGGTCTACTTGGGGGATAGTGAGTACTAACGACGGATAATCTTGGGGTAAAAAGAATGCTTGATGGTCCGCCTGAGCATGCTCAACCGCAGATGGACAACGAGAAGAGCCGAGGATTACGGTGTCCGGCCTACGAAGCGGCAACATCAAGCTCACGAGGGCCGATGTATTTAATCAAAGGTATGATCGGAAGAGAAGTAAGGTAACGGTTGACTGCAACCGCCGGCAGTCATTCAACTAAAGCATATGGGTAGTGACACCTGAACACGGTACATACGGGCTTGCACCGAGATGTCCCCATGGAGTAATTGTACCTCTGTTCAAGCGGTAGACACTCTCGACTTCCTATCGTTCAGAAACCTTTTCTTTAGACGACCTCAACCGCAACTCTTCCACTCCCCAGACTTGCTCCCTTACGCAGGGCCCGAGCCTACCCCAAGACGAATCCCAGCCTTCTACCTAGCCTCTTCTGGCTCTCCCTCCTTCAGCATTCCACTCATCCCATTTCATGGCCCGAAAATGGGAAGGAAGGCCGCCCATGCGGTTTCGCTAACAGAGAAGTCAGTCATCAGCACACACCACTCTCGAGATCGAATCCACATACGAATTCGCCCTTCGCGTTGCGCCGAGCTTCCTCCTCAAGCGTAATCCTGTCATGCTGGGAAGCCAGGAAGCCAACCTGTGATGTTACCTGACTTGGTCAGCCTCGTCTCACTCTCCTCGATGCGTCACCATGCTCACATCTTTCCCCTTCTCAACCTTGCCCTCTCCTAGCCCATCCGCAGACCAAGATGGACTACCCTCCTCCTTCACGATCACAGTCTCCGCACTCTGCACATCCTGAACCAGCAACGCTCCAGTGGGACCAGGCCGTAACACATAAGACACCCGCATTTCCCCTGAAGCGAACAGATTCAGGAACTCCGCGAGCTGGATATTCGAAAGGCCGAAGGCGAGGTCGTAATCTGGACGGCTGGTGCGGTCTTCCGGAATGATGGTGAGGGAGGGCGGTGTGGTGTTGACGGCTTTGACCCCGCCGAAGTAGCGGGGTTCGGTTCCCATGCTGGGCTCAGCTGCACTCGTATAGGATTCCTGTCGAAGGAAAATTGACGGGTGTGGGAAGGTGGCCATGCTGGGCTCAATTCTGTTTATTGTGGGAAAGAAGATGGTACAGAATTCCCCAATTTAAAATACCGGCTCTTGCAGAAGGGTCTCCGAGATTTTTTGCGAGGTTACGTCGCCGGATGACGAGATTATGTTGTGTAACATTAAGCAGCGGGGTCGGAAAAATCACCATTTCCCAGCCGCCAGTCAGTGAAAAACGGAGAGATGGCGGGATTTGGCCAGCAAATGTGATGTGTGTTTTTGAATATGTGGATGTGTTGGTGGATATGTTGGGGATGAAGCTGTGTCTAAGAGAAGATGTGCACGGTTGTGTCCCTTCCTCAACAACACTGCTTGCTTGGCTTGATGATACAACCATCGAGGTATCAAATAAAGGTAGATTTCCGGAAAGTTAAAGGCTTTGTTCCGAAAGCTGCGTCTATCCGATCTGAAGAAGAAGAAAAAGAAGAAGAAAAAGGTAACAGAAAAAAGCGACAGCATTCCCCCCCAAAGCACCACCGGCCCAACGCGACCACGGCTGCGCACCTTCCACCCGCAAGAAGTCCCAATGGCAGCGAAACGCCTCCCAAAAGGCAGCGAAACGCTCCACCAAAGCCAAAGCCAAGTCCCAGTCCCGAAAAAACCTCCCCGTCCGACTTCGAACCGCCAGCAGCCCACCCGACCGACCTAGCACGTACTCGTACCAACCCCAAACTCCCCGCCCCTCGCCCAAATGCACAGCCCTTCGATCCCAAAAAAAAACCCGCAAACCGCCGGCAGCCTGCCCGATCGGCCGGGCGTGTACTAGTACCCCTCCCTTCTCCTTCGCCCACGACGCAACGCACGTAGGCCACGGACACAACCTAAATGCCTCTCCCCCCCCCCCGTAAAAGCCCGGTCCGTCCCCCGTGGCTCGAAAACCGGGCGGCGGCCTATGTTGTAAGTTAGATACCCGTTTGAAAAAAGAAAAAAAAGAAAAAAAGGACCGCGGGCGAAAGTCCACATTCTGCATCCGATGGAAACGGAAGAACGCCGTTTCCAAAAAAAGGGGCTGAGTGGCTTCGGACCCACGGAATGACGAGGGCGAGCCGGAGACGGCCGGAGAGCCCACATGCTGCGGTTTCGAGCCGGCCATCTGGGGCTCGGTGGCTCGGGGGGGTTTCGAATTGAGGTTTTTTTTGGTTTGGTGCAGGGAGGTTGGAATTGAGTTGTTTTTGGTTTGGTGCAGGGAGGTTCGAATTGAGGAGGTTTTTCTCTTTGGTTTGGTGCAGGGTGATGGGATCATTGGATTTGGTTTCCGTTGGACGTGTGACGGAGCACGTGGTTGGGCAGGCAGGGTTCTGGGCGACGAGCATACCCGACAGCGTGGAAGAACAGGGAAGAGTCAGAAAAACCGTTCGTTAAAGAATGGCGGGATGCAGCGCAAACGAGAAACCCGTTGAGCCATCCGGCAAGAGATCCGCTGGGGCTTCAGACATATGATAGACATCACAGAAGAACAAAAACTGGTCAAGAACCCGATCGAGAATTTCGACGTAGAGCCCTCATTTCCATGCTCGAGTCCCGTCGTAAAGCATGCAAGTCCGCCAGCAAAATGCACCACCACCACCACCATCACACAGCCCTCACCTCTCGCCCCAATCCCATTCAAGGCCCCGCAGACTTCCGGAAAAAAGGGACCGCCGGAAAGCCCATCGACCGTTCACCGCATCCCACTCGCGATCCCTCACCCCCTCATCCTTTCCCCCTCCCGCTCCTCGTCCTGCCCTTCTCCCTCCCGTCCAACCGGTCCCTCCACGGATCATACGGCGAAGCCACGACGTGCTCCGGCGCCCTCGGCCTGGGCTTCACGTCCCCGTCCCGGAGCGGCTCGCCGGCCACGGGTCGGGACCGCTGCTCCTCATGCAACTTGTCCAGCGATGCGCCCACGATGTGGTACTTCGCCCAATTGACCGGCGGCATACGCACCACATTCTGCCCGGACGGGATCTCCCCAAACGCCACCCCCCCACCCATCCCCACCGTCGCACCGTCGTCTCCATCCCCCAACCCACGCACCTCCCCACCACCATCCCCCCCATCCGCCTCCCCCCTACGCGTAGGGTCCCCTCCGTCGAAGCCCTCCCGCCGCACCTCCCCCACAGGGCCGAGGATCCCCCGCATCCCCCGCGCCCTGACCTTCCCACCGGCCACGGCCCGGGCGAAAGCTTCCGGGTCGGCGACGGCGGCTTCCTTTTGCCGTTCCAGCGTCTGCATGTCCCGCAGCGCCTGCTGCCGCTGCAGTTGCAGAACGGACATGGCCGCGCGGAGGGCGATCGCGTCCGGGTTGCTGGTCTCGCGGACGGGGACGGGCGGGGGCAGCTCTGGCATTTGGGGCGTGGGAGGAGGAGGTGGCGCGGGTTGGGTGGGTGAGGACTGCGGGACGGGCGGGGGAGGCGCGGGAGGGTGTTGGGTGCGGGGTTTGGTGTAGCTGCTGCTGCTGCTGCCGGCCGCCTCGGTGGAGGGAGCGGGGAGGGAGTTGGGCATGGTGGGGGTTATGGGGGAGTAGGGCGGTGCTGTTGGGGAAGGCGGACGGGGGTCGGGTTGCCGGGCATTGTGTAGGGGATCGGGTGTGCGGGGAGGGATGGAGAGAGGGGGCATGATGAATCGCTGGATTTGCTGCGCGAGGTGAGGTTGAGAGTGAAGGAGCCGGCGGAACGGAAAGGGAAGGTTTGGCGAGAGATGGATTTAGTGCGGAGGTACGAGCCGTGAGATTGATTGAGCTGAAGGGAGTTATGGGTCACGCTGCAAAGAAGGCACGATGGAGGTAGTAATACTGACTTTCATTGAGTAAGAGCAGGAGCCAAGTCCTGTCTATAAGTGACCTCACTCCATAAACTTGTAAATCTCACAGGGGTATATAGCAAACAGCAAACTGCTTGTAGCAAACGCACACATAGACCCACAACACCACGCTCAATATCTGTCCCAAGATAGTTGCAATGTAGCCAGCTCAGAAACACCGCCCAAGATGGAAATGACTAGCAGGGAAAAGCAAGCAGCACACCATCAGAGATCCCTATAATTAACCGAGAACTCCAACGCTTCACATAAGGCATAACAAGAGACGAATTACTTTTTGAACAAAGCCATCCGACCCTTCCTTCTCAAAGACCGGCCACCCTCCGGCGTTGGCGTGATGATCCTCTCGCCGCTGGCATTGACATCCGTCGCCTGTTGAGGAGACTGCCATGGCGCTACAGTTTGATTCTTCAAGCTCATGCCCAGCCCCAACCTCTCGCGCGTAGAGTTGTGTCTGGCAGGCGCTGTTGCAGGTGAATCCGAACTTGGCGTACTTATGGTATTCGGAAAGTAAGATGTAATCGGTGGACGTTGAGATGACGCATCTTTCTGGACCGGTGGTTCCCTGCGAAGCATAGAGCTAGTGTGGGACCCTTCTCCTGACGTCTGTGGGCGCTGATTGCTGGGTTGGAGAGGAGTGGGTCTGGGTTTTCGTTTCGCCGCGGCGGGAGGACCAAGGATGTTGACTCCAGCTGACTTCACAATGACTTCTTCAGCAGACCCCGGCGCTTCTAACAAAGTAGTCTTGGTGTTCTCTTGAGAACTCTGTTCTAATATCGGCGAGGTGAGGCCTATGAATGGTGACGGTGCATCGGGTGTGGCAGGCGATGAATCATAAGGCGTGAGCACTGGCGAGTAGGAGAGAGCGGGTGGATTCGGTGAGCCAAAGCGATTTGGAGGAGACAGCTCGGTGGGTGGGAACGAAACAGCGGGCGGTCGAGGAAGATCTTGTGGGAAATATGACGAGTTCTGCTGTAGAGGAGGAGCACTCCAGGATGATGTAGTCCGAGATGTCGTACGCCTATGCTCCGTGGCAAAATCTATGGCAGAGCTTCCGCTATGATAGCTACTGGTCTCCCAGCCGTAAAGTTCAGCCAAATTGTTGCTGCTACCACTCTGTATTGACGCTCCACCGAGGGTACCACGACTGAGACGTTTTCTCGACGAATCTGCCGTAGATATAGCCCTACGCTCCGATCCTCCTGACCTTGAAGTGCCAAGCGGCCGGCTCAACCCTGACATTGATTGACTCGCCGCGTCCTGTTGCTTCTCCTTCTCTTTCAATGTCTGCGGAACACCGTCCCATTTCGAGTTGACTTTGGGGACCGTGACCGGCAGCTTCGCTGATGACACGCCTGGCATTCCGACTGCGGTGACTCGGCCACCGCCCTGCTTCATCAACTGCCGCTGGTAGTCTTGCAAAGCCTGTGCCGAAGGTTCTTTGACGCTGAATAGATTTGAGAAGAAGTTTGATCGTTTCTTTGCGAGGTTCGGGGAGGTCTTTGAAGAGGTTGACGATGGAGCCAAGGAGGACCGCCCCGGGCTGCAAGGAAGAGACATCTCCGAAGACGGCGACCGTGGTGAAGGGCAGAAATTGGAGTGCAGCGGCGAGGTGGGAGTGGTGGATACTGTGGACCTTGTAAATCCAGTGGACGCAGAGCTGACCGACTCGGTGTCGCATGATTTGGTTCGGTATGAGAGTTTGGGCAGCCTATTAGGCAGTGTTTGAGGATTCATGTACCCGGGGGTTGGAGACGCCATCATGAGCGCCTCCACGTGGGAGGGCACACGCGTTGTACGTTTGCGCCACTGTGGATAGATGCTACGGGAAGGATTGAGCGAAAGAGGTCACGGTCAGCCAGTCATTGCTTTTCTCAGCCGTAGGCAGAATGCGAAATGCTCGATTGGCTGGGGAGGATGAGCGGAAATACGGCTCGAGGTAGGTGGTACTTTATGCGAGAAGGACGGGAGGAGAAGCAAATGACAATGGTTGGAGAGGCAGAATGATTTTGTTTCACTCCGAAACGTGGAAGAGCGAGGGGTTTGGGTTGACGGGATATAATAAAGTAGAAGGTATGATTATTTTCTGAGTGGACAGACTACATGTATTTGATGATGAAGCGAAAGAAAGGGAGTCGCCGGCCTTTTCGATGACTACCGTCCCACGGCTCTTCACAATTTCAGCGTGTGCCCACAAATGCATCAATTCACCGGCTATGTCTAGGCTCTGGCCCTCAGCATCAATTTGGGCCTCTTAGGGCCGTTTGGGCGCAGCGGACGTTGCTGAGAGGCTGAAATAATGCAACTGTATGCGCGTGGAATAGCGAATTTGCACTGTTGGTCTGTTGCACCCAGACGGCAACTGTATGCGCGTGGCATAGTGTGGCATGATAGGAGCAGCTTCTGGATTGGTTGGAGACGCCGTGCTGACCTCATCTTTCATATCGTTTCCACGGGATCAATACAATTGTCTGACATTTAAACTTCAGGCGATCGCCAGATCTCATCTTAGCTTTTGATCACATATAAATGATATAAGGATGCTATGTTTTGAAATGAGTGTTCATTCGTTGAGATTTGGGGGATTTGCACAGGGATCATGAGTTGGCAAGACGTACCACCCCAAGCCAACGCCAAGACCGGCCGCGTTGGCTGGTCTAGACCTCGAAAACAGCGCCTCTGATCCTTTGGAATTGTCAGATCTGATACGTAACGTACCATGAGATCATTACTTTAGCTCATCTTGTACATGATCCGGCCAAGCTCCTTCATTATTATCATTATTATCGAATATTGAATATTAAAGTATCATTCCTTCAATCCTGCGTCGCTTGGCATTACCCGTATCCACTCTTAACGAAAAAGAGCAACTGCAACCGTGTCTATACGGAAGATCAACAAGATCGTCAATGTCAACTTTGCATGAACCCTTTAAAAAAAAAGACCGAGATTGTTAGACTGGTAACGAGCCGCTGCTATCTGATGATCTGACCCCAAGTTCCTGACCTGGGTGTGCGGCAGGGTTTCGTTGGAAGAAAGGCAAAAAAGCGTTTGAGGCGTTGGATTCGCACGTGTAGAAAAGTCAGATGTAAATGCCCGAAGGAGGTGACCGATGGGTACGATTGGACCAAGGAATTGGCGTTCGAGTAGGGCTGAACTGACTACAATGCAGCCGTCCGAGCATCTCCTTTTAAGTCTTGGCCTTCTCGACGAGGCGTCGACGGTGGAATGCATGGTGGCTGAAGTGTAGCGGTGGTGGTGAGAGGAGACAAGCTGCAGGGCAGTCAACACTTTGGCTTTCGAATGTGCTAGCATGCATGTATCGCTACCGGGTAGATAACGCTCCTTTTCTCGGCAGACCCGAGATGAAGGCATCTCAGTCTCTCTTGCTGTTTGCTTCTAATCACCATACGTTCGAATCGCAACCGTGGCAGCAAAGTCAGAGACTCGGCAATCATTAGTTTTTGCTTGAAAAGGGCATTGATAAGGAGTCGCCAGCCCACCGAAACCCTGCATGACGGTCGCTTCTGCTACCTCACATAGACGCATCACACGACTACAAGCTTCATCCGTGAAGCAAACGAAGAAATCTTGTGCCAAGCGTGCCAAGATATTTCCGCGTCTCTACATCATGAATATGACACTATTGAGGATGTGGAAATGAGCCCATCGGCCGTCGAATAGCCATAGCAGCCACCTCCAGGGTCTCTACCCCCTTCTTTGTTGTTTTGTGATGGCTGCCAAGTCGGCCGCTGAAGAGATACACTTGGCTTACATCGACACGACGGCTACTCGCGATGCTACAGTATTGTGTAGTATGTATGCGTTTTCCCGTGTGTCACCTTTCGCCAAGGCTGTACGAGTTAACTCAAGCCTCGCAGAATACCGCATGGACAAGCAGGATCAGCATTGCTGTGGCAGAAATCATCTAAATCAACCCGTTCTTTTTGAAATTTTCTGTGCTTTGACTGTCAATCCTTCCGTGGATTCCTCGCTAAGTTCTTGACCGGTTTTCATCATCGCGCGAAAGAATCTGCGCGCTATACTGTGGTATAGTCATGTACTCTTCAGCGTATGTTCACGCGTCTCTCCCGTCTCATCCGGCGAACACGAATCTTCTCATGCGGGCTAGTAAGAACTCATCCAGCTTAATTCCAGACCTTTCCCGACACCAACTTTCACTACATGGCCCAATACTCTTTCCCGAGCCTCTCAACCACAGCATGTATGATACTTTGCCTTTTCACCATGCGTGACTTAGCTCTGCAAGGCTTCGGAACGAGATATGAAGGGGAGGCCTGGGCAACATACAGCAACCCGGGAGTAAAGATCTCTTTTATAATGAATGCGGGAGATATCACTCCTGTGCGCTGGGCGATGTGGATTCTTGCAGCTTCGAACAGAGATGAGATTGTCCGCGACAGGTCTCGGACGGCGTGCTTCGATATGACTTATCTGGGCATCCAGATTGGCATCTGAAATTCTTTGCGCCGTACAGGATTGGTGCGGAGGCCGAGGCGAAACATACAGAGCTCGCCCCACCGCTGACATCTGGGCCTGCATCTGCTATCAACGGTACAGACCTCATCTTAAGTAGCCTAACAAAACCGGAGGATGACACCAATTCGAACAGCGACGACCTGTGGGCCGAAGTGACCTTCACGACCACTGAGATCCCGCGAGCAGACATTTCCATGTCCATCGTGCAGGCGCTATTGAACCTAGGCCCCTTTGATAGCACGGCGCAGATTACACAGCCGTTAGCAGTCGTTGGCCCTGCCATCATGGTGAAGATAGAAACCTCCTTCAAGAGAGTGGAGCGCTCTACGCCATCTTTTTCCAATTATGGTCATAATGTCAAATGCCTTGCGGGGACTGCCTTGAGTCATGTTGAGAGAGGATAAGTTCTCAGGAGTGGATATACGACTGGTCGTTGGTGGCGGAGATGTCGCTAACGGCAGGATCCGGCGGAGTCCAATGGATGCGTTGGTGGAATCGCATGTTACTGGAAATCTATCAGTGTCTTGCAGATTGGATTTCTTGCCTCTCATTCCGTTACTTGCTAACCCCTGTCTGCGTTCGTTACCCTTGAGACGTGAAAAGGTGAACCGGGAACTCCCAAGAGTGAAGAATCCAAGATGCCATGCGGCAATATGCTAGTGCTTCAAAGCTTGTCTTGCCAAGCCAGTCCTCAAAGCGTTTCAGCGACACTTTTCGAGGGACGTGGAACCTGGGAAACTCCTCCGCAGAGCACCCCGATCCGTACGTCGTCTCCCAGGTTCTCGGATCTCTGCACAGCTTACGTTTACCTCGTAGGCGGCTTGCACCACGGTCACCCCGACATCGAGCTAGGTATTTTCCGGCTTCGAAGCCATTCGAGAAAGGTTCTATGGGAATGAGTAGGCTGTCCTCTATCTCTACCCGCTCTTCGTCAAGCTGTACATCGCGGAGTTTTGTTCCATGACGCCTTGACCTCTCCGATGGGCTTCTAGCCACCTTCACAACGCAACTTGGACTCCAGACTCCGGCTGCTACCCACTTGAAGGCCGAGTGATTGCTTTCTCTTCGCTTATTCGATTACACTGTCTTGTGCATCTGGTAGCGTAGTGTGGCTCTCCCTTCGGCCTTGTCCTTCGCCGGGAAGAAATTCACCAATCTCTTAGCATTGTTTTCCGTATCCAGGGCATAGTAATCTTCGTTTAAAAGTTTGCCTTTGATATACTCCTAGTCTTTAGCAACATCATGGCCACTGGTCCTCTTCCATCCGGTGAGGCGAGCATTGCACTCGTGGTATCTTACGAAGGCCCCGCCAGCTTTGGAATCGCTCGCTCTTTTCCTTGCTGGCTTGGAACTACTCTATCTCCGCATTCCTCAGTGTGAAGAAATTTCACCATGGAGGCAACAGTACTGCAGATTTGCACTTGCAGCGATAAACGTGGGACTTCAGAAGGAACCGGTAAGTCGCCAATCATACCGGCGGGATCAAGTCTCTGCTGGAGAGTCGCGTATTACTTGAGTCGTATTCGACACGGAGAGACACCGAATTGGCCGATACAGGTTTCGTTTCGGTGATCGCAGCCAAGGCCTTTTTTTCTTCTCCTGTGACTGCGCCATTGCTATTTTCAATATCAAAGCAGATGCCGAGGCTCTGTTGGGGATGAGTATTGGATCAGACTGTATGCCCAACATTTCGTCCGTCAGCCTGCAGCAGCATCCTTGATTTCCAGCGCAGTGGCCAGGCACTTTGGACTGAACCCAAACCCGTCCTCCATACTTCCTCCTTCAACTTACACTCCTCACTTCCCTCAAAGCTGGACCGTGTTCTTCCTCGCCGCCATCACCCTCGCTCTACCTCTGTACACCACCGCCTTTCCCCAAATACAGTCCCCGACAGAGGATTTCGAAAACGAGGGGACTATTTTCGTCTTTAAGAAAACAGCGATCCTCCCCAACCCCCCGGAAAACTAACAAGAAGCTTATGCTTGCATGAGTCGATCCGTGATGGGATCCACACACTTCATAATCCAGTGGCCACATGGCACGGCTCCATGATCATCGTAGATCTCCGAACGCAGAGCGATCGTGAGCACGAAGCCAGGTCCGGGTCGATGAGATGATATCTGCCAACCGGTTTCCACACTTCAAGCTGATGAGCTTTTGATAGTGTTGAATAGAAGCATCAACAAACCGTCGAGACAGCGAACATTGCCCGCTTCAAGGGGCGGAAGGCACGATTGCCGAGACGGCGCTATGCGGATCTGGAGTAAATGTTGTGTGTGATATGCAACCAGCGCGGTGTGCGAGATTTGCATTTGCCCCATAAGCCCTGAAAGCATGTCGGGATGGGTGAACGTTACAGGTTTACCTGATGTTATTGATGCGCTAGTTTTCTCCTTTGCTCGATACGGTGATTCTCATTCTGTATTGCTTGACAGCACAATCTCATCCCGAAATCGTACATTCGAGGCCTTCGATGCCGTTGCAGTGGGTCCGTAATTGTTGAGTTTACCGTCGTGCATGTCCCTTCGTGGTCCCATCTTTGGAGATCTACGGCTTTCAGAAGTTAACATTTTGGCTCGACTCAGTTTTGAGACGTTCAGGGTATGTGATTGCACTGTGGGCGTTTTAATCCGTCAGTCTCTAGCAAAACGTCACAACAGTTCTGGAACCGTTCTCCCCTCCTCCAATGACTCTCCCATCACCCTCATTTTCACATTCATTTCACGCCTCATGAACCCTGCGCATCTGCTCCGCCAACATCAACCTCCGCGTCTCCATGCGAGCTTCGCTCTGCCTCCTCGCCTCACGTTCTACATGCGCCGTCGGAGACACACCGTCAGACTCGTCATCGCTGCTCGTATCTCCCGCTTGGGACTCGTCATACTCCACCGACTCCTCGCGCGCCGGCGCAGTCTCCGGAGCTTCGCTGCCTCGCGGGTCCGCTTCCGACCCCGCCGTTGCTGGCTCCGGTGACGGATCCCACATCCCTACGATTTGTATGTCCGGTTGCGGTTCTTCGGGGCTCGGGGTTCCTGGCTCGGGCGTGTCTGCTGCTGGCTCCGCGTCGATCGTGCACCCGAAGTTGTTGGGCCGCAGGAAGATACAGTCGAAACAGTGGCCGTCGCCTCGATAATTCTCTGTCCTTGGCCACCTGTATCTCATCAGTTCTGTCCACTGAATGTCATCCGTAACGACTTACCATCCCTCCAACTTCCCTCCCTTGCACACCAGAGTCCGGACATAACATTTGACCTCATTCTCGGCAACGGTTCGCGCACAACGACCCCCGTGGACCATGTCGTGTCGGAACGCGTAACCTGTAGGGATGTATGTGCCGACTCCGCTGGGGTTGAGAATGGTCCATGGGCCGACCCGCTGGTAGAGATGGCTGCTTGAGTAGGGGTTGACGCCGAGCAAGGCAGAATGGCAAAAATGGATCTTTCGGGCTTCCAGTGGAAGTGGGACTGTTGGCGGTTCCGTCGACTCACGGTAGAGGAACGAGGGGTGAGGTATAGGCATTTTGATGGGCTTGTAAGTTCCAGTCAGTCACCTTGTACAAGCTTTGATATTTAAATTCCTTTGAAAGCAGTGTGATTTTAGTTGACCAGGTAGTGGAAGATCTTGCACTGTGGTAAGAAAGAAGTGGTTTTATCCCATATTTGGCGCCAGGGCATGGCAACGGCTGGAAGATTTTTTTACGAGGGAATTGGCCGTTATTCGGAGTGGTATTCTAAATAAAGGTCATGAAATTGATCTCAGTCGGAAGTATCCTTTGAGTCTAGCCTTACAGACGGGTCCTTTCTGGTCCATGATCTCGTCCATGGTCCTGGCGCTGCAAATTGTAGAGATCCAGAGAGGAACCAGAGCACTGTCACAAGATCAATCTTCGCACCTGACCATTGGGATTCGAGTCTCTTATTTTTCTTTAATCATGAAGATATGCCTTCTGGGACTATTCCAAGGGCTGGAATGGACTCTCTTACCTCGCCCTCCATGTTGTTCGTTCCTTCCGATGAGGGAGAAAGATTTGCTGTAACCCGCCAAATTTGAGCACTTTCGAGCTCATATATTTTTTTATGTTTACTCTTTGCCACACCCTTAATGAGCTCTGCAGATCATTCAGCTTTTCATTCACCATACACGTCACCTTGCAAGCGCGACCGTACTACTCTCCGCAGGCTTATAGAGATCTTTCAGCCACGCGGACTATCTGAAATGGCAAGGATGGAATACCGACTGCTGCAATTCCACTACGAAGGCGCGAACTGCGACTGCTCGAATGCCCGTATGCCTTGCCTTCCTAGAAGCATCAGCAACTTACGCTTGCTAAAGACTCACGACAGAAGATAGAAAATGGCACATCACGAGCGCGGCCGAAGCTGGTATTCCGCTTTCCACAGCCCCCATCCCCAACACGCCCGACGATTTCCTGGACCTGGGCCCGAGAAGACATGCGTTCCTCGCGAAGTTGTTAGGTACAGGGGGGCGATGGGAGGGATGGTATGGCAATGCAAAAGGCTTTTCTCGATGAGTGGGATTCAGGAGAACTAACACCAACTGTTAGGAAGCTGCATGCCGTCAGTCAGAATGGGTATCCGGATGATCACATCACGAATGTCATCATCACGCGAGAGAAGGAGCCGGTGCCGGTGTCAGTGGCGGATGAAGAATGGGACGTGCTGGCTCGAGGGTCTCCTAGTTGTTTGTGAATTTTTTTCTCGTTGTATTCGAAAGTCTAAGAATTAGTAGGGAGATAGGTGTCAAGAATTTCAATTGCGGAGAAACCTAGAATGTAGGATGGGCTGCAACTTGGTCCGCCAAGGCCTGTCAGCTGTCTGTAAATGCTAGCGATGTCCATTTGTTGCCTCCTCATCTCATTCGAATTTGAAAAGTTCGACTTTCGCTGCTCAATCACGACGTTTAGAACGGCCAAGGATGGATGGAATGGGCTCGCCTGTCTTGTAATTCGGTCAGGATTCCTAGAATATCCTCCTAAGCCTCACAGAAATACTACTATATAAGATCATTTTTATACAACGGATCCGCCTCCACCTGCGCCTGCCACAGTGGCCAAGCTTTTGTATAACTCCCTTGATTCATCGGAACACAATCCGCCGCTTCTCTCGGTGTCAAGTACTTTAATGTCTCTGCGCTCGCTCCATACGCATTCTGGATCTCCAAGGCCGAAGCCTGCGTCTCGGCATTCCAGGCTGTGTATACGGCACGGTAGACAGATTCTTCAATGCTCGTACCCACAGTCGCGAATCCGTGGCCACGCTGAAGGACGAGAGTGTAATCAGGCTCCATGTTATTCTTGGTTACATTGTTCGCCAGGGTGGAAAACATGTCAGCGAGCGCGTCGCCGAAACGGGTGTTGCTGATGAGCATGTTCTACGTATCGTTTGGAAGGTAGTAATTGGCGATATCAAAGACGGGAACTTTTTCACCAACGAAACCAGCCATGTGGTAGGTAGGCTTGAAAGGAACCTCACTTATGCCGAAAGGAATGACTTTAAGGTCATGGCTGTGGACCACGCTGATCTGACTGGGGTAGCGTTTCAGGATGCCCTGGTGGATGAAACGTTCAGAGTAAGGACTTTGGGCGGCATGATCGGCGGACGGTGTGACTGCAGAGCCATCACTGATGTAGAATTCGTTGAGATCTGCCAGGCTTTGTACAAGGGCTGGAGGTGGGTCGCCGGTCATGAAGAACGTGGCATTGTTGTTTGGGTTGCGGACGGAGACGTGGCCGAGACCGTCGACGATTTAACTGTAATCAAGGATGTGGTTTGCTGTAATGAGTGTGGACAAGAATTGAGTGAGGTTGACGGCTACCATCTTGGCGGTTGGGCTGGATGGCAATTCTGAATCTTGACCAGAGGGCAGTAGATATAGAGCTTGCCTTGCCCTTTATAATACAGACACCACATCTTAGATGATCCGATGAAGGATTAACATACCTGGTGACATCACGTCGCTCTCGTTGCAGCTTTACACTTTTCTGTGCAGAGCATCCCCCTGCGAGGAGAAGGACTCCGAGCCTGCAAGACATGTATGCATCTTTCCGTTTACTACGAAGGGAGGGAGAGGCCTGCAAGACAAGTATGCATCTTTCGGTTTACTAGGAAGGGGGGGGGGAGAGGCATGATCAAAGTCCACCCCACATAAGTCCCACGCTAATGTCAATGCCGTCGCCATAGGCTCTCGAGATACTCGACACTCGACCACAAAAGCGGCAAGGGGCCGCGACATATCCGGACAATGCTGGATCCAAGTGTTGCGTAACACTGTCTTTAGCATCCTCTATGCCGACTTGTAACCGAAGTGGTACGTTTCTGCGCGAAAGCAAGCCAGGATTTAGTGTACAGCGCTTCTACGGCAATCCACACGAACGGTGCGAGGGATGCTACGGGAGCCGAGTCTCGGAGTCTCTCTCGGCCTCATCGGTTTCAATGCAGCAGCCGATCGATGACCTTTCATTCAGCATAAAACACCATCATGCATAGATAGGTCGCAGAGGTTGCCGTCTGAGCATGGCACAAAGCAAGTATACCCCACACAGTTGAGGCAAGCGTCAACTCGCTTGGTGAGTATCGATTTGATGTTGGGGAGAGATGAGAGATACAGGAAGAGCATGAACGGATGCGTACGCGTGATAGCGATCGTGCCCATGATGGAGGGAACAACAGGCAATAGATTCGTAATGTTGTTGGTAAGAATGATTGTGCACATTGACAATATGGAAGAGGAATAGGTTGGAACAAGGTCAGCCTAAGGGTTTTTTTGTTGTTGTTATTATTGCTAAAGAAGGTGACTAGTAACATGGAATCTGCAGGAGGCGGAGAGGCATGATCTTGATTGTTCCTAAGAAGAACATCTCGTGAACATGATAGATACTGCCGGAAGCATATGGCTTACATAGACTCGGTTCGTGTAGGGAATGAAAAGGCTGTGGAGATTTCTTTCCATTTTTAGTAGATTTGCTTGCAAAATTATCCAAATGTGCCGTCACATGGAGACAGCAGCCCATAATATTTTCTATATGCCAGATGACAAATAAGATTTCCCTCAAGATATCCAATCTCAGACATCATCAGCGGGCGTGTAGTCCATGGCTTCGGTGGCATCGTCCTGAGCTGCAGCAGACGAAGAAGACATAGCCAAATTAATATCGTACTGGCTCGCTCTGTTGTCTCGCGCCTTCGTGGGCTTTGTTCGTTTGGCTTTTGCTATCCCATTGGGTTTAGCTTTAGTGGTCTTGATCTTGGATCCTTTGGATGCCTTTTTACCGGGAAAAAAAACAATAAGAAAAACCCCACGTCCATTCGTGAGTCTACCGTTGATTTCGTCGTTGAATTTTGATGATCGATGTGTAGACAGTTGGTGATGGAAGTGAGGCTGTGGAAGATGTTTTGCCCGGAGCATGGGCGCTAGCGCTGAGAACGGCAGCGATCGAAGTGAAGCCGTGAGGAGTCACTTTCATAACACACTCGTTGAGTAGAAGTCGGAGAAATCAAGGATTCCTCCTTCATTTGACATAAGCCACGCGCAGCTGATGGTCCGTTTCTAAACATATTTAGCTTGCTCGATGAAAAATTAAATATAAAAAAAAAACCCAAATTGGAATTTTTTTTAAAATTTTTTTTTTTAATTAAAAAAATTTTTTCCCTAAAAAATTTTTTTTTTTTTTGTTTTTTTTTAAAAAATTTTTTTAAAAAAAATTTTTTTTTATCTTCTTAAACCTGTTTTTTGAAAAAAAATTTTTTTTTTTTTTTTTTATATTATTTGTTGTTGGGGGGTTTGGAGCTGGCATTGTTGGCGTCTGGGTAGGATTTTCAACTTGCATGGTGCCATGTTGGAAAGTCAGGAGATATAACTGTCCCGATGGGTAGACGCTGAAGCCTAAGGTGGGTGATGGAGAGGCCGGTGAAATGAGGTGGGGATCAGGTGTCTGGGGAAGACGGCCTGATAGGTCGTGGTAAGTATTAGCCTGATAATACTTAAGAATTCATGCAGCAGGGTGTATGCTTGGGGGCTTTCTGTGATTACCTGCGGAAATGGAGTCGGATCCGTGTTCATAATCAGAACTGTCTCCCCCGCTTTTGTCCATACCAGCCTCCAACTTGTCACTGGACCAGTGTTCGTTGGAAATCTCCCCATCAGGGAGACCTATCTAGGCAACCCACAATGTGCCCTCGTCCCCGTCCTGTACAACCTCAGCTTCAACACTCTCAGCCTCCCTTAACTAGGACGCAGAACCCGAGGGTTGCTCTCCAAACCCAAACTGCGCAGAATGCCTGGGTTGCCTCGCTGGCTGTTCCGGCACGTTTGGTCCACTTACCCTTAGAAACATCATGGATCCAATGGCATTCTGTGTTCCGCTGGCCTCAGTTGGTCAGGGGAATCAACAGGAGGTGTGAGTGTACTTTGTAGCCGTTGGGACGTGGAGGGTGTGGGTATATATATGTAAGAATGTGGATGTCAAGTGCTGAGAAAGCGTTATGACAGCTTAAGAAGTATATTGAAACCTTTGTACGGTGGTGCAATTATATAGAATACGGCCTGAAGGAAGGCACGAAAAAGAAAGCATGAAGAGGAGGTGGGTTCAACGGCCGGGGGAGCAGATGATGGCACAACACATTCGATAGCAGGTTTATATCTTCCAGTGAGGCCGTGAGAATATCCTGATGCTGACCTACTGCAGCACAATTCAGATTCCCCCCGGGGGTACCATGGTAACAGTCTACGAGAAGTAAGCATCGGAACGGAAAAGAATGACTTATTATATAGGAGTCTCTGAAGCTGTCTTTGACACAGAATTGGCGTGGTGAATTGCCCCAGCCAATCATCTATACGAATATGACCGCTAAGATTACAGAATATCATGGGACAACTTAGCCGAACGAATCACAGTTGTCAGGGCTACGTGAATCGAACAAATAAACGCCGAGCTGGGTGCTTGGCAAAAAAACCCCCTTTTTTTTTTTTTTCCCCCCCCCTCCTTTAAGATCAACGATCCGAAGCTTTAGGGTGCTTGGCACAATGATCTGTTCTTCATCCCTCCTTTCGGGGCTTATTGCTTACCATTTGCTGAAATTTTGTTCCCCGCCCCTTTCGAAGTAGGGTTAGGGTCATTAGTGTCTGGATTCGTTGGACGTATAGCTGGATCTCTCTGTCTTTGCCGTGTCAAGTATTTCGTTGTCATTTCCACTACTGCTAAAAATAAAGGGCACACAGACTAAAGTTGTGTGATTTCTACTACCGTAAGAAATGAAGAGTAAATCAACTTGGCAAACACTACTTTGCTTCATTATGTTTCCTGCTTGTATCACTTTGAATCACTTTGGTCGACCTTTAATGTCTCTAAGGCATTGAACTTTCCTCACTGTGGAAGCATCGTTTTGTGAAAATGTGTCTTCCATGTATGCAATTAAATAGTTAGGCTCGCCTGAATCCTTCGCCGTAAGCCAAGGGATTAGGAGCCCTTGCAATGTGCATCCACATTGTACAGGCTCCGGTCAAAGAGGCAAGCCACTGTCTCTCAAATGGTAATCAGGCCTTCGTAGCTAGTGATCTGCTCATATTATTGCGAGTACATCATTCAGATCCATTTGGCTCACACTCCCAACCCTTACATAAGCAATTGAAATCAGACTCCTACAGCTATGCAGATGCGTCAATGCTTGCCGAGATCGACAGCCGGGTAATCTACGGGCCAGCAGGATCTCTACCCCTGCGGTAACTAACATATTCCTAGAACGCTATGCTCTCTGGCACGTAATGGGCGCCCATACAGGAGGAGTACCGCTCTCGGATCCTGGACCTAGCACGTCAGCTTCGATACTGAGTCTAGACGCACAGAGGCAAGCATTTCTGCTGGGCCTATTGAACAAAAGCAGCGAGTGGCAAGGATGGTAAGTGATCGATGCTGTACTCCAAAGCCCTAATCTCACTTTCTGTAACAAGGCGTCTAAATGGTGTTGGGCCCTTGGAGGAAGCGCCATACCCGACTTGCAATATCATCCTTGTCCGGGAGATGGAAGAAGCTTTGGAGTGTGAAGGCACCACGATCGAGGAGCGGGATTGGTTGGACGTGGAACCACCGAGCTATGCAGCGGCAAATCACCCAGTAATGCAACAGTAGAGGATGAGGACTAGACACTGCATCTTGGGTTGGCATCCAATCGTTTGACACTGGTATATATGCACTAGTCGAGGGTTCTGGTTTCGGAGCTGTTGACATGTTAGATTGTAAGAAGCGCAACAATCTTCCAGCCGAGACTCCTCTAACCAAGAATAGACATCGTTCTATCTCGATGGATACAGGTTCGTGCGTGATACAAAGCAAGTTTATCTAGGCCCAATTGGGTCGTGTGTATTGTAGGTAAGGTAGGCTGGGACCGTGACACTGCTGAACCGTATGTTGCTGAATCGATAGGAAGACCTTGGTGTGAATGTTTTGGCCGCAAAGGAAGCAATGTATCATGTGTCATAATATTAATGAATAGATTAATAAATCTACTTATACTCTAAATAATAGAGTAGAGTACGCTACTGTTATCGAGACGCGCTTATATAAAAATATCGCCTTTAATCTCTAGAAGCGGAGATTAGTTCGCTTAAATAAAATAAAATATTTATAAATCGTAGTCGTAATAGCGGTAATAATATATTAAGATTATTAGCGACTTTAGAAATAAAGAGAACTATAAATAATATTATATAATAATATTATTTAGCGACCTCGAAAAATAATTTAATTAGAGAAATTACTAATCTATTATAAAAAGAGTATTTGAGAATATCGAGCTCTAATATGGAGATAAAGCGAGGCGTTTCGCCTAATCTCGAAAAACTTTCTTATTAAAAAGAATAAGATTCTTTAAGCTTGTTAATCTCTTAATAATGATTAGAAAGAACTATAAACTAATAAAAGAATAGATTTTCGAATTATAATTATATATAGTAGAAGTTTATTAATTTTCTATTAAATTAAATTAAGAACTTAATAAATCGAGGATTTAACGTTACTTAAGCGTATACGAATACTAATTAAAGATAAAATTAAACTATACGTTAATTTAATAACTATTTTTAATCGCTAAAAGTCTAAATAAATCTTTATACTAAGAATTAATAAGTATATTACTTATTTATAAAGCTTTATATAAATCTTCGCTATTAATTAATTAATATTTAAATTATATTAATTAAGCGATATAGATTTCTAACGCTTATAATACGCTTAGAGAATAGTAATAAAAAGTAAGAATCTTTTAGAGAATATAAAGTAAATAGTATTTCTAATCTATAAGAGAGTTAATAGAGAGAAAATTAAAATTCTTAATATAAGAAATCGTAGTTATCGCGAAGATAAAACGACTTCGATTTAAAGAGTAAATAATCTCGAGATTATAAGTCTAAGAATAAATTTAAGAATAATAAGTTTTATTTAAATAGTATAAAATATTATAATTATAAAGAAAAAGAGTATTACGTTAATATCTATATTAGATTAAAAAAATAGAAAATAAAAAATCTTAATAATATATCGATTAATTTAATTAGTAATTATAAACTTTATATAATTAACTTAATAAAAATGAGAAATTCTTATCGAAGACTTTATAACGAGAATAAAAATAGAAGTAGTATTTATTTTATCGTTAATCTACGAAAAAAGAGTACTTTTAAATAATTAAGACGAGTTATAGACTCTTATTAAAATCTATTTTAATAATAATATAAAGGTAAATATAATAAGTTAGCGTTTTACGATTAAGTAGAATCTAATAAAGATTAATAATCTTTTATTAAAATTTATATAAATAAATAAAAAATTAGTATATTACTATAATACTTACTCGATTATCTATCGCTTATAAAATAGTTAAAAGCGTATTAAGCGCTATAAATATATTTTCTACGCTATTAATAAAAAAGATTCTCTCGATAGTTTTAGATCTTTCGATCTTAATTAATAAGCGAATTAAGATAAATATAAAAGATCGAATCTAGCGTTTCGACGTTAAAAAGTAATCGCTCGAGATTCTAGCGTTATAATAATTCGCGGATATTTTAAAGAAGTATAAAACTATTTATATATTAGTTATAGTCGAAATAATAATCATAGATAGAGAATATAAAACTAATATAATTAAAATATAGAATATTTATATAGATAGCGTAGAGATTATCTTTAAACTTTCTAATAAATTAAAAGAATATAAAGATATATTCTTATTAAAAGAAGTAAATCGATTATTATTATATAAAAATCGCGATTATATTATCGAAACTACGGCGGAGTTATTATTTAATTCGCTATATAATTTATTTAATATAAAGTTAATAACGCTAAGAATCTATCTTAATAAAGCCTTAGCGAAGAATTAAATAAGATATTTTACGAGTTTAATAGAAGCTTTAATTCTCTTTATATCAAAGAAGAATAAAGGCTTATATTTATATATTAATTATCGAGGTCTAAATAAGATAATTATTAAAAATTAATATTTTTTACTCTTAATTAGCGAGACGCTTAATCGTCTAAATAATTTTAAGCGATATATTAAATTTAATTTAAAAAATACTTATTATTATATATAAATTCGTAAAGACGATAAGTAGAAAATAGCGTTTTATATATATTATGGGTACTTTAAATATCTAATAATATTATTTAACTTAACTAACGCCTTAATAACCTTTTAAACTTATATTAATAAAATCTTAATTAAGCTAATTAACTAATTTTATATAATATATTTAAATAATATTCTTATTTACTTTAATATAAAGAAGAAGTATCTAAATTATATAAAGTAAATATTTAATTAATTTAGACGATATAGTCTTTATATAAATCTAAAGAAATACAAGTTTTTCGTTATAGAAGTAAAATTTCTCGGCTTTATAATATCTATTATTAATATTACTATAAATAAATATAGAATAATTATAATCTAAGAGTAGTTAAAATTAAAAGACTACTATAATGTATAAGTCTTTTTAGAGTTTATAAATTTCTATCGAAGATTTATTTATTACTATTTTTAAATTATAGAATTTTTAATAGAATTTTATAAGAAAAGCGAAAAAGGTATTAAGTTAAGATTATTTCTATAACTTAAGATTATAGAGTATATATTTAAAAAGCTTAAAAGCGCTTTTATAACCGCGCTTCTTCTTAAGTATTTTGACTCTTAACTTTTGATTCGAATTAAAATTAATATCTTATTATTCGCTATAGCGAGTATATTAATTTAGCTATATATAAATAAATAATAATACTTAATCGCTTTTTATTTAAGAAAGATAATTAACGCGAAATATAATTATAAAATATATAATTAAAAACTTCTCGCGATTATTATAATATTTAAATATTAGCGTTATTATCTAAAGAGAAGTTTTTATTTTATTAAAATTCTTATTAATTATAATAATTTAAAGTACTTTATAAGATAATCGATATTAAATAATAAATAAGCTCGCTAAGTAATAAAACTCTCTTTATATAATTTTTTAATTTTATATAAATTAAATAAGATAAACTCTATTAATACGTCTTTAAGACGTCTTAATTATAAAGGCGAAAATAAATTAATTAATAAACTTCTCTTTATATTATAATAAAAACTAGCTAGAGTTAAAAGTCTTTTAAATTCTATTTTAGCTATTATTAAGATAGCTTATAAAAATAATATAAGCTATATATATAAAAAATATAATCTTAATAGTAAATTTCTTATTATATTAAATAATTTAAGTATAGATAAAAGTTTCTTAGATACTAATTCTCGAGAAAAAGTATTTTATAAAAAGATAATATTTAAGAATTTAATAACTGCGATAATATAAGAGATGTACTTAAACGTAATATATTCTTTAAGACTTAGAAAATCTTAATCTTTAAAAATTTAGAGAGTTTAAGCGAGATATTTACTTAATATATTCGTAATATAATTAATAAGCGACTTAACTCTATTACTAAAACTATTAATTATAAATAACTCGTTTTATATCTAATTATTAAAGTATTAATAACTAGTAAAATAGTATATAATATAAATAGTAAATCTATTTATAAACTTATAAAGATACTTTAATAAGAGAATACTTTTATTAAATAATATAAAGCTAAGAAAGTATTAAGTAAATAAACGCGAAGCGTTAATAATTAGACTTAAAATAGCTAGAGGCTATTAAGATATAATAATAAATTATATATATTTAAGAAAGGCTTAATTTAAGAAGAGCTATTAAAACGCTATTATAATAACTTTATAACTAGGTATTTCGATATTAATAAGATATTTAAGCTAATAAATAGAAAATACTATTAAAATAATATTCGCGTAGATATTAAGAAGTATATTAATATATATAATATCTATTAGCGAGTAAAGATAAAACGCTATCGCCTCTATAGTAAACTAGATACGCTTTCTTTATTAACGAGATTATAGAAGAAAATTATAATAGACTTTATTATAAATCTTTCTTCTAGTAAATATAAAGACTATATTTATAACTCGATCTTTATAATAATTAATCGATATATTAAAATATTAAGATATATATCTATTAATAAGACAATTAATATTATATAATTAGAGGAGTTATTTATAAAGGAAATTATTCTTTAATATAAAGTATTAGAAGATATCGTTATAAATCGAGAATCTATTTTTTATAAATACGTTTTAATTAGAAGTTTATTATTAAGTATAAGTAAAATATAAACTAAGTATTATTTTTTATTTATAAATCGACGAATAGATAAAGCGATAAAATTAGACTTTAAAATATTATTTAAGAATATATTATTTAAAGCGATAAGACGATTGGATAGAGCTTCTACTAATCGCGGAATTTACGTACTATTATAGCGAGTATAAAATAATTAATTATAGTCTATTCTTCGCTATATATAAATATTAGCCAGAATTTAAATTAATTACTAAGAATAATATTATCGAGAAAAGAATATTTATAGCGAAAGAACGTATTCATCTGCAAATCTGAAAAGTTCCTGCAAAATTTGAAATTGCTGATCGCGCGTTTGTCGCGGAAATTACAAAATCCGCCGGATTAGCAAATCTGATTTAAATCCGCCTAAATTCCGCCCAATTAGCAACTATAGTCTGCTTTTCATACGCTGTCCGCCGATTTAGTAAATCTAATTAGAATCTGTCTAAATTCCGCGGTTCAGCAACTGTTCTAATCTTTTCGCTAGTTCTACTAGTTTAATAGCAATACGCACGAAAAAGAAAGTTCTAATGATCGACGTTGCGACGGCAGGTTCTATAACGACAGTATCAACGTTAACTTAAATTTGGCTACGGAATTAGACGATTTAATGAAATTAATCGCGTGGGTGATACTCTGATATAGCGCACAATGATATGTATGTTGTTGATAATATATATTGATGCCATATGTATGTAGAATAGTACTTAGAGTGTATTAGGAGTGCATTACGCAAAATTTTTAAAGTTGCTGAAAATTTTTAAAGTTATTAAACTGATAGAACTGGCGGAAAGAGTTAGGATAGTTGTTGAACCGGCGGAAAGGGTTAGATATAGGCAAAGTCTGCTGAATAGGCTAAATCGTGCTAAATCGTGCTTATAGTGCGGACCGGCGGAAATCGTGCGGAAAGGAACTTTTAGATTTGCAGATGTTAAAGAAATCGATATAATTTAATAAGAGCTTATAAGACGCTAATAAAGCGTATAGAAAACGCAGTCGAAGTCTTATAATAAGAATTATAAATCGTAAAGATTTAATCGCGGTAATCTTATTATACTTTCTATAAAGAATTTAAAATAAAAGAAACTAAGTAAAAGCTTTCTAATAAGCTAATTAATTCTTTTATATTTAAAGTATATTAAAACGCAAGCGTATCGACTATAGCTATCATCACCTATTAAATTTACTCTATTTTTTATATATTATTACTAAAATTATATAAATAAAGACTTAAAGATCTAGATATCTCTAAGTATTCTATTTCTAAACTAATAAAGATAACGAAGAGTATTTAATAAAATTCATATATAAAAAGTATATAAGAAGAGTAAGATAAAATATCTTATTCGATAGAAAGATTATCTTAAGAAGTATAATAAATAGCTTAATAAAGAAGTTATAGAAAATATATAAGATCTAATTAACGAGTTTAATAAAGTATAACTTATAGATATTAAAAGCGTAAAGTATAAATATCGAAAAAGGGCTTAAAGGCTAATAATTTCAAAAATATCTAAAGATAAAGAATTTAGCTATAAAGAGTCGAATCTCGAGTATTATAATAAAAATAATATTAAAAAACTAATAAAAAGTATTAATATTCGAAGATAATAAAGAAAAGATTATATTATTAGAAGTAATAGATATCGTAATATAAGATATATATAAATAAAATAATAGGCTAATTAAACCCCTTAAAGATCTTATCGAAGCTATCGTTATCGATATTATTACTATTAAGATTACTATCTAAACCGCCCTTATAAATAAACC
Source organism: Letharia columbiana (assembly GCF_014066305.1). Classification (NCBI taxonomy): domain Eukaryota; kingdom Fungi; phylum Ascomycota; class Lecanoromycetes; order Lecanorales; family Parmeliaceae; genus Letharia; species Letharia columbiana. The sequence goes on from NW_023501083.1 coordinate 214,234, forward strand.
TCACCTTATTATCTATCTTATTATCCTTATCATTATTCTCCCTTCTTCTTTCTCTTTATTCTCCTCTTCTTCTTTATCTTTACTATTATTCATCTCGCTTCTATTATTATTACTCTCGAAATTCGAGCTCGACTTAGAGACCGCGAGAGATATATTTATTAACGAAAAATTAGCTTAAAATATAGTTAGTATAGATACGAATAATAAGAAATAAATATAAGAAGTATAAGTATATATAACAAGTAAAGGCCCATGAATTAAATTCATGAAGTTGGATTTTTCTAAGTTAAATCGAACTCTAATCGCTTACTATGCGTTTTTGACCTACTTCCACCACTATAAAATTGATTTAATCTATATAATATATAGGCACATATATGCGGAGAGAGGCGCGCTAAGATCTAATTAGGAAGGTATATCGAGTGTAAAGGATTAATCCGTAATAATTGCCCACAAAAAACAGAGAAAGGCCATATTCTTATGGCAAGAAGTATCGAAATACTAAAAAGAAATGGAGACAACGTGCCAATTAGTGGTGTGAATCCCACAATATCTCCTGCCGCAGGGAAATTTTTCGAATAATGAAATAGCTGTAGACATCGGACGGTTTCATTTATTCAAATATATATCGTCCGATATTTCTTCTATAGAGGCCGTAGTGATATACTATATTAATGTAGTAGGGATGATAGGCCAAGTTGCAGTGATGTTCTCCGCTTACTAAGTGATGATTTGATGTGGAACCGTGGAGAACATATGACGTGGGATCTTGGAGAGCTGAGCCGTGTTCTTGACGATGGTGGTCTTATTGCCGCTTGGTTTCCGCAGTGTTCTTTTAGTGTTCTCCGCAGTGTTCTCGATTTGCCTTTTAGTTCCTCCTCTTACTCCTTAATATAGTGGAGATGACAGGCTAAGTTGCAGTGGTGTTCTCCGCTTACTAAGTGATGATTTGATGTGGAACCATAGAGGCATATGACGTGGGATCTTGGAGAGCTGAGCCTGTTCTTGGTGCTGGGGGCCTTGTTGCCGCTTGGTTTCTCCGTAGTGTTCTCCGCATTCGCCTGTTGTAGATCCTCCTCTTGCTCTCCTCTTGTAGAGTATCAGACTGAGTAGCTAGCTGAGTGGCTGACTGAGTGGATAACTGATGTGACGTGGGATCTTGGAGAGCTGAGCCGTGTTCTTGACGATGGTGGCCTTATTGCCGCTTGGTTTCTCCGCAGTGTTCTCCATAGTGTTCTCCGCGTGTTCTCCGCATTTGCCTGTTGTAGTTCCTCCTCTTACTCCTTAATGCAGTGGGGATGACGGCTAAATTGCAGTGGTGTTCTCCGCTTGCTGAGTGATGATTTGATGTGGAACCGTGGAGAGCATATAACGTGGGATCTTGGAGGCTGAGCCGTGTTTTTGACGATGGTGGCCTTGTTGCCGCTTGGTTTTCCGCAGTGTTCTCCGCATTTGCCTGTTGTAGTTCCTCCTCTTGCTTCTCCTCTTGTAGAGTATTAGACTAAGTAGTTAGCTGAGTGGCTGACTGAGTAGATTACTGAGCTGATAGGGTAGGTAGTATTAATTAAGCGGCTAATCGAGTAGTATATAGGGGAGGACGATGACTGTAAATCCGTTCAGCTCTTTTGAGGGCTTTCTAACGCGTTTATAAGTAGTAGTAGGTAGCTATTGGGCTCGCTTGCGGCCTCGATTGCTAGCAATAACGGATTCGCGTTAGTAGAGGCTCTAAGAGGCGGGCAAAGGGGTGTACGTGCCTAAAGCGTTTAGTAACGTTTCGCAGGGGTACGAGAACGATTTGTTTATATTGGTGGAATTGATAGAATTGATAGAGTGGTGGAAGAATAATAATTACACAAACAAACAAATAGGTGGAAGGATTATTATTCGATCTCGGACGCGTCTGGTGTGGCTATTATAACTATCATATTTAAATATTTATTTCATCTATCAATAGTAAGCTAAACTTCATTATTTTTACAGCGTTAGAAAGCGTAAACTGAGCTCTATAATTTACGAATTATAAAGAATAGTATTTATAGGAAGCTGGTTATTTCAGAGTGTAAAACTTCTATATCAAATTTTTGATAAGGGAGCTTGGGAGGGCTAGCGGGCTGACTTGCCGGTCTAACTAAAGAGCGTAGTGACCCTGAATTTATAATTGGCTGCACATACTTGCAATCCAGGAATGAGTTCCCACGCTAAAATTTAGGTCTGGCAGGGTCTCCCAATATCTATGTTTATTCTATTATTTACTCCATAATCCAGCTATATTATATATTCATGGCTCACGACATCGAAATTAGTCTAGAGCTTAGAGTAGCTGTAGCTCCTGTAGACTACTGTATTGGAAAGTTTTAATGCATTGAGCGACAGCACGGGGGGAAATAAAAATTTCTCCCCCCCCTTAAGCAAAGAAAAAATTAAAGAGGCAAAAAAAAAAAATTTTTAAAATAATATAAATAAAAAAAAAAAACCCCCTTCGCCCGCGGGGACCAAAAAAAAAAAAAAAAAAAAAAAAAAAAAAAAAAAAAAAAAAGAAAAAACAAGCTCCCCCCCCCACCCCCCCCCCCCCCTTTTTAAAAAAAAAAATTTTTTTTTTATTTTTTTGAGAAAAAAAAATAAATTTTTTTTTCTTCTTTTTGGTTTTATTTTAGAAAAAAAAAAAATTAAAAAAAAAAAAAAAAAAAAAAAATATATAACCTCCCACCCCATTTTTTTATTATAAAAAAAAATAAAAAAAAAAAAAAAAATAAAAAAAAAAAAAAAAAAAAAAAAAAAAAAAAAAAAATAAAAAAAAAAAAAAAAAAAAAAAAAAAAATAAAAAAAAAAAAAAAAAAAAAAAAAAAAAAAAAAAAAAAAAAAAAAAAAAAAAAAAAAAAAAAAAAAAAAAAAAAAAAAAAAAAAAAAAAAAAAAAAAAAAAAAAAAAAAAAAAAAAAAAAAATAAAAAAAAAAAAAAAGGATTAATAATTTCATAACCCACCTCACCTCCACGTGGGGTTGGGGGAAGGTTGGGTGAGGAAAAAAAAAAAAAAAAAACAAAAAAACCCCCCTCCTCTACTTAAAATAATTTTTAAAAAAAAAAAAAAAAAAAAAAAAAAAAAAAAAAAAAAAATAAAAAAAAAAAAAAAAAAAAAAAAAAAAAAAAAAAAAAAAAAACATAATTGACAAAATTACCAGCAAGTCTTGTCAGACTGACGGATTGTGGCTTGAACATGAGCGGAGCGAGCCCTGCCCGAGCTTTTTAGGGATGCGATTAAGAGAAATCAGGCCACAACTTATAGCGCAGAACCGCCGACGTATCGGGAGCGCGTCTGTAGGTTCGCAGGGTACGGAGTAGAAGGGCCCTCGACAAACAGGAGGAAAGGGCGCTCGATGGGGGCTGCGGTGAGTGCTGGGAGTGCTGGGACTGAGGTTGAATGCATCTCCTAGTCTTATCGATTCGTACAATGTGCAACCACCGGAGTAGACCATGGGACGCCGAACTTACCGCTTCGTTCGACCTGGAGGACTTTGTTCTTTTACGCTGATAGAGCTCGACATGTTAGTCCTTGTCAAAGCCTGTCTATCGGGTATCGGATCCGTCAGGTCTGGTTCAATCATGTGGAAGCAAGATATTCACCGGGCAACGCCCCATTGGATGTTAGCCTAGGGCCGAGGATATGGTAGGCTGTACACTACCCTCAAATGTTCCGCTGATGCAGGTGTCTGTGAGCCGAAGCTCAGCGCTAAGACGTGGCGTTTCTTTGCAGCCTTATAGAGATCGATTTCAACATACATTCTTTGAGGTTCTGCTGTATCTTCATTGCACTTTCGACCCCGTCGTGGTTATTCAATGATTTATGGCCAACGTCTTTCTTTCAGAAGCCTTCCATATCCATCGTTGGTATAATCGAAAAAACGAGGGAAAGAGCGATGGTATAGAGGAAAGAGTGCTCCTGGTGTGTAGAGCTGTCAGGATTTGGGGGCGGTTTCAGCCTGGCCGTGCAAAAGCTGCATCGAATCAGCTTTCGCATTCTTAGACCCACAAGGCTGCAATGGATGCTTCAAAAATTGTTCATTGGTCAGGGAAAGACAGGCTTTGTCGATGGATGGCTCGATTCGTCATCAAGGCTAATCAGTCCTACACACACTATAAGTATGACCATTTCCCCTTTCTCAACCCTCCGGCCTATTCACCTTCATAAATCATACCTGCATTTGTGGTCTCAAGTATCTCTGCACCATGGCAGCTCCTACGTGGCCGCTATTTCTCCCGTACGTGGAGCAACGCCCCGTCGCATCCTTTCTTGAATACTATCCCAGCTCGAGTGCCAGTCAAATACCTCCTTTTGCTAGCATTTCTAGGCTACTAGGAGAGAGCGCGAACCCCGAGAAAGAAGCCGGAATCAGGAATGAAACAATACTGATCAACGATTTTCTCTTTCTGAAGAGCAGTCATGCGAAACGCTACGATGATGTCTTTCTGGATCAACCAACACAAGAGCCTCAACCGCCTGCTCAGTTTGGTGCGACTCTATCTCTGAGACGCAAGCCACTCGTCTCAAAGGCTCCCCAGGCTAGTGAAAATATCGCATCAGTGACAATAGCTGATTCTGCCGACGCTGAGGCTCTCACACCCACTTCAAACCAGTATAAGAAGCCGATCAACAGCCATTCGTATAGGAAAGATGAAATCTATGGCTCAGTTAGCACAGTATATTGTCAGTGTGATCCGCGTCTGCCGGCTAGGCGTTCCTGGCGTTTTGTGACCAGAAACGAAGAGGAGAGTCTCGGAAAACTATATTACGAATGCCCAAAAGTAGAAGCACGCTGCAACTTCTTACTGTGGGAAGACGACGCCGAAGATCGAGGATCAATCAGCAGCTTCCCATTGAAGGAACCCTCCGCTGAAGGCGCCCTAAATAGCACCCATACCGAACCTCCACCATCTCGCCCTTCTCGTGCGCCTAGTGAGCCACCTCAGTATGATTTGGCTACAACACAGATATCCGGCGCTTTCAAGCATGGCGGTTCAGATGGCACAACGTCCTACATTCTGCCCAAATGTTCCTCTAATCTGCACACATCTCCAGTTCGTGGTAATGATGAGCACACGAATCAAGGTTTCTCCAGACGGTCAAATTTAAACACCCAGCCATTCGATCTTGCTGGCAGAAAGACTGTGAATAGAGAGAATATCGCTACATGCTGCCGCCAGGAAGAGAGCAGCCTACAAAGGGGGACCCCTGAAGGCGGCACTGACAGCACTAATTTGCTTCTCCCGACTGCTGAAAAGAGTCCAAAGGACGATACCAAGATTACAAACTCTCACCAGGTAGGTTGTAGACCTGACAGCGGTAATCAGATCACTCCTACCAAGAAACGCAAGCTTCGATCTTTCATGGATGGGTATAGTTGGAAAGACGCGTCCCAAGTATCAAACTTGATGAACAAATGGACCGATGCCGAAATCTTGGATCCTTTCAACCTGGAGTTATCTCGCAAAGAAGCGCACGCGATGCTGGATCGTTTATTTGACCTTAAACTCTTCATTAAGGATGTAAGATCCAGCCTTCGTGATCTCAGTTCGCAAGTAGGTGAACTTCAACGCAGCTACACTAAGACAAGGTCCTTAATTGAACTGGGAGTCAAAGAGGATTCATTCACTGCTATCCCTAGCCACGGTACATCGATAGAAGGAGTGAAGGACACCGGCCTTCAAGATGTACAAGCTCCAGTGAAGCCAAAAAATGACAAAGAGCACACCACGAGTCTGTCTCCCATATTCAACCTCGAGAAAATCACAATACCATTGCGGGGCAGGGGTACAGATGCCTCAAGCGAAGACCTGTTGTTGCAGCCCATCGTCTCGACGTTCATGTCGCTGGACGAACGGTCACCTCTACGCAAGCTCGCTCCCTACGATCTATGTCAATCGAGCACCTCATACGCAAACCGATTCATAGAAAATGCGCTCTTGTATCCTCTTCCTCGCCTTCCTCGGTACACAAGGGGCCTTGAACCTTCTGGTCTAATCTACATGTACTCTATTCAAGGCAGCTTTGGCTTCGTCAAAATCGGCTACACGTCTCGAAAAGTCGAAACCCGGCTTGCAGAGTGGCAAAAGTCGTGCAAACACACCCCGTACCTCATATTTCCGAAAGCCCCAGAGGAGCAACAACAGATCCCCTACGTGCGTCGTGTCGAAGCACTGATCCACGCGGAACTCAGGGATTGCAGAGTCAGAGAGCTGAAGTGCCTCTGCAACGAGATAAACGCAAATGGAGCACAGAAACAACATATTGAATGGTTCAAGGTAGACATAGATCGCGCAAAGGAGGTAGCTATGAGATGGGCGACGTGGATGAGGTCTGACCCTTATGAACAGGTTTCGCCTGGAAATTGGGTGCTCCGAGGTGAGCACAAGGCTAGTCTCAAAGAGCTATCTCGAGCGACACCTAGAACTGAAACTCGTAAAGGTAGCAGTGTGAGCTTGCGGCCATCAATACCGAAGTCCGCCTCTGCTCCTTCCACACCCTATCTTGGGCCTGGGCCCAGGGCTGAGTCTTTAGCTAGACGGTCATTGAGTCCTAAATCATAGGACAGAAAGTTGGGCAAATCACCAAGTCATACCCCAGATTCTTTCATAGTAGTGAACACCAGACCCTGTGGGATTGCCTGTAGGAGAACAAGTTTTAGCACTGATTTGTTTCAAAGGTGCAGAAGGTGAGTTGGAATAAAGCACTCATGATCCTCTCCATCGTCTTCCCTTCTTCTCGACCATAGAAAGCCATTTGTCGAGATGCTTAGTTCATTGTAGTTGTGAAGCGCTATGTCTCCTTCTTGTATGCATCAGGAGGAATCTGTGTACCTAACCATTCGAACGAAGAAAAATATGTTATACCAATACCGGGCTCTCGGATTTGCAGAAGCGCAAGATTTGGAACTTAGGCTTGCCGGTCAACTCTGCTGAATTGAGACTGCAGAATGGGAATGTGAAGATATATGGAAACAGCAAAGGCGCAAGATTGGCACGCCTCTGACACTCAATCTATCGCTCTATGAAAGGTATCAAAGCAGTCATTACTAGCTCAAGGTGAGAGTATTCTCCCACTCAATCCTCCGCGCCTGAGCCCTCTGCTGACTTTCCCCGCATGTCTTCCTCAGCATATGCCACGCCCCGCCGCCCCTGCTAGCCGTGACGACCTCCGTAAAGGCTGCACAATATGACCTCCGCAACACCGACAATCCAGCACCTCATTCCGAACGAGGCCTTTGAGGCGAGGTCGTCCGCAATGCCCTTTCAAGCAAGGGTGTTCCCGCTGCAACATCCTCCGAACCCCTTTCCAATCTCGCTGGTAGAACTTGCCATTGGTGACGCTCGTGTCCGCACACCCGCGCCAGCGAGGGTTCACCCTGCGTCTGAAGTGTCGTTGGAGCTTCTCCACCTTTTCTTGAAAGCAGGAACGGCATTGCCACCTGGTGAAATCGACGTTGCGGCAGGTGCAGGTGGACTCCGGGCGTTTCGCCAGGAGCTCCGCTTCGTGTACTTTGCAGAACCGGACCAGGTGGGATTTGTAGAGGTTGTCCGCGTGTGCACCCATGTGGAAGTAGTCTTTGGTGTCTTGGATGTGGCTCTCGCACACGTAGGGTCTTACGGGTCCGTCGTCTGTCGGGAATTTGACTTGGTCCCACAGAGCATCGGGGAGCCCGCTCCCGTGCCTTCTCTCACACCTTTCACTCAGCGCATTCAGATCTCCGTCACAGAATACCTCGTCGCAGGGTAGAACTTTACCGTCGTACCGGCCCCGTTCGCGCCGACGTTTGTTCGGACAAGGCTTGTTCCATTTGCGGATGTTGACGCCCCAAGGAATCATCTCTGTGCAAGGCTGCGTTGCGCTATCCTGAGTATAATCATAAGGCCTTCGCGCTCGAAAATTGCGTCGAAGGGGATCCGTCAAGGCGTTACTCCCCGCACTTCGAAAGTTGCGACGGAGCAGCTTTTTGAATTTCCTGTGATTGGGTGGGTTGTCGTTGAGGTGTTTGAACATGCAAGTTTCGCATTCGCAATGGCAGTCTATCTTGTAGCTGTTGTTGCACGGGACGTTACACGATCCTGGGTCCGGCATATGTGTCTCATCGCATTCGGAGAGGAGCACTGATCTATTGGAGTCGAGGTCGAGAGGATCCGTACCGTTGCGTTTTCTTCTTCTCTTTTCCCCTTCACTTAATCCGGCTTCGCTATCTTCTTCTTCCTCTTCTTCTTCTTCTTCTCCCCCTCCTCCTCCTCCATCTCCTTCCCATTCTCCAACCAATAGTGGTGCCTCATTAGAAGGTAGCCTCCTGAGCCCATCTCCATCTGTAAACTGCAATTCTGGTTCTTCTCCACCAAAAATCTCGCCGATGTCCGATTCATCGTCCTCCGTGTCTGTTGCCATGTTCGACAATTTTAGTGGAGAAGGTTGGACGATAGAACAGCCCTGTAGCGTATGGCTATGCTGGACGGTGAGTCCAAGCAAGATGTCTAAGACGTGAAAGCTTGCCGGTCGGATTGCGCGAAAGTAATTGAAGATGGATAACAATTGCTCGCGAAAATTTATGTATTCACAAAAAGCGCGCAAAACGCAAGCTTTGATGAATGAGCTAGGAGATGGCCCGTATCCGGCCGGTCAAGGATTCACATAATGAAAGGCTTTGGGATTCACAAAGTGAAGCAAAGGTGAGAAATGCAAGTACAAGTCTCATCTCCGGATCCGGTCAGACGCAAATCGTGGGCAACAAAGCAATTCACAGCAACAGAAACTGAATGATGCGCGAGTGAAGCCACCTTGGATGCGGACTGGAGTGAATAAAGGATATGACCTACTGAAGCCAGGCAGAGAACATCCAATACTGCTTCACAAGTTGTTTCGGCTTCATCGTCCGTGCCACGCAGCAGCCAGCAGATGGTGGAAGACTTTGTCCAGCTGCACAGCAATGCTAACTTAGAAGATCAAGCGCCTCTACGGTCTTCGACATTATTCACCAGATCGCTTTCTGCAACTGCGTCCTTGACGGCACGAATTCGTAATCTGACAGGTCTGAGATTCTGTCAGCAGGGACCGTTGAGCGCCGTGACCAACTCACTAGGCCTCACTGCGAGCCATGATCTCCTAGGGACGTTTTATCCAATCCACTATCCAGTCCACGACCGTCATCTTTTGAAGATTCGGAGCGACGTTGTACGGTCTATGGAACAAAGATCCTCGACTTTGTATGAATCCACCCTTCAATCTTCCGCTTTCTCGCTCTCCCCGCGTTCCCTCCATCCTTTTCCCTCTCTATCCGCTTTACAGCCTAAACAGTGATACCACTCGACTATAAAACTTCACGCCGTTCCCGCCTCCTGATATACCCCATGAGCATAAATATTAAGTGAATCTGGGTGGGGAACGGTAGTATTGAGACCAGTACCATACTCATATAGATACTAGTGAAGCTGTCCTCCGGCCCGCTAGATACCTGGCTGGGCAGGAAGGTATGTGTGTATCAAGATGTCCTAGGCACTGACTGCTAAGTCCTCGAATTCGACGTGTTGTTCCAGGTATGTGTTGGACTCGTGAGGGCGAAGAAACACGTGGTTGAAGACGCCTGTAACTGAATTCTGGGAATGTACGTTTCAATGGTGTCGACTTCATCGTTTAATGAAAGGTTAAGCCGCTCATCAGAGATAACAACTTATTTCTCACGTTGCCAGTCTGGCTTAAGTGGGTCACTGGCAATAGGTACGATAGTTGGCCTGGAGAACGAGACAATCGTGAGCACCTTTTTGGCGACGGGTCCTGGCGAGGTCTGGAGATTTTACGATTTCTCGAATGCTGCTTGTTTGATGAGCGTGTCTACACAATAAACAAGATCCCAGTTTGATAGTACTGAACGGTAAGCCAAGACATTCTCGATTTTCGGCAATATTTACCCCGCCCGAGAATTGCAACATAAAGGCTTAGGCAGAAATGCTGGAAATTATGAGCAGAATATATTGGAATTTCCCGTGAGCCATTTACTTATTTCGGGAGTTCGTAAAGATCCTGTAACCATTCATCACACTATCATACCTCCAGGCTCTTGAGAATCTTTAGTATCAAATATTTCCTGAATAACTGAATTGAGTGTTTATCAAGTGCACTGACCTCTGGCATACCACTCGATTTGCTCGCACGACAATGGAAACGTCCGGCGCAACGCGTTTCGACATGACGGCTCTCCTCCACGACCTGCCTACCAACCGGGAAGCTCCACCAGTACCCCGACACTCTGCCATGTCCCGAGCGAGAGAAGAATATAAGAGGAAGAACGAAAATCTAATGTTTCATCGAAGGATTCAGAGATATAGAATGAAGGGCCGGAAACGAAGATTCGCCATTTTCCGGGTATTGCCCACCGAGATCATCGTGCTCGTGATGTGTCATACCAGGAGCGCCGATCTTGCAAATCTGATCCAGACCGACAAGTCCATGGATGAAATATTCCAAAATCATAAAATGTGGCTTTTCAAGCGGATGCAGATTTGCCAATTCTCAGAGTTCTCCGGATGGTTTGGAGACATGCCCGGATTCGATGGGCCAATACTGGGTAACAGTCGGACCTCCGAGCAAATCCAGTGTCTCAAAGACGTCGTATTCACTTTCGATTGGCGAATTATGGAGGTAGCGCCCAGTGATGATGAAGCTGCCAAGGTGTTTTTGCACCTACTGGAACGATATGGCGGATGGCGATATCTCTACTTCTTGAATGCGGTAAAACGTCACATGGAACAAGAAGCGCAGAATCTATACAAATTTTCGCATATGGCAATACCTTCTATGAACGAAGGGTCGGCCAAGGCAATGGTATTGTGCTTTGCCAGAATGTCATGGAGGGCAGCAACAGTTCTAGGTGGCGAGATGAAGGAGCCGGCAGATATGTCCGCAAGAGTGGAGTACCGACTCAAATTCTTCCAGCGGGAGCCGCGAACCCTTCAAAAGCTGATGACAAAAATCCTGCGACTCCTGATATATCGCATAGGAAACCGGCTGCAAGTGACAGACACTGTAACATTGTATCAGTATATACATCGATCAGCAGGGTTTGGAATTCTGATACCTGTGCCGTCAGAGGAAGAACTTTATGATTCGGCATCAGCAATAATGACTCGATTGCTTTTAGAGTGCTGCTTCTTTTATGGGATCACATTTGCAATGCAGCTGTGTGAGGAGCCAGTAAATGATGAAGTCAAGGCAGCCCAGTCATGGATCATACGACGCTTTGAGCATGCTTTGATGTACGCTACCAGATTCAGTAGTGTTGATACTGTTCTGATCGAGGACTCATCTATCCGAGAGGGATCGTTATGGGCTGCAGGCATCGGGTTTCCAACCCTTGGCTGGTTCAGAAGCAACAAAGCATCGGCCGGCGGAGTCATGTTGGCAGTCGAGCACGATGGAATGAGATCAGGCTGCCTCTGTTGCTGTATCAAGCAAGCTGATGTCCTCCTCGTTCGCTAAGATCCTTAAGGGGACAGACACCACTTAGTGATTAAGCTGTCACATAAGGATGATACTTGGCTCGTAGCGAAGACACTGTCCAACCAGGAGGATATTGATATCAAGGAAGTCAGTCGATAGATGCAGGTTGACAATCAGAATTGAGAATTGAACACACTGTACCTTATCATTTAAGATGGAGTATTACAATCTGGACGTGATGTTAAACCGTAACGCACCTTGCAAAGAAAACTTGTTTTTTAGAGCGTGGAGTATAAAAGTACAACATAGAAAAGTCTTTAGCTTGACAGGGTTGGTGCTAGAGTATTATTGTATGTTTTAGCTCCATGCTATTATTGGAACCAAATACCGTTTGCCATGCATTCCAAGCACATACGACACTCTTCCGAATTGGACTTTTTTCATTATTTTTTTTTAAAAAAAATTTTATAAATAAAAAAAAAAAAAAATTTTTATAAATTTTTATTTTTTTTTTTTTTTTTTTAATAATTAATTATAATTATTATAATATAATTATAATAAAAAAAAAATAAAAAATTAATATATTATATATTAAAAAAAAATTTAAAATAATAAAAATATATATAAAAAAAAAAAAAAAAATAAATTTTTAAATTTAATTTTTTTTTATATTTATTATTATTTTTTATTTTTTTTTTTTTTTAATTAAAATAAAAAATATAATTTATAATATTATATTTTTTTTTTTTATTTTTATATTTAATTTAATACTTAAAGTTATTTTATAAATAATCGTATATTAATTAATAATAAGAATAGATATTTTTAAGAGATATATAAGTCGAGAGTATATGATAACCGCCCAGGCCGAGGTAACAAATTAGCCGAGAATTCTCCGCATATCAACAACGCGTCTCTTTCCTATTCTTCTTAATAACTCCACCATACTACGTCTACTATAACTGAAATTACTACCCTATCTACTCCTGATAAGATAAAAGTAGCTTAGGCCTTAAAGCGTTAGAAAAGAGAAGTTTAAGATAAGATAAGAAAGGAAAAGCTTAAGAAACGTGATAAGCTTCTCGAAGATATATCTAAATTATTAGAGTATTAATTAATAGAAATTCTATATCGTAAGACCATTAACCACCTTTCGAAAGGCCTAAAAGTTACTCTATATTTAGTGTTTTCTCTCATATAAACTACTGCTATATGGGAAATACTTTACGATAATATTAATTTATATATCTCTCAGCAGAGTACCCTTAGTTCTATTTAAGAATCTCTTAAGATCTCGAAGCTAAAAATCTTTATCGCTATTACTATCTATATAAGAATCTATTACTTTTCTACTATTTATAATTACTAGAGAAATAATAATATTACTTTAGTAACTTCGATTGTTACTAGATAAATAGCTCGAAATCGCTACGTTCTTCTCCGCAGATATATTTATTACTCGAATCCCGATATAGAGAATAATTTCACTATTAAAAAGGGTAAATATAAGAAACCTATATGATATAGAAAGCTTCTTCTATTCGCCGATAAGATACGAAGCAATTAAAAGAAATTACGCACTTAAGTTTCTACTATATAATCGACGAATATATAATTAAGAAGACGAAGCGTACTTATTATTCTATTATAGCTTTAGGCAAGTTAATTAAGGAGGGATATAAGCTATTCGTAATTAATGATAAGGGCTATCTTTATAATTACGCATAGTATTCGTCTACGAAAAGCCTCGAGAGTAGATTAAAAGTTAAAGATCTCGGAGAAACATTAGTTATAATATTTAAATTAGCTACTAATATACTACTCTCTAACTCTATCCTCTTTATAGATAACTATTTTATCGAATTAAAGCTTACTAGAAAGCTAAAGACCTTAAGAATTACTATATATAGAACTATAAAGCTAAATTAAATAGATCTTTCGAAATTACTTATAGAGATAAAATAGATTTTTACTAAGGATATTTCGTATAAAGTTCTTATTATAGTAATTTAGAATAATATTCTTATAGTAGCTTAATAGAATAATAATCTTATTTTAGCCTTTATTACTATCTACGATATTAGAGAGATTAATAACACTATTACTAAAAAGAGAAAGCGTTTTAATAGAATAAATATTAATAATCGTATTATTTTACCTACTTTTAAGAAGAATAGAAATAACGTTTAATAAAAGGATTTCGATATTTCGAGAATATTCTTCTATTATAACTTATATATAGGGGAAATTAATCGATTTAATATATTAGTAGTTATATATACTTCTTAGCGAGCTTATAATTAAACTTAAATATCTCTATTTACTTAATATCTTAACGAGAGTCTCTCTAATACTTTCAAACTCTATAAATCTATAGAAAAGAAGCGTTAAAAGCATTAGAGTTTCCTAAAATAAGTAGTAATAGATTTAATAAAGGATGGAATATCTAGTCGAAAAATTCCATCTCCGCCCGCAATTACTACTCTCTCTAAGCCACTACGAGATAATTATAACTGATAAGACATAAAAGATAGTAGAACGTATGTATAGTGTCGTATAGATATTAAGGATAGGGGTTTTAGTAGAGAAATAAGTGGGAATAGAGAAAGTTCTTCTAGGATTAGAGGTGGCTATACTATATATAACGTCTTTCTATATCGCAAAGAGAACTATATAAAACGATTTCATAGTAGAGGGACTATAGTGAAGTCTAAAGAGTAGATATAGCGCTTTTTTAATGTATTATAATAGGGTGATAAAGTGTTATAATGTGTAGTGGTAGAAAAAATCGAATTTGTTATAGTTGGGCGGTTATCGAATATCGAGAGCGTTATTATAAATTATTTTAAAGTAAAATTAAAGAAGAAGTAATAAGAAATATTAAGTATATTAATAAATAAGATAAAGAATCTAATTTTAATTGCGAAGACGAGATTCGAAAAGAGTATTATCTTTTAACTTATACTATTACTTTTTATATTATTTAAAATAGCTTTAATTATTATATCTTTAAATACTTAATTAAATAAGTAATACGCTAAGTTAAATTATATATCTAAATATTAACTATTTATTCTAAATAATAATAATAATAATTCTATTAATATCGTAGTTATACGCTTTAATTAATTTATATATAATAAGATTAACGTTAACTTTATTTTAATAGAAAGCTTATTTATATAATCTTTATAAGTTCGAAAATTACTATTAAAGTAGAGTTTAATATCGATATATTATAATATTTTAGCTTTTTTCGAATTTATATTTATTAGCTATTAATAAGATATATCTAATTAATAAATAGTAAATCTTTTAACTAGCGTACTTTAATCTTAAGATTCTTTATATATAATTACTAGATTAAATTTTATTTTTAAATATATCGATAACGATTAATATAAAAATACTCGAGATTATATAAGATTAATATTATTTTATTAAAGATACGATTATTATAAAGATATCGCTCGATTAATTAGAAATATATCTATAATTAAGTTTTATTTATTATTCTCTAAATAATATACTTAATCTTTAATATCTTCTTTTATCGAAAATTACTACTTTAGAGAATATTTCGAAAATAATTATCTTTATAAATTTTATAAAGATTATTATAAATGCGTATAAACTAATACGAATTTAGATATAAATATTATCTTATTTAATCGAGTATAATAAGTTAATTATATTCTATTTCGCGTTTATAGCGAAGTATAATAAAGATAATATCGCGGCGCGCTTCGATATATTATTAGAGTAATATTTATCGCTATATATTATTATTATAACGAATATCTATAGAATAGAAGTTAATAATCTAAATATTTAGAGAGTTATTTAGTAACTACTATTGTTATTTATTTAGAAAGTATATTAATATTTAAATTACGCTATACGCTATAGTCGTAAATAAATATAATTTATTCTACTATATTTATCTTAATATGTAAATTTTAAAAGTAATATAATTATAACTAAGAATAATATAGTAATAAAGACTTTTTCTAAATTAAAGAAGTTATACGCGAATTATATAAAGGCTAATCGACGAGCTTAAATAATATCTAGATTATATAATCTTATTAATATATTCGCTAAAGACTATATTTATAATATTAATCTTAAATTTTTTAATAATAAAAAGTATAGATAGTTAGATTATATTAAGTCTTTTCTATATTATTTAGCTTATAATTTAAAATTATAGACGCTTATAGATATCTATATTAAATTAAATAAATTAGCGAATAAAAACTCGCTTATATAATCTTAATTTATTTTTAAACTTAATATATAAAGAAAGTATAAGGCGAGTAAAAAGTTTATCGATTCTTATATACGCTTTTTATTATTACTAATAATACTCGATAAAGTATTAGAGAGTTTAGCGATATAGACGAAATATATTTATAACTAAAAGATTATATAATAGTAGTTTAATAATAAATAACTTAAACTCTTATTATATTATTTAAAGATCTTAGAGATTTTAAAATAAAAGCGAGTAATAAATTCTAATTAAAGAGAAATATTCGATATATAAATACTTTAAAATAATATAAAGCGAAAGCGATATTTAGATTTACGCGTAAATATAAAATAGATTAATTTCGATAAATAATGAAATAGTTAGATAATTAATTATAAATATAAAGATATTATTATAATAAAAGCTAAAAGAGCGATTATAAAAAAGATATATAATATCGCTAATAATATAAGTATAAAAAGTAATAATCTTAATAAGAAGATAATAAGATTAAAGTAATTAATTAAAATTATAAAAAAGAGAGATAAATAAACTATTAATAGTTAAATCGATAAGTTTTATAATAAAAAAGATTTAATATTAAGAAAAAGTTTAGAGAAAAAAGTAAAAAGATTAATAAGATAATTAATAACGCCGCGGCGGGTATAATAATTATTATAAAAACTATTAATAAATAAATATATAAAGTTATTATTAGCTCGATCTTATAAATATAAATAAATTTCTATACGATATCGTAAATAAGTAAAAAACGATAAACCCGCGTAATATAGATTTATCGTCTATTTATAATAGATATAAGTTTTATTTTAAGAATTAAGAGCTAAAATTAAAATTATTAAGTTATTAAATATAAAGATTTTTATAATAATAAGATTTAAGAAGAGATCGTCTTTTTAATTATTATTATTTATTATCGAGAAGTCTTAAATATAGCGCTTATTATACTTAGATATATTTTTATTTAAGTAATTAAGTTCTAAATAAAATAGATTAACTATTAAATTTAAAGAGAATCTATCTTTTTTCTTATATTATATAAGCGACTTATATATAAAATTAATAGCTATACTTTATATATTCTCTATAATAAACTTTACTAGATAAATATTTAATATTAATTTATCGAAGATAAACTTTACTATTCTTCTTAATTCTAAAAAATAAAAATTATTAAGCGTTTAATTTTTAAGTAAGATATCGCTATATTTAGAATAATAGAATCGATTATATTAGAAAATCTTAAGATTATTATTTAAAAACTCGAGAAGATAATTAAGCTTAAAGCTTATATTTAACTTATCTTATAAATTAATAAAATTATTTATTAATACGTATCGCTATAATTATTTTATTATTATCGATAAGTCTATAATATAAAACGTATAAAGTATAATTTATATATACTTTAAAGTATTAATAATCTTCGCTTAAAAGAGAATCGCTATATAATATAAGACGTAGCGAAAAAAATTAATATTTATATATTTAATAGGGTAGTTAAGTATTAAATAGAGCTTAATATAAATATAAAAGTTTTAATAATTTTAATATTATTAATTATAGATTAAGAATTATATAGCGAGAGTTATAGATAGCGCTAAGATATAAATTCTTATTAATATTTAATTTAATATCTAAAGTTAAGAGTCGTCTTAATTAATACTTTATACTTCGAATTAAAATTTTATATCTTTTATTCTATTTAAATTAATATACTTTTATCTTAATAATTTAATTTATATTTCTACTATTTATACTTAATAATTATAAATAATTAAATTCTTTAATATCTAGAAATTCTTTAATTAAATAACTTTATTAATAATTTATTATATATTATAAAGTAAATAAATTAATAGCGTTATTTATTTTTTAGTAAATCTTATAAAGTAATTATAATAGATTTAGATAAAGATATTAAAGTTTTAATATCTCGCCGCGTAAAGTCTTAATAAACTATATTCTTAATTATATTTTAAAATTATTATATATTAGATAAATAACTATATTAAATATTAAATTATCTTTCTTTAACTTAAGCTAGCGCTTAAATATATTATTTAATATATATATATTATTAACTATTATACTCTTATCTTTAAAAATTAATATAATTAAAAAATATTTTATTTTAATTAATTTTAATCGCTTTATTATTAATATTATTACTAATTATAAAAAGTCTATATTATAAGATATTAATATATATATCGCGAAAATTATCGATTTTATATAATATAATTAAATCTAAATAAATATCTAATTAATATTAAATTCGTTAATATATCTTTTATTATAAAAGAAATATAATTAATTTATATATTAAGATATTAAGATATTATATTATAAATAATTTATTTAGTTAATAATAGCGTTATATTAAAATATTATATATATTATCTTAATAATCTTTAATTAAATTATTTCTCTTTTAATATTAAAGCGATTATAATTAATTAAAATTTACGATAATTATTAATTCTTTTCCTATATCGCTCTTCTATATATTTAAAGTTATTATATATTAAGATAATACTCGAAGCTTACTCTATCGTCTATATATATTACTTTATCTTCTTTTTTAAATTAGATATTCGATATTATAATATTAAAATATAAAATAACTAAATTAAATTAATATAATATATTAAATATTTATTATTAAGCCCCCCCTTAATATAAATAAAGCTTTAAAATAGTTTAAAAATTCGATAATTTATAAAGGCGTATTTAATAGTAAAGAGTTACTAGAATAAGAGTAGCTAGCTAATAAACTAAGATATTAAAAGAATTTATCTTTAAGAAGAAATAATTCTCTTAATAAATAGTTTAAAATAGTTAAAGTTAATAAGATATTAACTCGATTATTATAAAAATTATATTTTTAAAGAATTATAGATTATTAAACTTAATTTCTTTTACGAAAAAGTAAAAATTATTAAACGTCTAATAACGCGCTAATATTTCAATTTTTCGATTTAATACTTCGACGGCTATTTTCTAACTCTAGACTATTATAAATTCGCGCTTTTTAAACTTTACTATTTTATTAAAATCGATATTTTTTAAAAACTTAATATATATAAAGTTTAGAAAATACTTTTACGCTATTCGAAATATATATATACTTTAATATTTATATAGCGCTTTAAAAAAGCGCTTTATATCCTAGCTTATATCGTATAATATTTTTAATATATATTTTATTTTTCCTTTATTCGAGTATTTAAAATAATACTTTTTCTTCTTTATCGACTAGCTTCTAGATTTTAATTATTAATTATTTTAAAAATATTTATTATTAAAGAAAGATTAAATAAAGAAGAGTATCGTAATATATAAAGATATAGAATTAATATTACTAATTAGAGCGCGATAGCGTCTTTTAAATAATTAATTAAAGACTTTAAGAAAAAATAATAAAAAGCGAGCGGGTGTTATAAAACTTATCGAGAGTTTAATAAATAAAGATATAGTTTTTATTTCGATAATAAATATTAATAATTATTATAATATATACTATAGATCGCAATATTAATATTAATATTAATAAAAAGTATTATAATATAGAGAGAAGAGAAATAAAAAATTAATATTAGATAAAATTTTGTAACGTAATTTTATTAGCGTTTAATAGTATAATATTATTACTTTTAAGCGAGATAAACTCTTAATTAGTACTATTAAGTATTATTAAAATATCTATTTTTAAAAATAACTTTTTATTTTATAGAATAATCTTTCTATCGTTTATATTCGAATTTATATTAATTTAAATATTTATAATATCTTAAGACGATAAGCTTATACTATCTACTTCGCTATTACTTAATCTTTATTTAAAATTATATTTATATACTCTTAAACGATTAGATTATTTTATATTATTCGATATATTAATATTTATTTAATTAAATAAATTAAAAGAAGCTAGATTTCTATTAAAAATCTATAAGAAATAGAGTTATATTTATTAATAAGTTTTAATAGCGTTTTAGTTAGCGTAGTCTACTTAATATATATAAGCGCTAAAATTAATTATATATTAGACTTTATATTATTTAATATCTCGTTATTCTTTTAAATATATATAAATTAAGATAATATTATATATCGCGCTAGCGCGTTTAGCTTAATAATAATAAATTTATAAAGAATTTTAAATCTTATAACTCGTATATTACTACGTAATAATAATATTAATACGAAGTACCCGAATTAATAACTATCCCTCTTTTCTATTTAAAGCCTCTTTATATTATAAATCGAATTATTTATAAATACCTCGCGCGACTTAATCTTATTCTACTATTCTTTAATATAATAGTAGAATTTAAGAACTATCTCGATATAGCTATTAATAATTTTTTTATTTAAAAAAATTAATTTTTAAATAATATTCGCGCTATAATTATATTATAAATATATTAAAATATTTATATTAAGATAATAAAAGAATATAGAGTTCTTAGATTAAGAAAATTTTATATAATAGAGATATAATATTAAGCGTATATTTTAATCTAATTAAAGATACGCGTAAAGAGCTTAATAGATTAGATTCTATCGAATAATTTATTACGTTAATAAATAAAATATTATTTAAACTTAATCTTTATTTTTAAATATTATTTGATTTTATTTAATAATAAAGATATATTTTCTTAGTTAATATCGAAGATCTTTTATATTATAATACTTAATTTAAAGATTAAAGAGTATATTAAAAGAATTTAGATAATTATAATAAATATAAATTAATATTAATTCTAAAGCGATAAGAATATAAAGCGCGTTTATTCTTCTTATATTATCTACTATATCGGTTATAATAAGATTCTTTTATTTTATTCGCTTTAGAAAATCGCTAGAAAGGCCTTTATACTTATAAATAAATTAAGTTTATTTCGCTATAGTAATATCTTTATTATTATTTATATAATTTATATCTTCGCTATTTAAATTCTTATTATTATTAATATCTTTATTCTATTAATTAATTAACTTTATAATATTACTCTTACTTTTTATCTCTATAATCTTTTTATAAAGAGAATATTATTATCTTTTATTAAGAAGAGAAGTTAAATAGCTATCTCGATTTCGCTTAAATCGTATTAAGCTTATATATTTTATATTTAACTTTTTAAGTTTAATATCTATAGGCGATAATAATAAGCGAAACTAAATAGCCTTCTTATTATTAATATTCTAGAGATTCTATTAATCTTTAGAAATAATTTCTCTAGTATTAAAACGTCTAAATTAAGTATATTTTAATCTTCTTATAATAAATATAACTATTATATATATCGCTTTAATATATAAAAATCGCTTAATTATATAATTAATATATCTAAGATAATTTTTATTTAAATCTATTAACGTCTAGTTCTTAATAGTCTACTTCTAGACCTTTCGAATAGTTATAATATATTTATTCTTATAATTTCGATTTCCGCTTACCCGCTTTTATAGGTTCTTTAAAAACATCGAATTTAGAATATTATAGGCGTTATACTTTATATTAAAATTAGCTTTTTAAAGTTCGTTATTTATTATTATTCTTTATACCTCTATTAATATCTTATTTATAATTTTTAAGCTATTTATAATCTTTTCTAATATATCTTTAATTAATATTAATTATACTCTATTATTACTAACTTATATAATTAAATCATATATTCTTTATCTAATATTTTAAATTAATACTCTCTCTAAAACTTTAGTATTAAGAGTGAGAATAAAGTTAGATATTATAATATAAGATTAGAATAAAATTAATAGCTCGAAGAATTAAAAGAAGTTATTAAAAGAATTTAAAAGGTAAAGTTAATTTAAAATATTTTAAAATATTTTAAAATATAAGAAAAGAAAACTTATAAATAATAAAAGTAAATATTAATAAAGATAATAATAATAATAATTAGATTAATAAATAGTAACTATTATATTTAATTAACTAGTATATTTTACTAGCGCTTTTTAATTCCTTTAAAAAAATCGTAAATTTTAAAATTAAAAGTTGAAATTTAAGAAAGAGAGAGACTATTTAAATTATATCGAAGATAGAATATATAGTTAAGACGATAGTATTATAATTTTAAACTCTAAATAGATATTAAACTATAAAGACGCGCGGCGTAGTTTTATTATATATAAGTTATTAACTTAAGCTAATATTAAAGCTTATATTTTAAATAATAATATATAAGCTATATAGTTTAATATTAAGATATAAAATCGCGTAACGCGCTTTTATCGTTTATAGCTCTCTTCTAATTATAATTTATCTTTACTTATTCTTTAATATATAAACTAGACCTAGCTCGTAGTCTACTTTTTTTTTAACTTTTTTAAATTATTTTAGAGATTATATTACTTTAATTATCGTTATTTAATTAAAATAAATTTATTTACTCTTTTAATAGTCTTTTCTTTTACTTTATTACTATAACTAATATAAATATAATCGCGAATAATAATTAGACTTTTTTTAATATAATTACTATCGCGATAATTAATAATAAGTTATATAATAAAATAGCTAATAATAAGTTATATAATAAAATAACTAATAATAAATTATAAGATAAAATAGCTAGTAATAAATAGTAAGATAAAGCTTTAATATAAATCTAATATCTCTTTTATATATATTATTATTAATATAGCTATTAATCTAATCTCGGCCTTAAATTAGAAGTAACTTAACTCGAGAGATATATAAAGAGCGTTTTTTTAACTAATAATAAGGTCGAGATAAGTAATAACGATATCGAGGACTTATTCGATTCGCCTTCTCCGTTTTTTCTTATTAAGTCTTATATTAAGAAATTAAAGATCTCTTCTAGCGTTATTAAGAAGTTAACTAAATAAAAGAAAGTAATTTTAAAATTAAAAAAGAGGTTTTAGAAGAATAAATCTACTTAGAAGTTTAAAGATAAAGAATTAAAGAGAGCGTATAACGAATCTATTAATAATGAACTTAATAATATAATAACTTTCGAGTTAACTTCTATAAAAAAGAAACGCGGGGTATTAAATATAGCGAAGCTAGTTAAAATAGTAACAGCTAAGTTCTCTACAAACTACTATATTCTCTATAATTCGAAGAAGGAGAATATAAGTAAATTAGTCTTTTATTTATATATTAAATTCGATAACTATTTCTTATATATTCTCTTTATACTCGCGAATATTAAAGATTTTAAACTTATTTCTTAAGGCGGCGTTCGTCTTAATAATCTATATATTACTATTATTATTAAGTCTAAGTAGTTTAATAAAAAATAGCTAAATACGTTTTAGAGAGTTAAATTTAATTCGAATAATATAACTCGTAATCTTTATAATTCTCTTAGATATATTATAAAAGTCTATAAGAAGATAAATAACGTCGATATTAATAATAAGATCCTTATTAAAGAAAATAAGAATTAATATTATCTTTAATATCGAGAATTTTATATACTAGATAATTAAGAGAGTCTAAATAAAGATCTTTATTTAAAGTAGCTAAGTTTCGAAAAAGATCTTTATATCGAAGTAACTTTTAAGAAAAGCTATTTTATAGCTATTTAATCAGCGCTTAGCCACTCTAATAATAATATATTTTCTCTTATACTAGATTTTATATAATTAACTCTAAAGAAGAAGAATAGCGAAGTTATATTTATAAAAGCTATCTTATATAAGAAAGAGAAGATATTTAAGAAGTTAAAAAAGAGTAAAGTCTTATCTAATCTCGCTAAAAATCTATAAAGTAAAAACTTTAAATAATATAGTATTTAATGAAGAGATTAGATAAGAAATTAATTATAATTAAGATAGTTTTTTATAGCTTAATTATATAATAGCTAGATAAATTCTATTAGATAATTAATAGATAGATTTATATAGATCTTATATAGAATCTTTAAAAGTAATAAATTCTATTAAATATATATTTAATTAAGTTAATATATAAATCGCTAAAAGGTTCTATAATATATAAATATACTTAGTACTATATAGAGTATCGTATTAAAATTTATCTATAATAAAATTATTCTTATATATAAATAATATTTATAGTATATAAATATTATATAGAATTATAAAAATAAGTTTTATTTTATATTACGTCGTTAAGAGAATATATTTAATCTTAAAGTAGTAAAGCGCGTATATCTTAATAATTATCGATAGAAATAAGGTGGATCTAAATGTAAGTTTCGGATTTGCCCTCAAAAGGCTTCCTTTAAATTTCTTTTTAAAAAAAAGGAACAAAACAAAAAGGGAAAAAAAGGGGGGCGAAAAAACAAAGGGGTTATTTTATTTAAAAAACTTCTAAAGGGAAAAAGAAAAAAAAAAAGGCCAAAACAAAAACCCCAAAACCCACCAAACCCCCCAAAAACCAACTCCAAAAAAAAAAAAAAAAAAAAAAAAAAAAAAAAAAAAAACAAAAAAAAAAAAAAAGGAAAATAAATAATTAAATACTTTTTTAAGGAAAAAAAAAAAAAAACCCCAAAAAAGGCTAGGGGGAAAGCAAAAAAAAAAAAAAAAAAACCAAAAAATAAAAAAAAAAAAAACCAAAAAAGGTATTAGAGAAGTAAAGACAAAAAGAGAGGGGGGGGGAGGGGGGGGGGGGTTGAATTTTTTTTTATTTTTTTTTTTTTTTTTTTTTTTTTTTTTTTTATTCACTTCCTGTTTCTATCCTCAAGCAGAAGGCATGTCCCCAATATGCAAACTGGGCGAGACAGAGTGATGGAAAAGAGCTATCTGAAGGGCGATACCAATTGCCCTTCCAGAGGCCCTCAGATGAGTGCCGTACCTTCTATTCGCAGGAAGTCGAGGATGCAATTGAACGCTTAAGACCTAAGATTGCTGACCCAGACCTGTTTCGCCTTTTCGAGAATGCATTTCCGAATACACTCGACACTGCTGTCAAGTGGAAGGGCTTTGCATGGAAAGACAAGCAGGAAGGTGCACTGACGGACGAGGATCTGGCTTTTGTTATCACGGGCGATATGTATGCGCTTCCTTCCTTCTATTCCTGCTCCGGCGCTGACTCCCGGCTAGAAATGCAATGTGGTTACGCGACTCAGCGAACCAGATCCTATCCTACCTACCAGTCCTCCAAGCATCTGAGGATCCCAACTCCTTGGCCGCGCTGTTTCGCGGCGTGATCAACGTACAGTCTCGTTACATCAAAATCACCCCTTACTGCCATGCCTTCCAACCACCACCAGAGTCGGGCATCAATGTTGAATTTAATGGTGCATATACAATGAATACTGTGCGTATGTTTGGGAAGCTGGGATATGATCAGAAAAAGACGTTCGACTGCAAATGGGAGCTTGACTCCTTAGCTTCGTTCTTACAGATTTCGTCTGATTACTACAATGCTACTGGGGATATCGGGCCATTCGAGAAGTATCTGTGGATGGACACAGTTGAGGTAATCCTGGCAGCTGCAGAAGCTATGCGAACCGCGACGTACACACCAGATGGTAGGACGAGCATGGCATAGCGGTCCCTACCCATGGCTGACTTCCGCAGGGCACATCGCACCCAGCGGGTACACCATGAAAGGCAAGACGGATAGAGCTACAGAGACGACTTCAAACGATGGCATAGGTAACCCTGTCATCTACACCGGTATGGTGCGCTCGACCTTTCGCCCCTCAGATGGTAACTCGCCCGAGTCTCACCAGCAGTAGGAAGTCCGATGACTGACAGAAACCACAGACGCAACCATCTTCCAATACCTAATACCCTCCAATATGATGTTCGCACGGTACCTCGAAGAGGCTGGTCTCATAATGCAAAGAATGGATACGCAGAGAAGTAGAGATCTAGAATCGAGAATGCAGAGCATGGCCTCGGAGATACGCGCTGGAATCACGAAATACGGCATAGTGTCACATCCACTCTTTGGTGCTATGTTTGCTTTCGAGGTCGATGGTTATGGTAGCCAGGTTCGTCTCCCCACAATCCCAATAGAGAGATGCTCTACGCTTACATGCCGTGTCAGAATACCATGGACGATGCCAACCTGCCGAGTCTGCTGTCAGCATCCATGATGGGCTACGTTAGCCCGCGCGACGAAGTCTACATGAACACAAGGCTGTTCGCCCTTAGTGAGGCCAACCCATACTGGGCGTTTGGCAATGTCTTCAACGCAATTGGAGGACCGCATACGGGGCCTACGAAAGCATGGCCTCTGGCTAGCATCGTGCGCGTCTTGACTAGTGGGGATATAAATGGGGAGGAACAGAGGGACGAACTGAGAACGATCTTGGGTACTACGGGCGGTCTTGGTGAGATGCTAGGAACTGCGTACGATTCTGGCACTTGAGGCTAATCACATACAGGTCTTATACACGAGAGTGTTGAGTCACACAACGCTAAAGACTATACTCGGTCATGGTAAGCTCTTCATCGCCCCTCTTGGTTTTGGAATACCCCTAGACTGACGACTGTGGCAGGTTCGGCTGGGCCAATGGTATGTTTGGCCAGATGATCCTCGACATCGAAGCGCGAATGCCCCATATTCTGGACGACAGCTATCAATAATCCGACTCCTCCAATATTACTTTCCCCAACCACTGGTATTAAAAGCCTCATACATCAGTATGGCCGCTTTGCATGCCGCCTCCTCTTTCACTATCCTGGCCCGTCTCGCCGCCACCACCAACGAACCCCTTGTTTCCACCGCCCAGCGCGCCTTGAACATCTACCCCTCCTCCACCGCCTCCTCCATCTCTCTCATCCTTAATCTCCGCCTGCTCCGCCTTCTTGCGATCCAGGTCAGATGTAAGGCTAGTCTGCTCGCCGAATCCGTGCTTGCCCTCTTGTGCGGCTGCTATGTCACCGTCACCAGCTGCGCGCATTTGCTCGCCTTCTTGATTGGATACGGGGCCGCCCATCTGTGCGCATCATGTGATTAGAGATGTGTCGCTCAAGATCAAAAACAAGACCTGAAATGTGACCCTCACGCTTTCGTCGGCATCACCGCTAGAGTCCTGTGCTCCGTAGCCTAAGCTGCTTGGCATGGCTTCGTTCTGCGACGCACTCCCTCTATCGCCAACTGTGTCATTGGGTTCACGGCGCTCATAGGCGGGGTCTGAGCGTTGCTGGGATGCGCTTGTGGAGGTAGCATCTTTCCTTTCAGAAGCCGTTTGGTCAGCGGGATTGTCAGGGTTGTCGTAGGCTGTGTCGATTGAGGGCTGGGATGGTGCTTGAGGGTCCATTTGAGAAAGGATTGGGCTTGAGTTGGCTAGATTTTTGGGATGAGACTCCTGAAAATCTGGCACTTTTGGATGTACAGGCGCAGTGTGCAGCGTATAAGACGGGTATATGTTCGTAGAACGTTGTCAAAGCAGTTTGCTGGAGCAGCAAATTGGTCGTTTATTGTGGGCTATGTTCTTTGAGAGTGACGTAGAGAAGCCCCACATTAAACTGCCCTTTCACTCTTGCTACCCAGCGCTCAACTGCCGTCATCATCATATTAGCGTCAAGCTGGCCTGCTCTTCCAATCCGCCTGTACCTCGATATCATGACACCTCCGACAGGTGCGCATATTATTGCCAGAAGTCTGCGAGATCTGGGCATCACAGTCATATTCGGTATTGTCGGCATACCTGTCGTCGAGATAGCGGAGGAAGCTATCAATTTGGGGATCCGTTTCATCGGCTTTAGGAACGAACAGGCCGCAGGCTATGCAGCGAGCGCCTATGGATATTTGACGGGGAGACCAGGTATATGTCTTGTGGTAGGAGGGCCGGGCGTGTTACATGGCATGGCTGGTGTATGTGTACTCATGGGTAGCTGTCAAAGAAAATACATTTCACCCATCTTCACTCATATACCATTACTTCTTCTAGAGCCCCCATGGACTAATGAGACGTACATAGATCGGCAACGCAAATGTAAACGCTTTTCCTCTCCTCCTCCTCGCTGGTTCCTCGGAAACCAACCTTGTCTCCCGCGGAGCATTTCAAGAACTCGATGCCATCTCCCTCCTCACACCTCACACTAAGCTGGCCCTGCGCCCTTCATCTCTCGAATCAATACCAGATGTCATACAAAACACATATCGAATATCATGGTATGGGCGACCAGGCACAGGCTTCGTGGATCTACCTGCAGATTTGATCAAAGGCGTTGTGGAGGATGCAGAAGATGTGGCAGAAGCGGCACCAATACCTAACGCACCGAAGGGTGGTGTTGAGGAAGCTAGATTATTCAAAATTGCTCAATTGATTAAGTCGGCGAAAGCGCCATTGGTGGTTATTGGCAAGGGTGCTGCGTATGCAAGAGCAGAAGGCGTGACAAGAGATCTCATCGACAAGACGAACCTTCCTTTCCTCCCTACACCAATGGGTAAAGGCGTCATCGCCGATTCCCATTCCGCCAATACAGCCAGTGCACGGAGTACCGCACTGAAAGAAGCAGATGTGGTACTTGTATTAGGAGCCCGCCTAAATTGGATTCTACATTTCGGCGACGCCCCCAAGTGGAACCCCGCTGCTCAATTTATACAAGTGGATATCTCAGCTGAAGAAATAGGGAGGAACTCCGGGAATCCGGAACTCGGCATCATTGGCGACATCGATATCGTGGTATCCCAGCTCATCTCTGCGCTCGACAGCTGGTCCTACCCAGCCTCTACACCCTTCATACAGCATCTTTCCGCCGCAAAATCAAAGAACGAAGCCACCGCCGCCTCAAAAGCGTCAGACTCGAGAACACCAATGACCTACGCCCACGCCTTCACCATCATCGAACAGACCCTCCACTCGCTCTCCCCACCGAATGATGCAGGCATCGTATACGTCTCGGAAGGTGCAAATACTATGGACATCTCCCGCTCTATCTTCCCCGTCTCTCACCCACGACTACGTCTTGACGCTGGTACCTACGCTACAATGGGCGTGGGGCTAGGTTATGCGATAGCGGCGCACGCCGCTTATAACGGCTCAGCAGCGGAAGGACAGAGCGGGCCTCAGGGGAGGAAAAAGGTGGTGTGTCTAGAAGGAGATTCTGCATTCGGCTTCTCGGCGATGGAAGTCGAAACCATGGCCCGCTACGGCATGGACATCCTCATCTTCGTCATCAATAACGGCGGCGTTTATCACGGCGACAGCGACGATGCCGAAGCCTGGTTAGAGCTGCAGGGAAAGACGCTGGAGGGCAAGAGTGAAGGTGGGCTCCGGAGTACATCTCTAGGCTGGGAGGTCGGCTATGAGAAGATTGCGGAGGCTTGCGGCGGTGTCGGATATCTGGTCAGGACGCCGGAGGAATTGGAGAGGGCGACAAGAGAGGGGTTTAGAGAGGGGAGGGTGTGTGTGGTCAATGTGATGGTGGAGGCGGGAAAGGGGCAGAAGTTGGAGTTTGGGTGGCAGGCTAGTGGGACGGAGAAGACAAGGAAGAGGTCAAAACTCTGAACGTGTGGTAAGAACAAGGATCATGATCGGAGGGGCGACTTTTCGCATATTTTCGTGTACATATTTGGATTTTCAGGCCCTTGACGAGCTAACTTAGGGTTTACGATCCCTGGTGCACATCGAATGGCAAGGCTCCCGACTCAATAGTCATGCAACCCTTCCTGCAACTACTGGAGACAGGTATTTGGGGGCCCGAGAAACAAAGCTGCTCCGCTTACAGCAAGATCGACATGGAAATTCGCGGCCCAAAGCCCATGCATAACTTCGTTTTGGAACGCAATGGTCCGTCTTTACCACATGGCCCTACGCTCTAGACTCACGGATTTCAGCCCTCAGTCTTCCTATTTCTTTCCGTAAACACCAACTCCAACCTCCCCGGCGTCGCCGTGAACTGATCCCCCATATCCCTCTCCACCGCCTCCCCCCTCCCCGTCCCCGGCGCGAATCCCAAATCGTATCTACTCAGCAGTGCAGCGGTAACGGACCTGATCTCCATCAACGCAAGGTTCTTGCCCACGCAGCCAAACCTCCCTTGGAAAAACGGAGCAAAGGCTCCCTTGTCGTGCACGAGTTCCGGCTCGGAGTACCAGCGCTCCGGGATGAATTCCAGAGGGCGCTCGAAGCAGGAGGGGAGGCGGTGCAGGGAGTAGACGGGGAGACAGAGGACGGTGGAGCCGGGGATGAAGGTGGAGGCTATGGTGACGCCTTCGGGGGGGGATTCGCGGAGGCCGGCGGAGGGGACGGGCGGGTGCAGGCGCAGGGTTTCGTTGATGGCGCCGTTGAGGTGGGGGAGGGATTGGAGGGCTCGGGCGTCGGGGTTTGCGTCCAGTTGGTCGAGCTCGGAACGAATTTTGGAGATTTGAGAAGGGTCGAGGGCGAGGTGGTAGAAGAGCATGACGAGCGTGGTGGCTGTGGTGTCGGAGCCGGCGATGATGATCCCGAAGGCGTCGCCGTTGAGCCAACTGCGGTCGGCCTCGAGGGAGTCGTTCTCGCGAGAAGCGTTGATGAGCCAGGAGGTGATGTCGTTGTTCTCGCCGTCATCTTCACGGTCGATGCGTTCGCGCATTTGGGCGTCGGACCATACGAACATCGATTTCCAGCCGGAAGCCACGCCGGGGATGCTGAAGCCGATCCTGGCGAGCCAGGGCATGGGCGTGAAGAGACCGAGAAGCGTCATCCCATCGCGCATCAGGTCGATGGCGAAATGACGTTTTCCGGTTGCGAGCATGTTGAAGGATTTGCCGAAGGAGAGCTGGCCCATGAGGTCGAAGGACAAGTAGTGGAACCAGGATGTTACATCCAATGGCGTACCCAGACGCTGGGATATGGCGGACGTGAGGATAGAGGTGTAATGGTTTACTTGAGGTTCGTATTGGTTTAGGGCTTTGGCGCCGAAGCCATGGTCCCAGATTCGGCGGCGCTGGTCGTGAAATGATTTGTTGCGGGTGGTTATGATAGAGGTTCGGGGAAGGAGAAGGTCGTAGAAGGGGGCTTTGGTGCATTTGCTGCCGGGGCCATTGATCTCAGCCATTGCTGAGGGAGAGCGGATTGAGATCTCATTTGGGCCTAGATGTATGTTTCTTAATTCAGAAACCTTTCAGCCTTGATGGAGGTACTACGATACTCACCAGTGCGAACAAAATCTCCAAATTGCTGATGCAACTCATCCAGCACTCTAAAGTTCGGCTGGCTTAACAGCTTGCCCACATGCCAGAATTTTGATACTCGGGCCCCTATGGGACCTGGAAATTTGCGTAATTTATGGAAAAAGATACGATATATAGCAATGCTAGTAAACAGAGAGGCGCTATATGAGAGGACTATGAGCGCGGACGCTCTGGCTGCTTGACTTGATTCGCTGAGCGCCCATATTCTGGCCTCACCGATAAATAAGAATAAGGAGAGGAGTAAGAAGGAGCGGAAGAGCTGCGGGGCTTGAATGTGGTGCTCATTGCGGATGAAGATGAGATTGTGAGAGAGGATGCCCGCTGCTGCTGCTATGCAGAGCTTTGTCTGTTGCAGCATTCTCAATGAAGAGGGTCATACATTCTGTAGGTTTCAGGGCGCACTGCAAGCACTATAAAGGGCCTTCAGGCTTCATGTCGATCTGGCAACGAGCCTTGGATCTCGCCGGACGCCTGGTCCAGAAACATAACACTGAACACATTGGCCGAGAGCGATGTCTTGTACGGATAGATAACATCGGCTTCGTATTCGGGAGGTCCGCTGATACTACTACGTACTTTAGGCTGAAGCAAAGCCGATGAAGTTCGAATTGGCTCTCGCGGTGTCTGCGGTAGCCCATGGGGAATAATAAGGGTGCCTGCATGACTGCCCTCCACATTTGGGTCTCCCAATTCCTGGTCTTGATTAGCCTCTGAATCGTCTTGACGGTCAGCTGGGTATGGCGACTTGAATGCCCTTGTTGCCGTTAACTCGGCGAGACCAAAGGCCCATTCGGTTCGCTTTCTCGTCACGGCTGCAAGAGTGGTGGAGCGAGCGGAACGATTGGGTTGTAGAAAGGGACATACCTCGGGTGAATATCGGGATACTAAAATAGTGTCATAGTTTAAATACTAAGGTAAAGTGTTGCATTCATGCTGCGTCATTAGCTCCTGGTCTATCTAGACTTCGTCCCGTGCTTCCTTCCAATAGATGTCTCCAGGATCGTAAGCATGCTGCTACTGACGCAGGTGAGCTTTTACGGCTGCTCCCTACAAGTGGAGCGTTGGTCTCTGCCGTGATCGAGTGATTGAGATCGGGGAAGCGGAGACATGCGTTATCTGCTTCCTTCCTTTGATTCATTTGGGCACCAGGCAGAGGAGTTGCGACCTTGCACAAGCAATGTGGAGGAAAGACAAGGAAAGAAAAGAGAAAAGCAATTTGCTTCTCAGCTGTCGTGTTTTGAGGTTGACTATCTGTTCTTAGGTCCGCTCTCATGCATCTACATAGCTATCGATTTTGTGTGACGGTCACCCCTTTATTCGCACGAATCAATGGTCTACGCCAGAATGGACTTGCATGATTGGGCCACTTTTTCACGCCATGTGTTCCTCTACAGAATTGAGTTCAATGCGGCGGTCTTCCAATCCTTCAATGCCGGAGCTCTCTAATGCCTGAAGCTTGAGTCCTACGAATCCTGAGGCCCGAGGCCCACATTCTTACATACTGGATGGATGGATGAATGGATGGGTGGATGGATGCTGCTGTGCCACCCAGCTAGTCCACACACACCTCGGTTCATCTAGGAAAAGTAAGAGGTCACAGTCATACCTCAGCCGCTGGCTTGGACGGCCATCTAGAGCGCTTTTTGGACCAGGCTCGCTGAACGTAAGGAACGAAAGCCCAGACATGCATGGGATTACAGAAATGTGGTACCTTCACCCATCAGATGAGAAGCGCCAATTAGTCCCTAACGACGCATGCAGTAGTTTTGCCGTCGGGAAGGTTAAAATGCTTTTCTGGATTTGATGACGTTTCGCTGGGAATGGGAATGGCCACAGAGACATTGATTTACTATCCTGGCCTAGGATGGACACCAGTATGACTGAGTGGAATTCTGCGGCACGAATTTTGCACCCACATCATTGGGCGGAGTGTGTCGTCCAGCCATCAGAGAAATCCAGTCAAGGGGAAATAAAGCAGCTATCACGACCAGGACAGATAAGGCCATTACTCCGATATCCGTGGAATGCTAGACGTGCCCGGCCTAATCGACCAGTGGGATGGTGCCACGCATCATATTCATTGCATCCGTATCTCCTTCCTGTCCATACTATATACACTTTGCTCTGCCATCTTCTGATTTCACACCAAACACATCTCATTCAAGATGGATATTAAAACCGCTGTTGACGCCTTTGGTGTTCTTGAAAAGGTCCAGGAGCTCGGCGCGAAAGTCCATGAATTGAGTGAGAGACCAATGGTAAGTGTTACTATCTCTTGGTAATTTCCAATTTCCAAGTGGCAAATCTTCTTCTGCCGGCCAACCTCTCTTACGCTTGACCACAGGAGCCCGTAATCTCAGTAGAGCAAGACCTCTTCTATCATGGCAAAACAATCTGGCTTTTCACGTACAGCGACTTGAAGACCATCGTCGGGCCAGAGACAGCCTTTGGGATCCTCAGTGCTCTTTCAGGATCCATCCTTACGACGAATCAGTCTCCAGACTTTTCCGCCATTCTCAGCCGGATACCAAGAGTTGCATTTTGGTGCTGGATCAACCTTTTACCCTTCGCCATCGACAACCAACGACAACCAGAGGCGATCGAGGAAGATAGGGAGAATAAGCCATGGAGATCTATGCCGTCCGGAAGACTGTCTGAGAAGCACGCCAAATGGCTGATGTGGAGTCTGTATCCTGCAGCAATCGTTGCGAGTCTGAAACTGGGAGGTCTGAAGCAGTGTTTGGCACTGATATTTCTGGGTTGGTGGTACAACGATCTGGGAGGTGCCGATCACAGTTGCATAACGCGGAACTTCATCAATGCCTGCGGCTTTCTTTCTTACGCATCCGGTGCAACTGAAGTCGCTTCCAGAACCGAGTTGTTGGGCAGTCCCTTCAAGCCGATTGCGTGGCCGTGGTTTCTCATCATTGGTGCTGTTGTCTTCACCAGCGTACAAACCCAAGACATGTACGATCAAGCCGGTGATGGACTGCGCGGAAGGAAAACAGTTCCGCTTGTGGTTGGAGATCATTACGCCAGGTGGTCGATTGCTATCGCGATGGCAGTCTGGTCTGTCGTCTGTCCCACCTTTTGGCAGTTGGGTCCAGGCGCTTATGCGATGTCAATGATTACCGGTGCTATCGTCATCTTCCGAACTCTCGCTAAAAGATCAGTTTCAGCCGATAAAATGACCTTTCGGATCTGGAATCTGTGGATGGTCATGCTTTATTTAATGCCACTGTTCAAAAGGATCAAAGGGGACTCCTGGCTATGATCGAGTGCGCTTCCGAGCTCAATTACACAAACCCCGATAATCCGGGATCCGGTCTTTGTCGGTGTCAACTGAGCTCCCCCGCTTCGATTCCAGGTGCATGGTGCGGTATCATCTTTGCCAAAGTCGATTTCCTCTTCAACGCAGGATCACATGAGGCCGAGGCTCAGTTTCTATCTCTCGACTTGATAGCCTTCTTCTAGCGCAATTTGGAAGGAGTTGAGGAGCTCTCAAATCTAATTTCCAGTCTTCGAAGTGTCACCTCCATTGGGTACTTTAATCGAAGAGCACGCTGCGCTTCTCCATGCCTACTCGACACAAAAGAGCAAAGGAAAGCTTCGATGAAATACACCTTGTTATTGTTCTTGAAGGGTCTCTCGCGAGACGATCCATGATAACCTAGTCTGCACTTTAGGGCAGCATTAGTGCTTCACTCGCAGGCAGTGTCTACGGCATCCCTTTCAAAGAGCGCATCGACCGCTACTTATAGTTACGTTGCGAGTTGCTCTGGCACGATGTAACACGCGCAAGAAGAGCCATAATAGAACTATTGGTAGCTCTTCATAGCAATGCTACCTATACACAATGCTACGTTGTGATACTGCAGGCTGTCAGACCGCCTGTGATAGTGTCTCACAATCATTCTGCCAAATTCTTTGCCGCACGCATCTTTGGTCCGAGCCATTTGTCAACGGGGAGAGTTATCTTTGTGCCAAATACGGTTCTATGCAAGCAGCCCCTCGGTTGTATTTCGAACTTGTGTCATTGGCCACTGGACGTTGGGGCGATGGCTAGCTGCGTCGTGGTTGCCTTAGGGTTGAGGCGGGCCTTGCCGTATCTGGTAGCGGGCCTCGAGCTACAGCACAAGTGATCTGGTAGCTCTTTTAGTGCTCAAACTTGCTGATACAGTACCTACCCGAGCTACCGTCTAGGATTTGAATACGGCCGGAGGATTAGGAAGCTATTCATCGTAATAAGCTTCCTTTTGCGAGCATCGACCGAATCGTTCCGTCCTTCAAAGGTTCGCACTGAGGGAATCTATTTGGAGTCTCTTGTCCATCCAATATTGGAGGCTATGACTCGTCATGTCAGCTGGCTGAGCGAGGAATGAAGCAGAGTCATCCTTGCTTTCCATGCGGACCCTGTGCGTAAGTAGGCACAGGTCCGCAAGTGGCTCGTGGCGTCATGCCGAGATCACTAACGAACCGTGCCTTATTCGTAATCATTCTCGTGCTCCGGCTATTAAAGCTTGAAAAGCCAAGCGAATATCTCATGTGGCACGTGCATGCTCGCTTTCAAAAAGACCGCAGGAAATTAACGAGAACAAGATGGCCCGACAGTTCCGGGTTCTGGCAGTTGTGGCATCAGATGCGTTCGCTGCGAGACTACGCCTGCTACACCTCAAACGTTGGCGAGGTTGCAAGGTCCAACTCGTGAAGAAACCCCTGAGGCACGGTTAGCGGAGAATTCGAATGCATTCCTGCGCTGGCCCCCACGATGGCCAACATTCTGTATATGCTGAACATTTCCACACATATACAGGGAGTACGTGACTCCTGAATGAGCAGCTATGGCAAACCCTCTGGCAGGTCTGACCCCAACAGAGCTGGCTCAAACGCCAGCTCTGATGCCTCCGGCGGGGGTTGTGTCCAATTTCATCAACCCCTCAGGTACTCTGGAGGGCGTCGCGAATGCGACAATGGCAATCTGTTTTACGTTCACAACGATATTCGTGCTGGTGCGACTGCTGACGAAGTATTGCGTTGATCGAGCTTTTCAGTGGGAAGACTGTTAGTATTATGCAAATTTGCCCGAGCTCAAAATAGGGGAGAAAGCTGACTTGTTTTCAGGGTGTTGTTTGGTAGCTTGGGTAGGATGATGCGCCACCCAGCAAGCGATCTTTCGATTGATGTGAATACAGATGGGTATCCTTGCTTTTGGCAGTGTCATATTAGATGCGCAATCCCAAGGAGCTGGACGTCACCAATGGGATGTGAATGTGATCAATGTTCTTAAAGTCGCTAGGGTAGGCTCCCAATCTCGAGAAACAGGCGTGTATAGTCTAACAGTATCTCTAATTTAGACCTCAAATGTCGGCTCGATCATATACGGGCCCATCATCGCCATCGCAAAGCTTGCCATCCTTCTACAATACAAAAGAATTTTCGTGGCACACAAGCGCAACTTCGTCTTCTACGGCGTCCACGTACTCATCTGGACTAACCTGCTCTTTTACTTCATCGAGACATTTTTGGAGATCTTCGCATGCACGCCACGAGAGAAGATCTGGAATCCATTGACTCCAGGCCACTGCATCAGTATTGAGAACAATTATATTGCTATTGGGGCATGGAACGTTCTTTCCGATTTCTTGATATTGATTCTTCCTATGGTAGCGATCTCGAAATTGCAGATGGCGAACACGAGGAAGATCGGTGTTGCGGCTGTGTTCGCTACTGGTCTATTGTAAGTCATGAGGAGAATCACTTACGAGGGATATATGAAATCCGGAGTCAATGTACTGACTGCAAGCAGCGCTTGTGTCGCCAGTGTCGTGCGCCTGGCCTACACTGTCGACTTGCTTTACACCTCCGACGAGACATACTCGATCATCAAAGTCGGGCTATGGAAGTGAGTGTCTCTGTGCCTCTACCCAACCCGATCCGCTCCCTGACGATACTGACAATGTGTACAGCGTGGGCGAACTCACAACCATAATCCTCTGCGCCTGCTTTCCCATCATGCCCAAATTCATCCAATGGATCACCGGCAAAACCAAAGACAAGTCTACCTACCACCCAGCCGCTTACGGCAACAATTACGGCCTCAAAGGTCACAACAGCAAACGTAACAATCACTTCTCGGATCCAAGGGCCTCAAACAATACAACCCCCTGGCTGGACTCAGAAGACCATGAGATTGGCCTCATGGGCAAGACCAAGGGCAACTACCATAATCTGGATGTGGGACAGAGTTACCTTGCAAAACCTGGGCCTATCAGCAAGGTGGAGCCGGTTGCGAGGGTCAAAGGTGGGGCGTCGGAGAATAGTATCTGGAAGACGAATACTGTGAGGGTGGATAGTTCGTTGGATTCGGAGAGGGGAGGGCATGATTTTGTATGATTTGATGTCTCTATGGGCTTGGTTTCGATGTTCCTTTTTGGCATTGCCATGGGGGTTTGGTAATTATGGGCAGGTTTGTATCATACCGGCATGGTCACAGGAGTAAATATATCCATCCATCTAATACCTTCATCGAGTAAGTCCATCAAATCGCGCTCTTCGGACGCAATATAATGACAATATTGATGATAAAAATATACAGGCACACCTACCTACCCTGAACACCCTGCACCGGAAATTCCACCCCCGGAAACCCATCCATCTCCCGAGGCCCAAAAAACCGGGGGGGGGGGGGGTTTGTTTGGTGCGATAACCTCGCATATGCCGCCGCTCGTACTGCTACCCCAACGGCGCAATCTACGGTACCGTAAACCCGGCGAGAAGGCCGGCCCAGCACCGCGAATTTTTGTCCCCAACCCCATAAAGTACGAAACCGACGACCACACACCCGACCCAAATCTCCCTCACCCCCAAGATCCCGACCCGTTTTTTCACCCTCAAAGTCTCGACCCGGTGCCCTTTTTTTTTTATTCTTTTTTGCACCTATGGGAAAGAAGGGGGGGGGAGAGAGATGGGGGGGGGAGTGTGTGTGTGGCACCCAAATCGCAAATCGCAAATCGCAACCACCCCCCCTTCCCCCTCCCCCCGGATAACAAGGTAACAAACAGATAACGAACGGGCTGGCTGGCTGGCGACTTCCCTCCCCCCCCCCCCCCCCCCCCACCTCTCCCCCACCATCTAGCCTCCTGCTGTGCCCTGCACACACCCCGAGCTTTTTCTAATCCGCCTTAAGGTATGTATTCCCAGTCCGTAATGGGGGGTACATAATGTAGGGTGGGTAAGGTAAGGTATATGTAGGTAGGGGTGGGTAGTCATATTATGTAGGGGTGGGTACATTAGTCCCATTTCCAACTTTTTTCACCCAACGCGCCGGCACTGGGATACGGATGGAGGGCGGCGCGGGGGGTTTTCTCTTTGTGCATGTCATGCGTGATGATGTCGTGGTGGGTGGTGGTGTGTCGTGGTGGCCCGAAGTTTGGGTTTTGGGGGGGGTAGGTGCGTGGGTGTGAAGGATAGGTGAGTGGGGTAGTGGGGTTGGTGGTGTGCTAATTAGGGGTAGGGGGGTTGGATTGGGGAGACGGGGTTGGGGGATGGATGGGTTAGGGAGGGAGGGGAGAGCCGGGCTGTTGGTGGTTTTTTGGCTTGTAGAGTAGGTAGGTTGATGATTGTGGGAGTTGTGTTTGGAGAGGGAGGTTGGATTGACTATTTTTCTTTTCTCTCGCTTTGTATATACAGGTATACTTGTGAGATTCACGCTGGGTTAGCATAGAGTTAGTCGGCGTCTGTGTTGCCAGTAGTATATGATTCGGACTGATATTTATCCTGCGAACCCCAGTCCCATTGCCCCATCTCCGTTTCTTGTGCTGCGTTGGATCTCACACAAAAATGTACACAACGCTCCTCGCCTCCGCCGCCCTCCTCACAACCCTCTACACCCTCTACGGCCTCATCTACCGCCTCTACTTCTCCCCGCTGGCCAAATACCCAGGCCCCAGACTCGCGGCCGCGACGAGGTGGTATGAATTCTACTACGATGTGGTGAAGAGGAATAGGTTCAGTTGGCAGATTCAGAAGATGCATGATCACTACGGTAGGACACCTTTTCCACATGCTTTTGCTACTTCCTTTCGGCATTCTCATGCAGGCAGAGGAGAGATGATCATACGGGCTCGCTAACCATTCCCTCAGGACCGATTATAAGGATCAGTCCGGAAGAGCTCCACATCCGCGATCCAGAATGGTACGACGAGCTTATGACTACTTCGATCCGGCCACGTGACAAGAGCGAGGCGTTCGCTGGTCGGTCAGGCAGGGATTCTATTTTTGGTACTGTGCAGCATGATCACCATCGCGTGCGTCGGGGAGCGCTCAATCCTTTCTTCAGCAAGAAGAGTATAAGCGCTATTGAGCCGTTGATACAGAATAAAGTCGATTTACTGTGCACGGCGTTAGGGGAGTATGCGCCGGGCGGGAGTGATGAGAAAAGGGCGGGAAAGGAAATTGAGCTGGGACTGGCATATATGAGTTTGACGCTGGACATCATATCTCATTATGCGTTTGGGAAGAGTTATGGGTTACTGGATCTGCCAGGGTTCAGTCAGCTGTGGAAGGATGTGGTTGAGAATGTGATGGAGTCGTTCGCTCTCGTTCGAAACTTACCTTGGCTTCCGGAAGTGCTGAAGAAGTTGCCAATGCCGATTACCAAAATGATAGACACGGGCATGGCATTCTACCTGCAAATGGAAGCGGAAACGAGGGTCGAAGTTGTCAAAATTGTGGAGGGCAAGAAGAAGAAAAGCGAGAAAGACATTGAGGACTCAACGACCGCTCATAAAAACATTTTCGAGGAGTTGTATGATAGTAATCTACCGCCACAGGAGAAAACGATTGACAGGTTGAATGAGGAAGGATTTGCGTTGATTCTGGCTGGAGCTGATACAAGCAGTGCAACGCTGTCGCAGCTCTCATATCATCTTCTAGCGAATCCGGATATTCTAAAGACTTTGAAGGAGGAGTTGAAGGGAGCGATGCCGGATACGCAGGTCCCAATGCCGTCGCAGGAGTTGGAGAATTTGCCGTTTTTGGTGAGTCCGCCTCTTCGGCTTTGTGTTATGAGGATGGAGTGGATGCTGATGAGAAGCAGAGAGCTTGCATCACGGAAGGTCTGCGTGTCAATGCTATTGCGACATCTCGCTCCGTCCGCGCGGCGCCGAATGAGACATTACGCTACAAAGATTGGGTCATCGAGCCCGGAACGCCCGTGGGAATGAACACGCATTTCACGCATCTGAGCTCTGAAATCTTCCCGGAGGCGACAAAGTTCGATCCCTATCGCTGGCTGAAGGCTGAGAAGGAGGGTACGAAGGCGGAATTGGAGAAGTATTTCAATCCATTTGGAAAAGGGTCGAGGAATTGTGTTGGGCTCAAGTGCGCATCCTCATCTCCGTTCACTTCTTCCTTTTCCTTCTTCTTCTTCTTCTTTGTCAATCGGATTCTTAGAGTGTAAGGGCTGACGTTCTGTTGTCGGATGTAGTCTTGCAAACGCAGAGGTGTATATGACGATTGCGAATGTCTTTCGAAGACTGGAAATGGAACTGTTTGAGACGGAGAGGGATGATGTGACAATCGTCTGCGATGCATTCATTGGTCATCCCAAGAAGGAGAGCAAAGGTGTTAGGGTGAAGGTGTTGAGAAAATGGGATAGGACCTGAAGGATCAGGTGCAGTTTGCACGCGATTTGTGCTGGCTGACTTTTATAGATGTCCCTGTGATGAGACATAAGTAGATACTGTTCTACCACCTCCAGATCCCTAGAACCCTTTCCAGTATGGTCATTCGAGGGCTAGTCTCCCTCCGCGTGCGGTCTTTGTACGGTTCCTTGTATAATTCGGGCAAAGAGGAAAGGTGTTGTTGCAGCATGTATGGACTAGGACTACTGAGTCCATAAAAGCTCAAGATCGTTCCTTCCCTCCATTGTCGCCTAAGCGGCCAATCCTAGCCAAGTTGATCTTCATTTTTTTCCGCTCTTACTTTCTCCGTCGGCCTGGCCAACGTAAGCTCGACCTTCAGCCCACGCAGATGTTGTTCGGATCCTGAAGCGCTATGCTCTTTGTTTGTTCATCTTCCTTGGTATCCCCTCGTTTCACCAACGGTTTGTTTACTCGTAAGAATCCCAAGTCTTCCTTGCCTTTGTCATGGCCTCTGGCTCTGCTTATCCCTCGCTTTGGTTGCAACCCCACTGCTTTCCATCTTTTTCTAGCCCTGGTGCTCTGGATCTCAGTCCTCGCAGGAAAGTGTCGGTTGAGTCTGGACCCCAGGACTCGTAAGAGAGTCTTTGTTGATAAGACATTTGGGATGTGCTGCACATCAGAGGCAATCTGCGGACAAGGGAAAGAAGGAGACTAGGTGTGAGATAGGTGGAAGAAGGGAGAGATGAGAAAGATATTCTTGAAATGAAGAGGTCAGAATAGAGTTGATATTTTGGCTTACTGCGGGCATGTTTCAACACACGGTACCACTACTGGTGACCCAATATTTAAATAACCTTCACAATCCACACTCCGAGGGGAATCACGGAAATCGCGGGTATCAGGGATACGCTTTGACTTACATAAGGAATCTTAGCTTCCCCGCTTTCCCCCCCCCCCCCTTGGTGCTTCCTCGGCCAAATTCCACTCGTTCCGAACTTCCGATGGCTGCCCCGAGAGCCAGGTGGGCTTACTCCTGCAGGACTCACTCGGCTGACCTGGGGAAAGCGGGCTGAAAAGTACTGAGAAAAAGGATACTCTAGCGCTTATAGAAAAGGTTCGCTTTGACATCTCAACGGCCTGGTGAACCTTGGATTAAGAAAGAAAGAAAGAGAGAAAATTCAGCCTGCCCGTCCGCACCGTTCAACCTTTTTCAATACATATAAAAATGTTTTGTGATATGTTGGAAAAGTAAGGGAAAGCAATTGCTATCTGAGACATCTATCCACCAGCACAGCACACCTTTTCAAACCGGTTTCCGGGAGATGAGAGGAGCCTGCATGAACACACCACACCCTGCACCTCGGAGACGTTTCGCCAAGTCTCCCCAACCAATGCACTGTAGATCATGCAAAAGGAAATTGGAGAAATTGACGTTGTACAGAGCATCCAAATGCTCTTATCCATCTTCACCATCCTCTGACTCCACTGGGACTGGCGACAAGGTGAACCAATGTGGTTTCCAGTGATACGACAATTGCTTGCCGAAATACGATCCCCAAACATCTGTCCGAAATGTAAACGATTACCTTCTTCAAACCATTCGTCGAGGGCAACTATCTTTCCGAGCTAAGATACACAACCATTACTTGCAATATGACTTCTTCCTCTTACCTTCTGTATCAAACATCCTCACAGTCAATCAAGCGACACCCACCCACAATCGTGACAAGAAACGATATCAACATGCCCGGCTTCTCCCAGAAGCCGTTTGACCCATTCACGCAGAATGACACAACATCACCAACTGGCTTCCAGCCACCCCAGCCAACAAGACGGCCCCCGCCAGTACCTCTGCAACAGCCTGGCATGAGCATCTCAAGCTTTTCGCAGAGGCCACTTGAGATGCCCACCCCAATTGACATGGAATCACCTGCAATCTCCCAAACCAGTAGCAGAAACAACAGTGATCCCATGCGAGAACGCAACAATTCGGTGGCACAAAGCAGTGCTGGGACTAATGTATCCAGTGAGGCCCGTGGCAAAAGCCCGAATATCTTTGCTTCTTTCCTGGGTAGGACGCCCCGAATGACCAAGAGTAGGCCATGCCAGTTCTTTTTCATGCCATTGAGATGCATGCTAAAGAAGCTATAGATGGAAAGCAGCAAAAGAAACGTGGGCCCAAGACCGACTCCAAGCCGGCGTTGAACTCGAAGCAAGAGAAGAATCGACAAGCCCAAAGGTATGCTTTCCCTGTTATTTGTCATGTATTTTTTGCATCGAGGTTTTTTTGGAGTCTTGGCAACAAATCTTCCAAACACTCAGTCTGCCAGCATCGAGGAAATCACATTCCTTCCGACGTCAACTCCTCACTTCTTCAACGCTGATCGTGCATACAGAAATCATCGGGAGAGGGTTGCAGCATACACCATGACGGTCGAGAAAGAAGCTAATAGGGCTCGAGACGCTCTGAGGCTGACGGAACATGCTCTTTCGTTGGCCAACAACGAGAACTCTGCCTTGGCAGAAGAGAACCGCAAACTCACACACCAGAGTGGTGTCTTGACGCAGCTCCTACGAGTCAACAACATCGGGGTCCCCAATTTTAGCACGACTCCGCTCTCCTCTAACGGCCAGCAAGGGTCCGCACGTATCGATGGTAGCCGTGCCGCCACCGAGGCGCCCCGTCCCTCGAACCAACAGCGAGAATCACCATACGGCGGCCACCCCAACAGCTCACAGAATGCTCTTGGAGGCTTCAGTCCAAACGGCCGTGGCTTGTCTCCAGCGTCCCCAGCTTATCCTTATGTCCATGGTGGAATCATGCAAGACGTCGGCGCTCCTCAGAATGGCTTCTCGGGAGGCAGCCACACGTCACCGTCGTCTGGCAAAAACCCTTACGCGCAGGAGTTCCCCAGCAGTCAAGTTAACTACGCTAATGAGTCTGCTTTTGCTGGAACACCTTACGCCAATACCAATTATGATAGTCCTTACGCAAGCACGAACCACAATGGCAGTCAGACCCATGTACCGGCCAATCAGTTTGAAGCTCAATCGATGCCGCAACAGAACCATGCATTCACTCAAGGTCACGCGCATGCTACACCAGCTCTGGCGACTCAGACGTCCTACGGCAACGCTTCGAGTCCTTATGCGAATCCAAATTACCACAGCAGTCCTGAGGATTCGCAAGTCAACCAATTCCAAGTCCAGTCAATGCAGATGCCGCCTCCAAATGGAATTAGCGACTATCAGACATACCCTGCAATGAACATTACAATCCAGAGCCCCTACTTCAACGATTCCTCCGACCAGCAGCCACCAATTCCTGATGTCGCTCCCCACGGGACAATCACGTTCACCAATGTCTCGAAGTACGAGGTGTCTCATCCAGCTGAGGTTGCCCAATGGCGCCTCCTCACGCCCGATATAGAGGAGCCAGAGATGACACGCGAGTTCGCCATTCCTTTCATCCTCGAGTACGTATCCCCCAAATCCACCCTGCTGTCCAGCCCAACTCGTTACCTTCCCAATACCTGAACCCTGCTGACCACGCGTACAATAGCCTCGAAGCGGGATGCCGTGACCACGTCGCTTTCATGATCAACCGCTCCAATGAAGCCGCAGCCAATTCCAACCCTACATCTCATGAGGAGTACAATCACA
This sequence comes from Letharia columbiana, assembly GCF_014066305.1. Classification (NCBI taxonomy): domain Eukaryota; kingdom Fungi; phylum Ascomycota; class Lecanoromycetes; order Lecanorales; family Parmeliaceae; genus Letharia; species Letharia columbiana. The sequence continues at coordinate 258,386 of NW_023501083.1, forward strand.
ATGGCCACGGTCTCATGGTATCCTCGACGCACTGGCATTCCTTAGTGAATAATGGGAGCGACCCCTTACTCCCCACCGCGCCTGCCATGGATCAATCCGACCTGCACTTCATCGAATCCCTCATCAACAGCGCCGATCAGATCCCGCTCCGTGGCGAGATGACACCCGTGCAGGCGTGGACTTGGATGAAGCAGCAGCGTGGCCGCGCCGATTGGCTGTGCAACGAGGACTGGGAGAAGCTGTGGAAGATTCTAAAGGATGCTTGTCGATGCTACGGGTTCGGAGCTGTGGTAGAGAAATATGAAGTGGAGAATGCGATGCATGAGGTTTACTGCGCGAGGCATCCGGAGATGAATAGGGAATGGGATTAAGAAAAGGGGCTCCGAGTCAACACGGCTGGATGATACCCCCGTTCTGTGCAATCAAATATGTATTACGACCGTTTCCATGTTTACGACTCTTCAATTCTTGAATGGTACCGCCTCTTGTCAGTGTGGCAAGGACGATTCAGCAGGAGATGGCCACGGGTACGCCTTTTTATCTACGATTGTTCGATTCTTCATTGAGAACACTCCTCGTCAGCACAAACATTCAGCAAAAAAGGCCATTGGTGCGTCCCCGTTACAATTCTTCGATTATTCGATAGAACCGGCTCTTGTCCGCACAGCAAGGACAATTGATTAGGATATGGCCACGGGTGCGCTCTTGTTATCTACGATTCTTCAGTTCTTGAATGGTACCGCCTCTTGCCAAGACGGCAAGAAAATTTCAGCAGGAAATGGTCATGGGTACGCCCGTTTAAGCTAGGAAACCTCTTGACCAGAATGGTTACCTGTTCATAGCATGCATAGATAGATAGATTCATACCGATCACACGTAGCCGTGTCCTGGACGGGACTCCTGGAGACCTGATTTTGTGCTACTCCTTTCCACAAACCCTGCACCGGACAGGTTGCAACCTACCGCCAAGAAGCCATGCACTCTTCATATTGAATGGGTGTTCTCTCCTAGAACACCTGGGCGTAGGCCACGTACAGATTGGTGGATTCTATGCCACCTTGGTCATATCTATACATATTGTATCATACACGTACTGATCTTCAACGCAGGACAGCACAGGCTTCCAATGAAACATGAACGTGATATCTATGACTTTGACTTTCTCACCTTGGGGGAAGAAGCAGGTGGAATCAATGCCACCGTTGCCACCCTCTTTCTTTCACAATAACTCGAAAACCGGCTTCAATGAGCTCGAAATGGATGATGGCGCGGGCACGCTTGTCCTCTATCTGCAGGTCCCATCCCATCTCGCCTGTAAGGCACCAAAAATCTCCATCGATCTACACCCACCACCAAGGCACCATTGATGATGGAGATGTGGAGTTCGACGTCACTGCTTAAGACATGAAGGAGTATAAGATGGAGCTCTGCACGCAGGTTATGCCTGCTTTTCAACAGCAAAGACCGCTTTCAAGTACAAGACTCTCGTCTCGCGTGACAGAACGAAAATGCATCTCTTACCCTCCTTCCTCGCCCTCCTGGCCTCCTCTACTCTCTTAGCGTCAGCGACCCCAAGGTATTCAGACCTCCGTCAACGAGTTGATGCATCACACACCCCTATTGCCGCCAATCAAACCATCACCAATCAGACCACCTGCGACAAAGAGCAATACACATACCAAGAGCTCGCTGGCTACGGCTTCGTGGCCTCCAATGCCACAGACAAGTACGGCGATACCCTGGGCGGCTATGGTAGTGCCATCGCTATTGATCGAAGCTCATGGAAGAAGATGAAGAATGGGAGCTATACGGGGTTGTTGTGGGCCATCCCGGACAGGGGTTGGTACGTTGTGGGGAGCCTTTTCGCGCAACTTGAAGGAGTACTGACAGGAGACGTAGGAACACGGAAGGAACTCTCAATTACCAGAACCGCGTCCACAAATTCGCCATCACCCTGACGCCCAAGCCTAACGCTACCCTTGCAAATCCATCTGGACCAAACCTCCAATTCACCTACGAGGACACCATCCTCTTCACCGGTCCCGATGGCACCCCGACAACCGGCCTTGACGCCGACGTCCTTGGGTCGATCACATATCCCGGCTTCCCAATCCTGCCCGTTGCTACCTTTACAGGTGATGGGTTTGGCGGCCCTGGTCCCGGCGGGAGACATATTCCCATTGACAGCGAAGGCCTTGCGCTCGCTTCCGATGGCGGGTTCTGGGTGTCGGATGAATACGGGCCGTATATATACCATTTCTCAGCACAAGGGCGTATGACACAAGCCATTATGCCTCCGGCCGCGTACATACCGCATCGCAATGGCAGTATAAGCTTCAGTGCTGACTCACCACCGATCTACAACATCAATGAGACCATCATACCAGCCAACACTGTGACGGGAAGAGATAACAACCAAGGACTGGAAGGATTAACCATATCGAGTGATGGGAAGACGCTGTATGCGCTTATGCAATCAGCTCTCGACCAAGAAGGCGGACCTAGCAACCCATACCGTCTCCAGGCGAGACTGCTCGAATACGACATTTCCGACTCCAGCAACCCAGAGTACAAAGCTGAGTACGTTGTTACTTTGCCACTCTATACTGATCCAACCGCCAAAGCTTCAAAGGCAACCAAAGTGGCTGCACAGTCCGAGATCCACTCCCTGGGCAACGATCAATTCCTTGTCCTTGCGCGCGACTCAGGCGCTGGACACGGGCAGTCTTCATCTCTTAGCGTCTACCGCCACGCAGATATCTTTGACATCTCATCTTCCGGTGAAGCCACGGATATCGAATCTGCAGCGAACGACGCAACGAACGGCAGCATCGCCTCAAGCACGGGCGTGCTCGATGCGGGCATCAAAGCAGCGGAGTATTGTACCTTTTTGGATTACAACGTTAATGCCCAGCTTGGTCGTTTCGGACTGCATAATGGAGGAGCGCAAGATGCGACCCTGCTTAATGAGAAATGGGAGAGTCTGGCGACGGTGCCTGTTGATGGAAAAGATGGGCAGGATGGGGAGTGGTTCTTGTTTAGTTTGAGTGACAACGACTTTATTACTCAGGATGGTACGTGTTTTTGCCTTTTTCACCCACCTGGTTTTCTTTCTCATCAAGGGGACGTTTGGATCAAGAGAAAGTAGACTGGCTTCGATGAGATGGCTGACTATGTACCTAGGCCACCTCAACTTCGGCAAATATGCCTACAAAGACGCTAGCGGCTACGATCTCGACAACCAAGCGCTCGTCTTCCAAATCCAAGTGCCAAAGAACGCGAGTCCGTCATGAGGAGGTTGCCCATCCAACTTGGCCAAAATTGTATACCAAGGCGCACAAGTCCAGGAGAACTATAGCTTGTAAAACACCATTTGAAGCCACATTCATTCATTCACATGTTACCTTCATCCCAATCCAATTAATTTCCATCTTTCCATTTCACATTCTCCTATCTAGTCTAACATAGCTGCCAACATCACCTCGTAATACAAACCATACACATCAATTCCCTGAAAACTCACCCCTCTATCCCAAGACAGGTCACATATAACCCCAGACACGGTTCTCAAAGCCCGAACGCCACGATAATGTTACGACGCTCCCTTCCGATTTCGCCACAAACCCTCATGCTAACAATGCACTTCTTGCCCTGCTAGCTCACCGGAGAGTTTGCGGGGGGGGGGCAAATTCATCGGGTTGTATGATGACGAGGGAGAGGAATTGCAAACGTGCTCGGCGGCTCACTCACTCACCCGCCCAGTACAGATCGCAGTTGTTGTTGTTGTTTTCTTTTGCTGTATGCATAGTTATCCTTATCTAGGCTCCATCCCATTCCATGCCATGCCATTCCATTCACTGGATCGATATCGGTGTACGTCCTACGTGCCCGTGTACACACACATACATGAAAAGTCCATCCCCCGTCTCATTCTTTCTTTCTTCCTTCCTTCCTGGCCCCCGACAACGCACTCTGGTTCTAGATGGATTTGGATTTCGACTTTCGACTTTCCCTCGCACCACGTGTGGTTATCGGGTCGACACTCCACTCCACTCCATAGGCGGGGTATTGGTTCTGGGTTTATCTGATCGTTGGGGTTTAATGTTTTTGTTGGGTGCGGCGTGTGGTTGGTTGGCTAGATGGGTGGACTGGCCGGGGGGGGGGAGGGGGTTTGTGGATGGGTGGAGGTTGGGTTGAGGTGGTGGGTGGAAGTAGGAGTGGGGTGGGGGGCGGTGGGTGGTGGACTTTACCGGGGGAGGGCAAGGGGGAAAGGTGTTGGTGGAGGGGTTGGTTTGAAGAAAGGGTGGATAGATCGGGATGAGAATGGAGTAGAAATGAGACTGACCCTTCATCGTTTGAAGCCATGTACATACCCATCGCCCGCTTTGACACATCTTCTCCTTACCACCCACCGCTCTCCAGGACCGAAAATCCGTCTTTCCCGGCGGATGATCCTTTGCAAGACTTGTTCTTTCGACGCCACGTTTCGCCAGGGCGGCACGACCGTCTTCTCTTCCGGACGAATACCACAGCGAGTGTCGGACCGCCCGTGGACGGTGGGGACATGGCGATGTCAGGACACGAGTTGGGGAATTATCATGGAAGGAAGGGGGCGGGGGCTTGATGATTTCGGTCTGTTTGCCGCTACGGGCGGTTGGGAGAGCTTGGGGTGGTGACTGAGGGATATGTTGGGGAGTTGTGAATGCGCGGGGTTTTGTGCGTACTGGATAAGTGGGACGGATGAAGAGAGGGAGGTTTTTTTCTCAAAGGATTGGAGTGAGGGGATGTGTAGAGCAGCTGGGGTAGAGTATGCGTCATGGAGAACAGCAGTCGGTAAGAGAGGAGGGGGAACAGGGGGGGAGCGTGGTTTGAGCGAGTACTCGAATGGGATTCCAGGTCAAGTTTATCATAACGCAGCATCCTATCCATTCCTCGGACGACTTGTCCTACCCAGATTCCCATGGGTTGGTGAAGCAACCCCGCAGCGTGAAAAGCTCACTGCTGTTCGAGTGCTCGTCAGCAGGTGCTCGCAGGACTTCCATGGGCGACATCTAGCCATACCGTCCACACACGTATCCTCCTACCCAAGCTTTGCAGCTAGACACCACCCAACCTTTCCCGCCTCTCCGCTAGTGTAGTATAGATCTCAACCGGCGCGTGTAGTGCCTGATGCTCCGTCTTGCTGCAGTACGTGACATGATTCACCTCGCACACGCCCTCATCTCCTCCCTTGTGCTTCTCGCAAAATCGGTTGTTGCAGAGCAAGCATATTTTAGAAGGTCCGTCTTGCTTGTGCTGAGGTTTGCCCTCACGCATCCGGCGGCACCTGTAGCAGTCCATCGTGTTTTTCCGGGTCCTCGCTGTTCGAGCAGGGCGAGGTAGCGAGATGATTGTACCTTGGCTAGTGTAAGTATGGTGTGGTCGTGTCGGATGTCTGGATGGCGACGGGTAGAAGGCAGACTTTGGAAGATGGGGGAAGCGGGGATGTGCTGTCAGATGCATGACCAAGCCCGCAGAGGGCAGGTGCTTTTTTAGGCTAGCTTGTGTGTCTCGACCAGCAAAAGGCAGCCCTGTAAGTCCCTGCAGAGGTTTGAGAGGACAACAATGCAGCAATTGGAGTCCTTTCCTTGCCATCCTCGGCCACACCTCGCAATATTTGCATCCGTCCAGCCAGTCATGACCCGTGGTAGTCAGCACCACGCAGGGAACAGCGCGTCGGTGCGCGCCAAGCGTTGGAGCTAAACTGCCCTAGCGTCTTTCGTATTCGAAAGATTGACTTGATCCAGTCTCGCGAGATGAGCCTTGAGAGAAGTAGATATCGAAGGGGAGCCTGAATGACTCCATCCTGCAGATTAAATGGGCCGGCACTGTGCGTGTTGGGTTCGGCCGTGCATGAAGGTGGGGAGTCGGTGGGGTCGAGGTAAGGACATTCCTGAGTACTCAAGATAAAGGCAAGGTTCGTCTGCAGTACCTGTCGTCCATCGGCTCGTCAAGCCTTCCAAAGAGATAGCAGTACTATTTCGTTCAAGCCGTGGATTGCTTTTGCAGCAAGGAGGAGTCAAGATCTCCGGAGATACCCTTGTCGGTAGCTATGTCATGTAAAGGCAGCGCCAGCTTGGCCTCAAGTCCATCTTCGGGGTACCTGGAGGTAATTCGTCTCACATGATTCTTCGCGTCAAAGGATTTGACCATGCTTCAGACTATGAACTCGCCCTTCTCGACCTCATCCCTAAAGCTGGTCTTGAGTGGAAGGGAAGCCCCAACGACTTGAATGCTGCATATGCTGCAGACGGCTATTCTCGCATTAGCAACGGCATCGGCGCCCTCGTGACAACATACGGTCCTGGCGAGCGCTCTGCCCTTTGTAGCATTGCTGGAGCTTATTGCGAATATGTGCCAGTGTTGCATATCGTAGGTTATCCGTCCGTGGAGACCATGAAGGCTCACAAGATCATGCATCACTCCCTTGGTAGGCTTTCTCTGACCTATTACGGCATGACCTGAACCCATACTTTTCATCTTGAACAATGGCGGATACACGATTGAACGCATCATCCACCGCCCGCGCGAGGATTATAACCACGTTCCGATGTGGAAGTATGGTGAATTGCTCGATGCGTTCGAAGCAGGGTACAAGAACAAGGCGTACCAGGTGCGAACATGCAAGGAATGGGACGATCTTTTGAGGGAAAAGACTCTTAACGAAGCCTCGTGTGCCCAGGTAAGTCCCCGCAATACCTTACACGTTGAGGCACTCTTGTACTGTTATGGTTTTGATGTGCTAAGACGCTGTTTGTTAGATCATAGAGATATTTCTGGATGAGTCAGATGCCCCAGAAGCATTGAAGGCGCTTGGTAAAATGATTGACCAGAAGAACGCTAAGAAATAAAGGCTTGGCGCGAGAAATGGCCATATTCTCATAGACAAGACAGAACGCGCAATTCATGTCTATTCTACCAACTTCTTCCACTAGCATTTAGGCATTTTGTCAGTGTTTGCTAGTGAAGCTGGTATATATATGTAACATGCATCTGCGTTATGCGCCTCGAAGAGCTGGTGTTGGACTCTATACTGGTTGATGAGCAACAGCGATATCCTCGGGATACTCAGGCCGGTATGATTCCGAGCTCATAGAAGTTGTCACCAAGAAATTCCGGGAAGCAAGACTGTGCTTTCCATTCTTGAAGAGTTGCATGGAGCTCCTCGAGATTAGCTGTGGTCCAAGAGTATACTGGCCAATCTCACAGTTTTGATTCCTTGCATCAAGCCAGCCCAAGCCTGCCTGCAACAACCACATGTGAGTCAGCGAAGTTTTCCAAGCCTCCAATATCGATCCAATCTTTGGGAGACCTACCAACACGGCATTTGCCAAGAAAGCTGAGCAGATGCTGCAAGCACAGCGTCGGAATTCTTTTGGACGAGCGTCCCAACAGCCTCACCAAGCTGAACGCATTGCCTCGATGATCGAGTGCTATTCGGTGCAAGGCAGCCGATTTGCAGATGCTGGCGAGATGAGTAGCCGAGAGTGCAACCAATGATTGCATTGCGTAGTCATGTCTTGTAGCGAGTGACACAAAGCTGGTATTCATTGTGTAAGGTCGCCCCAATTCGCAGTCAACATAGGTAAAGGGCAGCGTACTCTGACATCTTGTGCGCCCAAGTAGTGAAACTCGCAGATTTGGAAAGCTCGAGGTTTTCCGACATGGTGCACAGATGGAACAGTAGGCGGCATTCTTCGGTTGAGAGGTCGTCAGGATTTGGCGGAGCAGTGACCTGCATGTGAGGGAAGGGAAATCTTTTCGTCTGCTGCCAATCATATGTGCCGACTTCAATTCAAATCGGCCAAGTGAACTCTCCAATAGTCGATACCGGTGAGGCATTTTCTGCAGCAGCAAGATTATCCATGTAGGCGCATCTTAGACCACGCTTCGTGCAATTGCGGCTAGTAGAACCAATCAAAAATAGACACGGGAGCTCGAAGAGGAAGAACGCGGACCACTGAGGAAAGTATTCATCGCAGCGAACCTTGCGATTCTTGCAAGTTTGGCAGCCTTTCCTGGACTTCGTGTGGGCCTTGCGGGTAGAAGAAGACATGATCCAGACAATAGAGTTCAAGTTGGTAACACCTGGACTGCAGAATGCTGGAGGTCTTGAGGATAGGTTCAGGCAAAACCCTCACCTTGGTGGGGTCATAGAGCGTGCTAATCGCTACTAGAGGTTCAAATTGCTGCTGACAGTGCAGCCATTCCGCCCGGCACCCCTCAAGGTAGCGGGTTGTGATACAGCCTTGAAGTATCTTCCGATCCTATCATCCGTTTCACCAGAGGTAGGTTCGGCGCGTAGTCAAGCATGAGTGTAGTCTTCAAAATCTCCAACTCAACAGTCTTCCAGACCGTCTTCACAAGATCGCTATCAGTGTTTTGTTTATAGATGGCAGCTATTGGGCTTGGTGCTTCATGCGAGAGATGGCTGCAAGAATCGATTGATCTGACGGTTTCCAACGCCGTTACCTGTATGCCCATGCCTCGATCTCGTAGTGTAGCGGTCAAGGACTAAGCCCGAGAATCGGAGAGAGCATCTGACTCGGACTATGCACAGCGTGCTGACTGCTAGTTCTTCGATGCAGCTCTTCTGGTACATCATCATCTCTGCTTAAGAGAGAGTCCTAGGCTGGTGGAGTTCCTTGAATGTCTTCTCTTTTTCCATTGGCTCGGGATACCATTGACGTAGACTCCAAAGGAGACCGACAGAGACGACGGCTTCAACAAGACTTGCAGCTAGGTTCTCTGCCTTCGGCGAATTCCCGGTTCGAAGGAAGGACTTCTGGAGTCTGTTCCAGAATGACATGTTGATTTGGCGGGTCCTGTCCAAAGGAAGATCACAGGAGATGGCTTGCAGAGTGTTGTCAGCGAACCTTTTGTATCGATCGGGTTGTATTGGTTTAACGGACAAGTAAATCAATTGTGACTTATCGGAACGGGATAACAGTTGTTCCGGTTTCAAAATAGGTATGTAGGCACGTAGGTACCTTTTCGTTCCTCCAGCCCTACCGCTCCAAAAACATCAATGAAGCGAGCTCAGTTGGCAAGAACCACGACTGATGATGGTCAATAATTAGCACCAACCTCGATCGTGGAGCGACCAAAATCGTGGTGCGACAGTCGCTATTGAGCACTCTCTGCCTTAGCGCAATGATGTGTAGAGACACAAACATGATCTGGATGGAGGGCGGAGAATGGAGCAACAGCGATAGGCTCCGCGAAAGATGCCATGAAAATCTGCTTTATCCCATTCAATGGACTGAACACATACTCGGCAACCATCCATCTAGCAACTGGGCTCTCCAGGATTCAACTATCGTCAAATTCCCTGTTGACAATACATTCTCTACAACCTAAAGCCATACCAGAGATTAGAGCCGTAAAAGCGACATCCCGGGGAAGAAGTGATGGGCTTTACTCGCACACTGAGCTCTTATCACATGCCGAATCGAGCAGTCTTCCTCGTGGAGCTTTGTTGTCAACCCTTCCTCAATAACGGCCAATAGCAACAGCAGTCACTCTCACATTTCTTCTCACAATCATCGTTCTCCTTCTATCAACTCTCCTTCCGCTCATAGCTCTCTTACGCCTCGCACTTGTACCGAATGATATGGAACTAACAACGGTTAAACCCACATCAGACAGCTTGAACCTCGCCCCGCTCCCCGTTTCTTTTCCCGTCCCCGTCACGGATATCAATCTCGACTGTCTGCCGCAGCCTGCGTTATTCCATCAACCTCTAAAAACAGATGTCATCAGGGTTTTTTGCCATAGCCAGATCTGACATCGAAGTCTACATTCGTTTCCAAGAGGATAGCCCGATCTTGCGCCATGAGTATGTTCTCGGCTAGGGGAAAGTGAAAATGATTTTATACTCCAGCGCCACTAATGAATCTGTTTACAGACGGCGATGTGCCTTTGTTTTTAGGGATCTCCTTGAAGATGGCAAGGGAATGCTACAGAAAAATATTTGCGCCGGGTGCTTTGGTCTAGGGCCCACCGGAGCATAAGACTCGCCACTGCGTATTGCCCCGGCGTCGTGGGAGACGTTTCCAACCGACGAGCTGGGACTGAGGTTGGTATATATATCTTGTGCCCTATTTTCCTGGGCTAGCCTCTGGCATTTACACGTGTGGCGGTATGCTGCAGGCTCTGCAATTTTGTAAAGTACGTGCATTTTTTTATGGCTTCAAAGTGATATTCACGGCGATTCTAAAACATGCTGTTGCTCCCCCGCGTGCGTTCCCATCTGCTGGCTTCCCTTGTCCCACTGTCCAACCTCTGACAAACCGAGAAAGTCATTACTTTTCTACTCTATTTCTCGAATTTTCGGTTTAATGTCAAGATTGGACTTCGCCCTTATCCGCGAGAGCTGCATGGAACACTCTCAGCATGATTGGCGGCACACCCGTAGAATTCAACGACGTCCAATTCGAAGCCCAAACATCACCAGGTGCTGGGATCATCCCCGCTGGCTGATTAGAAAAGGAATTCATGATCGTGTCAAATGGTGATCCGGATTCCCACATGAATAGACTGAGGACGGACTGCTTGGGCTGCTCCGCTGTAAGCAGATGATTGTCAGTGTTGTTACACTGTCCAGGAATGACCCCAGGACTCCTCACTGCTCGGTATCACGACCACCCCTCCAGACCCCAACGGCCCATTGAGCAGACACTTCGTCATCATGAAGTTCCCCCCAGCGTTAATCTTCGCCCAGCTTGTCCCGCCCAGAGCATTGATAGAGCCATATCCTGAAGCATAGCTCAGAAGTGCGAAGTTGCACGAGTCTAGGTTTCAGGCATTGTCAGCACGTCGACCCCATCTCTCCTCTACGATGTACTTCTCGGCCGGTCATACATACTCGATGTATAATACCTAGGTACCTGGACAACCCAACTGAGATGAGCTGCTCCCACGATGCCAATCACACCAGGCCAGGAGCCTGTTTCATCTGCTCTCATCTGCTCCTCGTCGAAAACGCGGTGGACATTGTCTTGGTAATTTGCGAACGACTCCAGGAGAGGATGGCAATCAACGATGTTCGGCGAGCCATAAGTCTGTCGGCCACAGTAATACTCTCCGGTGTTATCTGGAGAACTCACGGATATGGAACTGGTAAGAGAGACGGAGAGGAGAGAAAAAGCCCATGCTAGGCAGTGTAGCATTGTCAGGATGAATTTAAAAAGTGGGGAGACGATGTCTGATAACACACCTCGAGAGAAGAAACTCGCGCATTGCGACTTATTCGACTATCGGATGTCCATGTCAAACTTTTCGAATTCTGCCACGCGGTTTTCATATGCCGCAAACCCCAAGGACGCTGTGGGGAACGCATAAAGGATGGCGATAGGCGGCGCTTCTGACGATTAACTCGAAACTACCCATGTCACACTCCCGACAATCGCACGCCATATCGAGGTACCTGACCATCAAGATCGGTTCTTCTGCCCTACTTGTAACCACAAAAAGATAACAAGCTCTCGACGGTCTGGACTGCGCGTTGCCCCTCGGGATCCCCACCAGCAAGCGATATATTCCCGGAAGCTACGCGTGGGGTATCGTCACAGGCGCTGGCTCCTTATATGAGCATCCTATCTCATCATTCGCAATGGTCTTGAACGTTGCTCTATCGATTTCCGGCCTGTGTCAGCTATGCTCCTCTTCTCGCTCCTCCCCTCGCTCCTCCCCACCGCTCTCCTCGCTCTCTCCGCCCTCCCTCTCCCCATCCAATCCGCCTCCATCCTCTGCGCCGAAAACCTCTACGGCAAACCCCGCCTCGCCGACGCAATGACAATCGGTAACAACCTCCCCTACGTCAAAGTAGACCCCTACGACCAAATGGACGCCGCGCGCTTATTCGCCGAACCGGCATTCTTCACCCCAAAGTTCCAAGGACTGCGGAACACATGGAGATCGGCCATCGAACAATTGCCTCGGGTGTGGCGATTCCGTACGTCGCTCATCCTCTCCTCTCAACCCCCCCCCTCACTCAAGCGAGCCAGATCTCGACTGTACGGAGCTCCAGAATGCTATTTGTTGACGGAACGGGTGTGAACAGGATCCGCACGCATCGCCCTCCTCTTCTACGCCGACGCAGCCGGCCAAGTCGCCACTCCCAGCGTCAATTCGAACTGGCGTCTCATCCAAGCCGCCGCGGCTGGCGTGCTGCAGTATTGCGTCCGCGGCCAGCGGGGCGTTGGCGGCGTGTGGATCATCTCCGGTACCGTCCTCTCCCCCTTCTCTCCCAACCTCCCCATCCATTCCATCACCCGCGTCGTCAATACCCCCCCCGACCACGTCCACCCTTTTTCACGGAAACCCATCGATTTCCCACATTACCACGTGGAGGAACGACGGGGCATGCATGTGGCTGACGCACAGCTTCCCGTCTCGCCGTGGGCAGACCACACGCAGACGCCCTACCTCTCCCTCTACCTTTACGAATCAGGCTCCCCGTTCGAGGACGTGCTGAACAGATATATGATCACGGGGCTCGGGGTCAACCCGTTCAATCCGAGGGGTTTCGGCGTCGAGGGTGTGGCGCTCAATTCCTCGGGGGTGCTGGGAGCGGTGGAGGACCAGGCGGTGTTGGCGGGGGATGTTGCCGCGACGGCGGGGATAGGGGCGGCGCCGGGTCCGGCGCCGAGTGTGGTTGCGGTGTTGCGGGGGGAGTTGGGGGTTCAATGAGGATAGGCAGGGTTGTGGACGGATGTAGGAGGGAGCATGGGAGCATGGAAGGGAAAATCGATGGATAGCCTTTGATGTTAGCCGGGCAAAGGACCTCTAATGCTATTTTCTAAGCTTCGCAGACTGCAATAATTAGCCAGCACAGTACGATCTAAACACCGCCAGCCCCTTTCCTACCAAAGCCCTATCTCTTTCCTACTCCCCCAAAGCCGCAACCTTCAAATCCAAGTCCCCCTGCAAACTGCGAATTTTATCCAGCAACTTCTTCTTGAGCAAGGCATTCCCAATCGAGTCCGCCTTCGTCTGCTCCTGCCGAATCGCGGCTTCCAGATCCGCAATCTCCTCCCTCTGCCTCTGTCTCTCCTGCTGCCGTTCCAACGCATCCTCGTCGACAGACGCATCGGTCGAGTCGTCGTCTTCGTCGGAGGCTTCGTCCGCCGAGGTGGTGGCGGCACCGGGGGTGTCTGCTGCGGAAAGGGTGGGGAGGTTGGCGGAAGGAGAGGCGGGGGTGGATGTTCCGTCTTGGGTTGCTGTGTCGGGAGGTGGGGCGGAGGGGAGGGCAGCATCGCCGGATGCAGCCATGGCGGCCTCGAGTTCCATGGCTGCTTCGAGTTCTTCGGCCATGGCGTCGTGATCTGCGTCGTGACCTCCGACTGTCGTCTTGATGTATCCTTCTTGCTCATCATCGTAGTCCTCGCCCTCTGCGTCTTCTTCGTTGTCGGAGACTTCATCACTTTCTCCGTTCTCCCTGTCCCTCCTCTCACGCAATTCATTTTCATCAACAAGCTCAAGCAATGGTTCCCCATCCGCCTCCTCATCTTGCCGTAGCAAAGCTTCCACCTCCGCCTCAACCTCCATAACATCCCGCACGCTGATCCTCTTCCTGAACCGCTTCGTCCGCACTTTGTGCAATGGCGGCGTGATCCCACTAGCCCACTGCAACGTCTTCTCATCCAGCTCTCCTCTCCCATTCAGCTCCCCTTTACCGCGCGGAATAGGATACAGCAACGCATCTTCCTCCTCCTTAATCTGCCCCATCACAATAAGCATCTGGCACACATCCATACTCTTCATCCACGGCCCCCTCTTCTCCCAATTTTTCATCGCCTCAATCACGCATGGCAAATCCACCAGCACGGCCGCATAATGGCGTCCATTCACACTCACAGCAGCTCTTCGGGCATCGCTGGTTAAGAACCGCATGCGTACATCTGCCCCGCCGGCTTTCCGTCCGAAATTGCCCTCCGCAGCCGCCTTTCTTATGATGTCGCAGTCTTCGCCTGGCTGCATGCGCAGAATGAAGCCCTCAGAGATTGTGGGATCGAGTTCGCGGTCGTCGGCTTCGCTGTCGTAGCCGACACCTTTGGGTCTCTTTGGGACCTTTCCTTTGGTCTTGAGCTTTACAAGAGGAGCGACAGGGGCGCGGGTGTTGAGCTTGATTTTCTTGATGGCTGGGCCGGAGGCCAATTGAGGCTTTTCCCCGCCTGCATCGTCGTCGTCCTCGAGCTCGAGAGCGCGCTTCTTGGGGGTTGGTTTGGACTTGCGGGGGGTTTTGGCGGCGGTCTTAGAGCCGGTGGAGGCAAAGCTGGAGATAGGCTCGTTGGGGGTAATTTGCGGAGCTGGAGTATGGGAAATACTGCCGAACTTGAGCTTTAGCTTGGGAGTGCTTGTTGCTGCTGATTGAGGTGTTGGGGAGGCCTCTGGTTTGGGAACGGAGCTGCCGAATTTGAGTTTAAGAGATGGACGCTGCGACATTATGGAGTTGAGGATATGATGTTGACGGTATCAGCGAATTGTTAGAAGTAGTAGGCACTGTCAAGAAAACGCCCCATGGTGTTGTAGAGCCTGGAGGAAGGAAGTGAGTCGTAATTGAAGAATGCGGGCCAACCCTCACAAAAGCTCTAGCGATTCAAGCAAGTACGAGTAAGTAACATCCAGGTCATCTTGATCACAATTTCACCACCTCCACACCACAAATATGCTACGATAGTAGAGCTGAATCCTGCCATGGCAGCCAACAAACCTCCCACCTCAAAAGCACCGCCCACCCTCTAAACACACGACCACAACGTAACCAGCAATGTCAACCAACCCCCTCCACCCCTCCCTCCTTCGCCCCCCAATCCTCCACATCCTCCGCGCCGCCGGCTTCACCTCCACCCGCCCTTCCGTCCTCGACACCCTCGTCGATCTCGCCTCTCGTTACCTGACCATCCTCGCCTCACACACAGCCCGCCATGCCCTCCTACGACACCCGTCCCAGCCACACCAACCCCCAGACACAATCACAATCACAGACGTCCGCCTAGCCCTCCAAGACGCAGGCGCTCTCTATCCGCAATTGAGCACAATGGAGGAACAAGTCCGCGGCGAAGAGGACATGCGCGGCATTGAAGCTTTCATATCGTGGTGCACGGGGCCCAGCGCGCTGGAAATCCGGCGCATTGCTGGCTTGGCGCCTGAGCCGTCTACAGCCACGGTTGACCTGAGTGCGAATGCAGCATTGGCGGGGAAAGCTGCGGCCGAGACGGTGGTGGTGGAGAGACCGGAGGATTTTCTGACCCAGCTTAAGAAGAAACATGCGAAGACGAGAGATGGAGAGGAGAGTCGGTGGGCTGGTACGGCTTTGGGGAGGGAAAAGGAGAGGGAGGGCGGGGTGAAGATTGAGGGATGGGAGGGGGTGGAGGAGCTGGGGGATTGGGCGGAGAGGTTTAGGAGGAAAGGGGACGGGGTGGTAGAGGTGGGGACTGGGGTGAATGAGCTGGGGGCAGGGAGGAGTGAGAGTAGTAGTCCTTTGAGTGAGATTAGTGCTGTTACTGCGACTTGAGATACCCGAAAGGCGAACGCGTGATAGAGAGGAGCGATGATTGGACGAATGCTACTACATACTCAGAAGATCCCTGAGCGATCGTTACTGGTACCTGAACAGGTTTGAGAGGGGAACGAACGGTCTTCTCGTGTTGGGCGCGGAATGCCCGTGGCTTGCAAGCTGTCAAGCGTCTTCCAACGATACTGAAGTACCTCCTCTCTGGAGAAAGAAAAGCGTCAAGAGCGGCAGGCCGAAAACCTTGAAAGGAACCGTGAGGTGAGATGATTGAGTGTTCCCTTTTAGCTATGCATAGTGTACAACAAAGCTCTCAGAATTAATCCTTGTATCGATCATTTGTCAAGTACACGAAGAAACGAACCATTGCACACCCGATTCGATCTCACAGCTCTCCACTTCCCTTCCACACATGCATCCCCACAAAGCACAACCTCCTCATCCACCATCATTTTCTATCCCAGACTTACGAACCCCCAACAGCCGCCCTTCCCGCACTCAGCGAGAAATCAATTCTCAAGGGTCTCCCACAGACCACTTTGCCTGACAACTCCTTCATAGCCCTCTCCGCACTCTCTACATCCGTAAAATCCGCATGCGCAAAGCCTCTAGGCTGTCCCGTCCTCCTATCAATTGCTACCCTCACATCAATCACATTCTTGATCTCTCTAAATAGACTATTCAAGTCGCGATCACTCATATCGAAGGACATGTTTCCTACGAAGAGAGTCTTGGTGGGAGGGTGCATTGGGCGATCCGCGGGGTTTGCGTAAGGCGTGCGTGGGGGAGGGACAGATGTGCGGGAGAGCGAAAATTGGACGGAGAGACGGCGGCCTTCGTAGTTTTGCATGTTGAAGAGTTCGATGGCGCGCTGGGCGGCTTCGACGGTTTCGAAGTTGACGTAGCCGAATCTATGTCAACCAGGCACAATATTAGCAACTGCCATTTAGGTGCAAGTGGATTTATGTGCAGGGGCATCTGAAAGAAGGCAGGGAAGACGGTGACGAACCCTTTACTCAAACCTCTCGGATCCATTATAATCTTCACATCAACCACCGGTCCCGCCCTCTCAAAGTCCTTCTTCAAGTCCTCGCTCCTCACATCAAAGAATATATTCCCCACATATACCGTTTTAGACGTCTCTGCAGGTGGAGCGTCACTGCCAGTTTCCGATCCCTGCGACCCAAATCCGGCAGCAGCACCAAGACTTTGCGCAGCACCAGTAACGGCTCCCCCAGCTGTTTGGGCGGCGGATTTCACTGAACCGGCGGTAGAGGAGGCTTGCTCGGTAGCTTTCTCGGTTGCGGACTTGACCTCTGATGCAGCGGCGCTTTCTTCGGCTTGTTCAGCGGGTGTGAAAGTGTTGGCATCAGCATCGGCGTCTGCAGAGGCAGCTATCGAGTTGTCGCCATGTTGGGCTTCGGTTGCTCCATCTGCTTCGGGCTCGGATTGTGTAGCTGGTTCGTCGGCGTAGTGTCTTCGCTGGAGGGGCAGAAAGGCTGCACCCTGGGATTTTCTGAAGGAGACTGGGTATGCGAGATGTGTAATTGATCGCGCTTTGCTTGCTGGTATCGAGATGAATACAGAGGGAGAGGAAGAGAGCACGCGCAGCGCTGTTCGACGGAGGCAGAGCCTTGGGTTGGAGCATTAGCATTCGCCAGGTGGGTGAAGGATTTAGGACCTACATTGTGATTACAAAGTACAAAGACAAGTGCAGGTTGGAGATGGTCTGCTTGGAGAGGATTGAAAGGAGTCTGGTGGATTTGAGGTCGAAGATTGGATCTGCGGAAAAGTTTTAAGTCTCTTTGGACCCTAGTCTCAGCCCTACCAAGGGACATGCCAAGAAAACGAAATTCAAAATGTGGGAAGTCAGGCTGTCGAAAGGCATAGTGACTACGGAGAGGGTTCTGTGTTTAAATGTTACACGCTGGGCTTCAAATTGAATGCTAAAGCTTTGGGAATCATGTTGTATTGCCATTCCCTTATATACTAGCTTCCGATCACCAATATCCAAGGCTCTTGGCCCATATTCCCGTAACGGTCCTCTCACAATCGCAGAAACGTAGCTACCAGCTTAGGGAAATTCGGAGTTCCCAGCCCTGTCACTGGATCCCACCCCGTTGTCGCTGTAAATCCCGGAGTCCCACACCCCATATTTCCTCCACTCGTGATATCGTTCAGATCCCCAGGATGAGCGTAAAGGACAGGATTGATAAAACCGACGGAGCTCTTTCCAATTGCAAGCCTAGCCTCATTGACAAGGGTGAAAATGGACGCAGCCACAGGCGAAGATGCAGAGGTGCCGTAGACAAGGGAAAAGGTGCCGTCGACTGCAATCACGTAGTTCGCGCCGTTGGCGGATATATCGGGAAAACCTCGAGTCTGCTGAGAATTGTTGTACTGAGCGGAGGTGTATGGAGGTGGGTGATTGGCAAAGAACGACTTCACTGCTGCCGCTTGGTAAGAGGGAAGAGGGAAGACGTTGGAGAAGCCGCCGCCGGAGAAGATGACTGTTTCACAGGCTTCTTCCGGCTGGGTGACCGAGGCGCCGGGCTTGATTTGTGTGGCTCCGACTGATGTAATGTAGGGGCATGTTCCTGGGAAGGATGGATTGAACCTGCCGGAGGTGCCATCGTTGTAGCTGCCGTTGGCGGCGATGCATTGACCACCGTTTCCGGCAACGCCGTAGTCTCCAGAGGAGTAGAAAAAAGTAGTTCCTTGAAGACCAAGCTTCATGTACTCATTGCATTGGCGCATCTCATAGAACGCGGTCAAGTCTGCTTCATTGTAGGCGTACGAAGTCGAGATAACCTTCGTCGCGGCAAAGCCACCACAATTCTCGGGGCCTTCGTAGCCACCGAAGGGATCAGGATAGACAGCGTCCTGAGTTGGATCATCTCCTCCCTCGTAGGTACAGTATGAGCCGTCGATGGCGTCGAGGAAGTTGTTGAAAGAAGCACCCTCAATCAAGTCTCCCGCTTGATACAGTGTGACGGGCTGGGGATTGACCAGAGTCATGGCATACTCAAGATCCAGGTCCGACTCGCCGTTGTATTCGAAGCTTTCCTCCGTCGTCTGCAGGACACCACCATCGATGGAATCGAAAGTAGGAGTCTTCTGGACTTGGTTCTTGGAAAAGTTGGCAAAGAAGAGATCCAGATCGCCCTGAAGATAGGCTTCCGGTGTGTATTCAACGATGCTGAGAAAGATGTCTGGTTAGCAATATTTAAGTGTGTTCAGATAGTAAATTCACATACCCAAAGCTGTTCTTAGAATTTGCAGCAAAGTTGGGAGGGAAGCTGTAGAGCGCACGCAAGCAATCAGGCACGATGAATTCGTCACAGGTTTCAAGTTCTGTGATGATACTCTGAATGTTGATATCAGCTCCCTTCTTAGGAAGATAGCCACCACTAGGGTCTGTGATCTTGTGCACGGCGGCCTTGGATTCTACCGGCACTCCTGCAGCAGCAATCGTCGGCGGAGCTCGTTTCTCGAGGGGCATATCTCGCTTCTCCATGTGTCTACCTTGAGGGATTTTCGTGTCAAAGTGGACAGTGGGCGTGATAAAGTCCACATGAGGCTGGACAAATTCGGGGATGGAATAGTCCTTGCAACCGACATGGGGTTTGCCAGTGGTATGCTTGTGCATGAAGAATTCCGTCTTCAGCAGATTCTCGGCCTCGGCGACGGTAGCATCGAAAGTCAACCATCCCATGGACTGAGACCTGGAAATTCGCTCAGACGAAATGCCAGAGCTCTTCAACCACACAGTTACCGCATCGAAAGATTCTCGGCTGGGTGCAAAGGTCTCGGCAACCTTCTTTGCGGACCAGTGTTGCCCGTATTTTGGTGAGCTGGGATGGGAAACTTCCATGAGGAACTCTTCGGCTTTATCCAAGTTGCTTTGCTTGAGTCCGATCCGCATGGGCAATATCTCATGGCTGGGGAGCTTGTTGTGTCTTTCCCAACCGAAGGGCAAAGTACTACGCTTCTCATGCAGGACATGTGTGGATGAGGGGGCAGCAATGACGCTGGCCACCAAAGCCCCGAGGGTGAGGAGAGTAAAACGCATAGTGAGAGCAAGCTGTTGATTTCACCTGATGGGAAAGATCTGAGAAGGTGAGGGGCCTCTTTAAGAACCAGTTTTTCGAATGCATCACGACCTGCAGGTCCAACCGTTCTTTTCTTCACTCAGATACCTTATCAACAAGTGCAGCAGACATCTCCTCCCCATGAGGAAGGAGATGTGGTGGTCCAGGTCGCATGGAGAAGCAGGTGGCAGGCGCTGAGGTCACTTCCAGAGCAGGAAGCTGACCTGCATACAGCAGTCTTGTCTTAATTCGAGGTGGATGCACGTGAGAGCTTATCAGCTTGCAGCCAAGGTGCAACAAAAACTACCGTGTGTGTGTGTGTTGGTCGTCGGTACTCGTGAGCAAGGAAAAGAAGGATGGAGGTCATGCTACGTAGTAGACATGACAAGTACTTTGTCTAGGCGTCGCTCAAGATAGAAGGAGGGGTGCCCATTAGCTCTGAGATATAGATTAGCTTGTAGACACTAGGAGGATAGTCCGAGACACCTACCTTGGTTTATCGACTTTGTCCTTTGGTGTGAAAGTTTCAAGTACCTAAATCCCACGTAACGGATAGCTTGACGACAATAATGATAGGTACATGTCGGCTTATATACGGTGGGTGTGGTGCGCATATAGATGTCGTCACCGTTCTCGGTCACACTCGCATTGCATAGATACGGTTTGGAACATTACAGTATTCTCCCATTATTTGCTATCGATGAACAAGCTCTGTTCATCTCTGTTCTTCTGTTGCATGTTACGGCCTAGGTCGTGTGCTTTTCCCCAAGGAGACGGCTATCAACAAGGTGACCCTTTCATGCAAATGGCAGTGTCTATCAAGAGGCGTTTTTCCGACCTGCTGGAAGTGGTTACTGGCAGTGGGAACTCCCAGGATGAGGAGGATCTTGCATGACTAGGCTGGTGAAGTCGGATGGTGGGATGGTTGCCTCTTGCTTAATCTCTCTAGCGCTCCTGTAATATTCTACCGGAGAACTCCCGCTTGCATCTTGTGCTGGTAGCATATTAAAGAACAAGGATCAGAAACCCTTTCGTAATGTAGTGGGATAGAAGAAGATGTAGAGTCCAGGGACGAAGTCTTCCTCAACACCCCACCAAGCTAGGTACCTGGTAAGCTATGCTATATAGGGTTAGCCTGCATAAGGCTCCACATTGCCTCAGTTCTCAGACGTGTCTAATACCACCTACCTTTTACCTCCTTGGGTGACGATCCGATCTCTTTCCGGTAGTAGGTGGTGACACCTGAAGGAGCGTTGGCTTCGACGGAGACCAGGGACTATGTAATCGAAGATCATGCATGCAAGAGCCTCAGGTATCTTGTGTACTGTACGTAGTTTCAACGTTCGCAAGCTAATGGAGAGTAACTAGTAGATACAAGTACAGGAAGCAATAAGGTACCCTCTAATGAGGTTGACCAAAAGCGAGTCGGTAGCAGCCCCGGGCCTGCTAGCCCTCGGCGCTCCAGGCGGGCGCTGCCGCTGACTGCGATAGTGGCGAATTGGCGATGCTCTGCTGTTGATCTTGAAACGGGTTCCCAACCTTGCTTGTCTCCTTCTACTGTACAAGACTTGATCCATCGCCATCGTAGCTCATCCAGCTCGTAACATGACTCTCCCCGGTCTTCTTACCACCATGGCCTCCATCCAGATTTGGATGCATCACTGATCCATCCGCTGTTTGGCGAAGGCCGCCATGGCCACTACTGTTCACTCTTGAGGGACTGGGTGTTTGCCGGGGAGTGTTAATCGAAGAGCGCTCGGCGTTGGGCGGAAGCTCGGCTGGGATGTGGAATGCAGGTACCTCTAGCTCAGGTTGCTTCCCGATTGGGTCGGGCGTTGAACCCAGCATTTCGGGACCTGGCTGGATGGGTGACCAGGGCCGCGAGGGTGAACACGGATCGCTTCGCTTGTATGCAGCATGTCCGTCAACGCCTGCATTGTTCGTCCCAGGGTACCACAAAGAATTATGGTCAGCGTCTCTGGATGCAGGAGCGGTTTCTGTGCAGAGCGATTAGCCTATATGCATGGTCCACTGCAACTAACCGCTAGGAACATCCATAGAAGTGCCCGAAAGAACGCTGGTCACGGGAAGAGGGATGATCATACGGTCAGGGAGGTACCGCTTAGAGGCACCTTGTTGGGATAGCTTGGTTGGAAGGGGGTAACTTGAGCAGAATCCCATGACTTACCACTACCATCTTTATCTTGGAAAGCATTCCCTGCGCCACTCGCATCAACTCCTTGCAATCGCAGATCATTGTCCTGCTCAGTCGCCCGTACTTTGTCCTCTGTGCGTCTCTTATGCCATCTGAGTACGACCAATATCAATATCAATGCAATGATGGCCCCAATGATAGCTCCAACGGTTCCAGCAGCGACTGCTGCCGTGTTTGAGTGCGAAGACGAGGAAGAATGCACAGTCGCAACTGGTGCTGATGAGGTAGCTGCGATAGGAATTGCTGTATGAGCGGATGTAGGAGGAGGCGTTGAACTTGCTTTGCTGGAAGAAACTGTTGAACTTGTTTGACTGGAAGCCGGGGGAAAACTCGAAGAAGAGCGTAGATTTCTGGAAGAAGTTGAGGGAGTTGAGGGAGTTGAGGAAGTTGAGGAAGTTAAGGAGGTTGAGGAGATTGGAGAGGTTGAAGAAGTTGTCTTGGTATGAGCCGTACTGGTCTTTGTGCTGGTCTGAGTCGACGTAGCAGCAGCAGCAGAGGCTGATGATATAGCAGCAGCTGAGAAAAGATTCATTGTCAGTTCGCGTGCGCCTAGAGTCTGTACAAATGATAAGATATCATCATTATTACCATGGTCGCAAGATTCCTTAGTAGATTAGCCCTCGAAGTACCCTGTCTCATCGCAAACAAGTTTTTAAAATGAGTATTCAGGAGGACATGCTGGTTGAGCGGCCCTCTTCGTGTACTTGAGTGATTAAGAGACGTATGGCCTGGCCGATAGGGTTTAAAAGAAGAACGCTACTCACCAGATGTGGATGCAGCGGCTGCCTCCGACGAGGCACTGGAGCAAGGATCCGGATCAAAGCAGCCATAGAAGAAGTAGCCGGGCAAGCCGCAAGTAGTGTTGTAGAATGATTCAGGAGCACAATTTTCGGTTTCAGAGGCGCGCTTCGTGTACTTGACTGGCACTCCTTTGCACAATCAGACACGCAAGGTCTGGTGGGCGAGGTTCGAAACAGAAGCGTGGCTCACCTGATGTGGACGCGGCCGCGACTGTTAGACCCTCGCAAGGATCAGCTACAAAGCAGCCATGTGATTCCTGATTGGGGTCGGCACAAGTCTCGTCGTACCATAAGGTTCCAGGAGGGCACACTGCTCCTTGAGGAGATGTCGGGGTACCGTCCCGCTTCGTGTGCTTCGGTCTGACTTGCTTGGAATTGAAAACACCCATGGCGTGACGATGTTTAAGGGCAAAAGAGAGTTACTCAGTTCACACGATTTGGTTGTGGGATGTGTGGATGTGTACATGTGAGAGAAGTGCTGTTGCTCGAAATTGCAGTGTCACGTCGAAGTGACGAATTCACACCGCAGCGGCTGAAAGACTGCCATTGGCTCGATCTCGACTATTTAAGATCCGCACTGCATACTGCCAATTCTACTATCAGGTCCTGATTCTTACAATGACTCACACGAGAAGTATGAAAGCTTGGATTCTTACTTCGAGACCTTTTCCCCGAAAAGCACATGCAGGTGTAGGTGCCATTCATGACCCTCCCCACAGTCCTTGGCTTGCATTATGGAGGTGTTCGAAAATTAAATATTCCAGTCTCGACTTTCTCTCGCATTGGGCTTCCAGCGGTGGACTTCGGTGAACTTCCCAGGTTCCATTTGAAACCTGTACTTGACCCATTTCTTCTTGCTTTACCTTCCAAGCCTCATAGACGCTTTCGCGTAGTTATGCAAAGCTCTCAAAAAGACCTGATACCCAACGCCAGTGTTATCTTGCATGTGGTAAACCTCGGTTAATCGAACTTGCCAAGGGGGATAGCCCTGCAGTTCCACGCTTGGTCCAAAAAGCACAAGTAGATCCGGCTCCCCCATGACACTTTCCGTGATCTCCGCATCTACCAAGTCCAAGGATATGTCATTTGGGGACAACTTCTTCCGCTGCGACATCTCTGCCAGGGTCTTGGTCAAGTCTACAAGAGTTGAGCGACCATCTTCGGCGGAAAGGAGGAGTATCGAGAGATGGCCTAGGCTCCGTCATCAGCCCCTTATGCGGAATAATGCATAATAAGATTGACGTACCTGATAAAATTGACACACCACCCTCTTCAGAGCTGCCACCATTCAGATAAGAGGGTACGTGAGGCGCTCGAACCTGGAGAGATGGTATATAACGTCCAAAGTAATTGTGCAGTTTCTTGGTGACAGTCCGATGAGTTGTTGGAATGTAGGCCTTCAAGATACCTTCGTCAGATCAGCATCGCCATATCTCTTCAAGACGATGGATCATACCGGTCCTTTCATATACGCTGAGCATCGGTATCCCCACGCAAGAACACCATGCCGATATCTCTGCCACCTCATCCATCAAAGCCCCCAAGGCCGCAGTGCCCCTCTCCTCTCCTTTCAATTCTAGAATCACACTCAGATGCCCCGGTATCCTGCTGAGATTTTTCACGTCTTGCCGAATAAGCTCTGGCGCTCTATGATGGTAGTAAAGAATGGCAAAGACGCGATCGAGAAGGATATGATAGGTCTGCCGTATCCGGATGTAGACTGAGAATAGCGTATGTATTATTATGAAGACGAGCAGATGCAATTGTTGTTTTAGGAAAGTCTGGACAGGCTGCGACCTTCGTTTTCGAAGAGCTGGAGCTGGAGTCCTGCTCAAAGGAGGCGCTGGAAGGTAAGGGTTGAGCATATCCTCCCTCTGCTCGGGAGAGAGGAAGCTGCCTTTGCTTCGAGCATCTTGCCGATATATCTTTGTCTCTCGAGAAGCGACCATCTTCAAACAAGGGACAGGTGAGAAAAAGGCGAGCGAGACAGTATATCCGCTTCCCAGAAGAAGTTGTGCTACGAGGCACACTGGAGTCAGCTGTCAGGCACCGTGGTTGATACTAACATTCCTAGATTAGTATTCAGGATGAGCAATCGTAGTATACAGAGCATTTTAATGGTGCTGTCAAAGAGTAGCTGTGCCTATCAAATGCGGCGAAATTCCGCACGCGGCAATCCACTGTCAAGCTCCTACCCTTCGATCAGCTCCAACAGTGCACCACAACTCGAACTATGATGCTTCTCGTGTGGAGGTCACGGTCTTTCTGCTAATGATAGTGATTGCTTCGTCACCAGCTCTTATTGAATAGCAGAATGCCAGCCACCTCAAGCCAAATCTCAAATTCTCACCCCCCTTCGACTTACTCCGCTAGATCAGTATTTCCCCAGGCACCCATCTTCACCCTTGATACCTTCTCAGATCGTGACTTCATTGTCAAAGACTTTGTGGAAGCTCTTTCCGACAGCGCCGTTCCTCCCAATCGCAGATCCGGTCCAGCGCATCAAAGCAATGCATTCGACCCAAAGCCCCTCATACGCAGCTTCGAGCATGCCCTCAACCGAATGGGCGATCTCTCCGGAGACTTGGAATCAAAGGAAAATGAACTGTCGGGGGCAGTACGACGAGCAGAAGCACAGCATAATACCAATGTCCAAACTCTAAGCCGAAGGCTTGAACAGACTGTCAACTCGTTCAACCTTCTTGACGCATCTCTCAATGGGGACCAGTATGATAATGGAGGCAATGAGGTGGTGAAGATTGGTGAAAAGCTTGAAGATCTTGACAGGCAACGGCAGAGGGCGTTGGATGCGAAGTTTCTGATCCAATGCTGGATGGAAGTCAGCGAGCGTGGCGAGCTGATATTGCTGGAAGACATCAGGCGGCAAGGCAGCGGGGAGGGCAAGGTTAGATGCGCACGTATTGCCCGACAATTGATGAGGATCAGTCAACGACTTGAGCCTGAGAATTGGACCCATGTCAACGGCAATGCAAAAGAGGTCAATGGCGTCAATGGTACCTACGGAAAGGACTACGATCGAACAAGGCGGCATCACAACACCAGAGAGCTAATTGAGAAGTTCTCTGAAACGCTGGAAAAGGATCTGCTCAAGTCTTTCGACGACTTCTACCGAAGGGAAAATTTCGAGGGGATGCGAGAGTGTGCCAACGTTCTTCACGACTTCAACGATGGTGCAAGCGTCATTGCAGCTTTCGTCAATCAGCACGATTTCTTCATCCAACGGAACCAGCTCATCACGGACGAAGTCGCTGGAGATGCTGAGACTTGGGATCGATTGGCAGATCCAGATGCTGAGCCTCCTAGCGTTGAGCCCACTCTTCAGTCGTTGATCGACGAAGTCAAGGTTGTCATGCAAGAGGAATCGATCATCATCAGGAGAGCATTTCCTTACTCCGACCAAGTGCTGGGAAAGTTCCTACAACGCATTTTCCAGCAATCTGTACAGCAGAGGCTCGAGATGGTCCTCGAAAAGGCCAGCACTATTTCTTCGCTTGCTTTTCTGAGATCTTTGCAAGCGGCTAGGGCCTATATCAGTACCTTGATAGACGACCTAAAAGCCCACGGCCTTACTGAGCATCCAGAACCAGCTTCGCCGCAAATTGCAATCATTCTCGATCAACAATTTGACGACTTATTTGTACCATATTTTGTTGGTTCGTCATACATAGAGCGTGAAAAGAGGAATTTGGAGGAGTTATACTCGTCGCTATTGTTCAGATTTACTATCTTTCACGTAAGACCTCCCTATCGTTCTGATACCGAGACTTCTCGCTGATAAGGGTACAGTCTCGAAGGCGCAAGATACCCACCACGTTCATGAAGTCTTTAGCCAAATCAGGCAGTGAAATGTTAGCATCTGCTCGGGATGCGTACGTGGAGCGTTTAGACTCATCAGATTTGGCTCCAGCACAAAAGGCCATGCTTCTCAGAGTGGCAGGCTTGAAAGACTCGGAGAGCGCGAAAACCCAGACGGAGATTGAAGTTACAGAACAAGACGGTGTTCTGAGTATCGACAATGCTAAGCGTATGCTGAAATGGCTTGCCGAAGCCGTAGGACGAGGTTTGGAGCTCAGTGGAGGCAATGAGACCCCAAAAGATGTTTTCGCTCTCCTCCATCTCTTACTGGGAAACATGGGCGAAATATATCTCGAGACGGCATTGGACTCGTAAGTGCTACGTCTACACCTAGTACGCTCATTGGTCTAACAACATGCCAGCGCAAATGACATCGCCGCCAGCCAGGAGACAGCCAAGAACGAGCCGGATCTATCATACCTGATCGGCCTGCGCCCAGCTATCGGTATTATGAATCTAATGAATACCTGCATCAGGGCTGTGCTCATCCCACTGGCCTCTGCCAACGTAACGATACGACGCGACATGGAGAAGACCGCCAATCTTGCCTTAGACAGAGTGGAAGAGAAAGTCAACAGTATCATGCAAAGATCCATTGACGTTGTCATC
This sequence comes from Letharia columbiana, assembly GCF_014066305.1. NCBI lineage: Eukaryota > Fungi > Ascomycota > Lecanoromycetes > Lecanorales > Parmeliaceae > Letharia > Letharia columbiana. The sequence goes on from NW_023501083.1 coordinate 285,533, forward strand.
ACATGGGTTACAAAATTGCTCGCTCGTCAAAACAAGACCGACTTCCGGCCTCGAGATGATGCTTTAGGCGGAGGAGGCGCATGGCTCGAGCAGCTTCAGACGCCGGTGCGTCCGATCTCGAGCATGTGATCCCTTATCCCAGCGCTAATACAATCATTAGACCTGCCTGTCCATCTTCCAATTCCTAACCCGCATCTACAGCCTCGCCTTAACAGCCCTCTCCCCTTCACCCAACCTCATCGCCTTCCTCACCGAACTCGCCACCACATTCCGCACCCTGCTCTTCGAGCACTTCAAAAAATTCTCCGTGAATGCAGCCGGCGGTATCGTGGTCACGAAAGACATTAGCAAGTATATCGAGTTACTAAAACCTTGGCAGCTGGACCCCAGCTTTGAGCCGAGTTTTGAAGTATTGACCGAGATTGGGAACCTTTTCGTGATAGGGCCGGAGGCGCTAAAGGAGAGGTTGAGGGGGAAAGGTGGTGCAGGAGTAGGTGTAGGTGGTGGTGGGGCGTGGGAAAGGGGAGATATGCGGCCATACGTGCTGAGGAGGGAGGATGCTGGGAGTGTGGGGGTGCAGAGTGTGCTCAGTGCCTTGTAGGAGTGAAGACCTTGTGGAGAGCGCGTGTAGATTTGGGTTAGGCGGCGTACAAGCATGGCATTCGCAGCGTTATCTTAGAAAGAGCGATAGATACCCATTTGTTCGTCGAATAATCACCTTTAAGATTCTTACCTCTGTGCTTATGTTAACACAAAATCCCTAGTTCAACCCTTTGCGATTTTGATATACCGTATTTACTCCCCGTGTCCGCCATGAACAAGCGGCGAACTTTGATAGGGCTGAAAATCACGGCTTTTCTCCGGCTATTTATCTGAATACTCAAGGGAGATGCGTCGAACTCGCACAAGACTAGAACCAGAAGACGAAAAACGCCAGAAGCCTTTCGTATCACCGCAACATAGACTGCTACTCTTTGATACAATGTCATCTTCCAACAACATCTTCTCCCTCTCGGGCCAGTCCCTTAAGCTCGACACTGCCGAGCACATCGAGCCCCACCTCAAACCCTTGATCGCCTCGAATACAGTCACAGAAATCCACCTTGGTGGCAACACACTCGGCGCTCCAGCCTGCGAGACTCTCGCCTCAGTGCTCAAAACGAAGATAACACTCCAAAAAGCCAAGCTAGACGACATATTCACATCGCGCCTGCTCTCTGAAATCCCCCCAGCGCTCTCGTCCCTCCTCACGGCCCTCCTTGAGTTGCCGAACCTACATACCGTCGATCTTTCTGATAATGCTTTCGGCCTGAACACGGTGGAACCACTTGTAAATTTTCTGTCGAAGCATGTGCCCCTGCAACATCTCATATTGCAGAACAACGGTCTGGGTCCCAACGCGGGTACCCTGATCGCCAACGCCTTGACCGCCCTCGCCGAGCGCAAAGAAGAGGCCAGAAAGTCTGGAAAGGCGGTACCAGACTTAGAGACGGTAATATGCGGCCGCAATCGGCTCGAAAGTGGCTCGATGTCTGCGTGGGCTAAAGCATACCGAGCGCACCGGAAGGTCAAGATGGTCAAGATGGTGCAAAACGGCATTCGCCAGGATGGGATCAGCCTGTTATTGACAGAAGGATTGGTATGGTGCCAAGAGCTTGTAGTACTGGATTTGCAAGACAATACTTTTACGATTACCGGAGCCAGGTCATTAAGTCAAGTTGTTGCGGGATGGAAGCAGATCAGAGAGCTGGGGATTGGCGACTCCCTATTAGGCAGCAGAGGTGCCGTTTTGTTCGCTGAGGCCCTAGGGAAGGGAAACAATGGGCTGCTGGAGGTATTGAGGTTGCAGTATAATGAGATTGACTCCAAGGGGGTGAACGCCCTGCTAGTCGCGGCGAATGATAAGCTGGTGAAGCTGAGGAGGGTGGAGCTGAATGGAAACAAGTTTTCGGAGGACGATGAGCCTGTGGAAGGGTTGAGACTGCTGTTGGAGGAGCGGAAGGAGAAGGCAGGCGACGCAGAGGGGGAATGGGGATTGGATGAATTGAGCGATCTGGAGGAGGAGAGCGATGAGGAAGATGAAGATGAAGATGAGGACGACGACGACGAAGCAGAAAGAGAGGAGCAAGAGGAAGCGGAGCACAAGAGGGAAGGTATCTTGAAGGATGCGGACCAAGAAGAGGCCCAGAAAGTCAGCCAGAAGAAGGATGATGATGTGGACGCTCTGGCGGATTCCTTGGGCAAGACCGAGATCTAGACCCGGTTCCTGCTACCTCGATAGATTTATTCCCCCTGCCTTCTGTTGCCATCGCGGCGCACTGCCTATCCAGTCCCTTATCGATATGACATCCAGACCACTGTTCTGGTACAAGTAGCAGGCAAGCTGCCGAAAAACTATCTTCCTAAGGGACCGAGGCCGACAACTCGCTTGTTGGCCAACAAAAGAGGTTTGGCGTTTGGGCTGCTGATTCAATGTTGTTTGTCCGCCTGCACCCCGCCATCGACTCACACTTCAGCATTCTTCTTCCCACGATATTAACAGATTCTCGCAATGGCTGTGTTCTTCCCCACTCTCCAGCCCTTCAACAACCTCCAAAAATGGCCTTCGCCCAGATACCGGCTCCAAGTGATACCATCATGACCGAGCTATCCAATCTCAACAACATCATCACGGATCGCCTCGTTCTGCGTCCTCTACGTTTTACCGATAGAGACGTGATTCGCTTCTTACGCTTCAATCCCCAAGTCGTCGCTGCATGCCTTGCACACAGAAAGGCAGAGACAGAGGCGGAATTTGATGCGTTTCTGGAGCGACTAATGGAGGGTGGTAAGTGTGTGAGTCATTGTGTTGAGCTGCGGGTCTCTTCCCAGAGTGAGGGCGAGAAGGTGGAAGCAAAAGAGCAGAAGTTGACGCAGGATGAAGGAAACGAGCCCAACAGTGCGGATAAGGAACATAGAGAGAATCATATCATCGGCGTCATGGGTGCCCACCGCGTCCCAGAGATCGGCTACATGTTCCTACCTGAGTATTGGGGGAAGGGCTACGCGACTGAAGCTTTGAAAGCATGGATGGAGTGGTATTGGATAGCGTATCCAGGAGGCCATGTGGAGAGGGAATATCTGAACGCGATCACGTGGCCAGAGGCGGTAGGTAGCCAGAATGTGTTGCAGAAGTGTGGGTTTATGTTCCTGCATAACATTCAGCAGGAAATGGACAAAAATGGAGAAACAGAGGAAAAGGAGGATAAGGGTAAGGAGTTTGTCATGCTTAATCTTTGGATTGCTGGGAGGCCACCTTCTAGGAGAAACAGTTTAGCATCCAGCTAAGCACTAGGGGTTTCTTTAACTGCGATCACGCATTGGCAATGTACTCGAAAAGGTCAACACCTATAACGAAGCTCGGATGTTAGGTAATCCCTCAGATGAAGTGTCAATTTCCTGTGGACATCTCCCGAGTCTCAGTCCATTCGGGGTATCAAGCTGGTAGCATTACGAGTCGTGGAAACCCTCCAACCAGACTGTTTCACGGACGAGAACTTGGCTTCTCATGCTCAAAAACTCAAAGTCCTATCGATTTTCCTCCCAAAAGATGCTAGTTTTCCTAGCAGTGCGCCTGCTGGTCACGAACGTGCGCAGCCAGTTATGCTACGTTCTCACCCGACATGAAACCTTCTCTAAACCTGGCCTCGAGTTCTCCAGGGTCGGCTTCTATTCACCTACGAAAACAAAATGAATACACATTCACGCCGTCGCCAAAACCTTCTTTCTCGCATGACTTTGTTATGTTCCTTTCTCCTGAGATGCATCCCCAAGTTCATATCTTTTAATTACTACAATTGTGCCCTTCTGAATATATACGTGTGCAAGCATCGTCTATATAAGTTGTTTTGGACCTTGATCAGGATCGATATCACACTTCATTGATACTTGGAGTTACTCTTTTGACCTTGCTTCACAAGCTTCTCTCAACATGCAGACAGCGCATCTAGTTCCTAGCTGGTTGGAGTGTTGTACCGATAAAGCTACTATAAGACTATTTCAGGATCTTGATCCCGTGCATTTGTCAAAAGTCACTGAAAGAAGTTGCGCTTGTCCCGGAAACTTTAAGGTGGCTCTCAGAGATGCATCCTATGTTTTGCTAACAATATCATTTCAGAATGATCTAGGGATGCTCATAGAGATGGCTAGGGCATCATAGGCAGTTCCAGATCCCTAGACGAATCCACTCGCTTAATCGAATTGATCGAATCCAACGAGATCGTCAACTACCACTTCAAAAAAGCTGTCAGCACCTTTTTGGCCTCACACAACTAGCGAGCCAGCTACGGACTAAGCGTCAAGGAGATGATCTTCATGGCTCTACGTCTGTGCTGCCAGATTTTAGAACTTACTACCAACGAAGACCACTGAGCAGTGGTCTTCGATCTCGGATTACATTTTCCAGAGAGGGCCCGAGAATTCTTACCGTCTCGAGACTTGATTTCATCGACAAGATTAGCGTGCTCACATGACGCCGTGAGGTTACCGGCTCGCTGGCTATGGATGAGAATCGGCGGCGATAAGCCTGCTACAATTTTATACTATATATCAGTATATATAACGAGTAAAGGCCTATGAATTAAATTCATAATCATTTTTTTAATTAGGGCTATCGAGTAAATAGATAAGCGATCTTTAATAAGCGAACTTTAATAAGCGATATTTGAATTCCTTACGCTTTAATAATTATAAAATTAAATTTATAAATTTCTTTTTTATCTAAAAAGTCTATATTTTATTTTATAATTTAAATAAAATATCTTAAAATTTTAATAGAAAATAAAAAAGTTATTTTAAAATTAAATAATATCTATTTATCTTTTAATTAAAGCTATTTAACTATTAAGCGAATTTTAATAAGCGAATTTTAATAAATAATATTTAAGATCTTTACTCTTTAATATTTATAAGATTAAATTTTAAATTTTTTTATATTATTAAAAAGCGTAATTATCGCTTTATAATTAAAAAAAAAATTAAAAATTTAATAATAAATAAAAAAATTATTTTATAGATAAATAATATATATTAATTTTTTTAATAAGAAAGTATAAGAGAATTCTTAAGTTAATTTAATTAATTTAATTAAAGAATATAATAAACTTAAATTTATACGCTTTTATAATTTGTTTTTAAACTTCTCATTTTATTCTATTATTAATATAAGATTATTATATTTTTTAATTAAATCGACTAAATTAGCTTACTAATTCTCTTAAAACTTCTTATTAAAAAAATAGATATATATTACTTATAAATAGAATAACTTTTTTATCTTTTATTAGATTTTTTTTAAATTATAAAGTAATAATTACGCTTTTAATTAATATAAAAATTCTTAAAATTTAATCTTATAATTATTAAAGAATAAAAATTTTAAATATTATTTATTAAAATTCGCTTATTAAAGTTCGCTTAATAATCGAATAACTCTAATTAAATATATATTATTTAACTTTAAAATAACTTTTTTATTTTTTATTAAAATTTTAAAATTTCTTTTATTTAAATTATAAAATAAAATATAACTTACTTATATATAAGCTTTTAAATAAAAAAGAAATCTATAAATTTAATCTTATAATTATTTAAATATAATAAACAAGTAAAGACCTATAAATTAAATTTATGGAGTTGAATTTTTCATTTTTCTAAGTCGAATAGAGTTGGATTTTTCTAAGTTAAATGGAATTTTAGTTCTAGCCCTAAGTTAAATCGAACTCTAATCGCTTGCTGTGCGTTTTTGACCTACTTTCACTACTACGAAATTAATAAAGAAGGTGAAAGCCCTAACTCTAAGTTAAATTAAACTCTACTTACTTTCTATATAATAAATAACTTACTTCTATTACTATAGATCGCTAATTAATTATATTCTTATTTAAAAAAGAAGTATTTACTTAATAATCTTATTTTTAATATACCTCGCTAATTGAATAGATTATCTTCTTAATAAATCGTCTAGAGTTATAATTAATAGACTAGTCTTATTAATAATTTAATTTAGAATTATATATAATTAATTATAAGTAAAAACCTCGAGATATAGATATAAATTAATCTACTATAATAATTAGCCTTAGATTTTATTAATTATTATACTAAAGGTTAATCGAATTAGAAATTAAATATATCGAAAGAGAGTATATAGATCGTTTAAATTAGGCGGAGTTAGAGGGATATATAATATATAATATTATTTATTATTATATTCGCCTTTAAGAATATAATAATCGAGTATTTTAGATTTAATATACTTAACTTATAGACGTATCTTATTATATAGATTTATACGCTACTTTAAATTTCTTAATAGTATTATTATATAATTTTATTTTAACTTTAAATAATAGAGTAAAAGCGAGATTAATTTAAAGATATTTATTATTTTAGTAAGTAGAAGAAAGCTATCTTTCTTATTAACGACTTAATTTCTATTATTATAAACGATCTTAAACTTAGAGAACTTATTAAGAACTTAATTATTAAATTAAGCGATATTCTTATTAAAGATGTAAAGAATCGCCTTAGATATATAGAAATTAGCTATTCGATATAGGTTAAGATTATTATAAATAATATTAATTAGCTAAGTAATAAAGTTATCTAATAATTACCCGATAAATTAATCGATAGCTTCTTATTCTTTAAAGCTTATTAAGATATTATTATCTATATCTAATAGTTTTTAAGCGAATTTCTCTATATTAGTTTAGCCTTAATTAGTAAGATTAAAATTTCGAAGTCTTATATTTTCTATTAATCTAAGAATTTAAATATAATTTTAAAGATAGAATATTCTTAATATAGCTCGAGCGATATAATCTAACTTAGCACTCTTAATAATCGAAAAAATTTAACGAAAATTATTATAGAAGTATATAATTATACTATTAAAAGAAGTAGAGTTTTTTTAAATATCTTAAAGTATATAATTAACGGTCTTAATATCGTAGCGATTTTATATAAAGATCTCGTCTTAGAAAATAAGCTTAATTGCCTTTAATAATTAAGCTAAATTAAACTTTATTAATATATTATAATTAAATTAAGTAATAGTATTAAAAAAGATCTTAAAGCGAGAATAAGTAGTAATATTATCTTAAAGGAGAATAAAGGTAATATTAGATAAAGCTATAGCAATAATTATCTTAGAGTTATTTTATATTCTTCGCAATACGATATTCTAAAGTATAGTCTTATTAATATCTTTATAGTTATTAAGAAAAAAGAGTTAGTTATTAAAATAAGAGATCGCGTTTTAAATAGCGTTAATTATAGTAATTTAATTATTATTAAAACTCGTCTATATTTAATTTTAGATATTAATTTAATAGCTATATACTTCGCGTAGAAGTCGATTTTAATTATTAATATAATACTATTCGTAGTTTTATTAAATTATAAATAGATTAAAGTTAATAATAAGATTAATATTCTTTATAAAGCTAATATTTTTTTTAAGCGAATTTAAATTAAATAAAGATAGAAGTCTTCGACGACGGTTTATTTATATTATATATTATTCGATAAAGAGAGAGTATAATATTAAGTTTAAGGGATATAAATAAGATTATTAAATAATCTAAATAAAGAATAATAAGTATTAGTTAAGAAATGTACGTAAAATACGAGTAAAGAATTAAATTATTTATGGGTAAAAAAAGAAAAAATATATCTAGCGCGAAAAGTTTTAGTAACTAAAAAAAGAATATTATATTAAAAAAAGTCGCGATATTTTAAAATTATTATTAGCGCGATAATCTTCTTATTCTATAGCTTAAAGCACTTTAATTTATTAAAGAAATTATTAAGAAAAAATATATCTAGCGCGAAAAGTTTTAGTATATAAAAAAAGAAATATTATATTAAAAAAAGTTATAATATTTTAATATTATTATTAGCGCGATAAGCTATTTATATTACACTTAAAGTATTTTTACTCGATAAAGAAGAAATTATCTATATATCTTAATTTATAATTATTTTATAGATTTAGAGAGTTATCGAGCTTATATTATAGTAGAATTATTATAAAGAGATCTCGTAAGGCGTATTCTCTCTATTAAACCGCTACTTTATTTAATATTTAATTTTATTCGATATTATTATAAAATAAGTCTTTTACTATATAAATACTATAGTAGAAAGAAAGAATATTATTATTTATTATACGTAAGTCTTTAAAGAATATAGAATTTAATATATTTAAAAGAAGATATCGTAAATAGAAGAGCTTCTTAGCGTTTAAATTAATATAGTATATTCTTTTAATAATATCTCTACGTCTCTAACGTAAACTTTATTTAAATATATCTCGCTTATTCTTTTTTTAGATATATTATATTAATAGATCGATATAAAAAAGATCTTTTATTTATCTTCTCTATCGATATTATTAATTTAGCTAAAAGAAGACTATTAGTTTAATCTAGCGTTTATATTCTATATTAATTATATAGAATAGATTATTATTATTATTAAATATTACGCTTTATTAATTTAAAAGATAAATAAATAATCGTTTAATAGGAGAATTATAATTATATAATTTAAAGTTAAAAATTCTTTAATAGACTTTTATAGAGCTTACTTACCATATATCTTAATACTTTTAAATCTTATTTATCTAATCTAGCCTTATATCGTTTTAATTTATATCGCTTTTACACTTTATTTAAAGATTAATCTAATCGCTACTCTTATAAACGTATTTAAAAATATATTTATAGATTTTAACGTTAACGTAGATCTTTATATTAATATAAGCGTTATATTTAATTAATAAATAAAAATTATAGAGTATTATCTAGTAATTCTACTTAGATTTATTATCTAATATCTTAATAGATCTACGTCGATAATATATAAAATATTTAAAATCTAATTTAAAAACGATATAGTCGCTAAAGTTCTTCGAAAATCGCTTATTATATATATTCTTATCTAAGTTCTAATAAGATAAGATAGTATCTATTCTACTAATAGTATATTAACTATAGTTCTTATAAAGTATATATCTAGTAATAATTATATAGAGATTAAGAAATAGATTTTAATTAGAAATCTTAGTATTAATAACGACGTTAATCTTAGCGACGCTAAAGAATCGATCTTTAGAATATAAAATAATAAGAATATAGATATACGATAGATCTTATTTTTAAAATTTAATAATATAGATATAGGCGGGAACTCGATTTATTACTCGTAAAGTTAGTTAGAGTTAAAATTAATCGATATTTTAATTAGTCGTACTTCGCTCTTATAGAAGTAAAAAAAAAATTAGATAATATCGTAAAATTAATTAATAGAAATTATAGCGTATAATAAATTAAATTATATTAGAAGTATCTCTAGAAACTATAATCTATATTAATCGTTTAATTAATATATCGTTTAAAGAGCTATTCTATTAAATAGAATAAAGAAGAGTTATTATATTATAATAGGGGGTAAGAAGAATAAGAGTATATCTAATATCTTTTTCTTTAGAATATTATTTATAAGGGTCTTTAGCTTTAATTTAAATATTTTAATAATTAGATTAAATCGATTAGTAGCGTATTCGTCGAGTAGAAGATTTTCGATAATCTCGATTTATTTTAAGTTATAGATAAAAGTCGTAAAGAGATTTAATTAATTAAATTTAATAAATAGAGTAATAATATTCTAATAGAGTTATTTTATAAACTATAAATCTTTTTAATAGAAGAAAGAGAGAATAATATATTATTTATTAGTTTAATTATCTATAATAGCTTTATTAGCGTAAGTATCGACGACTACTTAATAGATATTAGCTTAAATAATCTTCTAATTTATCTTTAATTAATAAAGTTTATTACTTTCGATAACTATATAGATATCGTAGATAAAATACTATAGTAATCTATCGTAGTAAAAAAGGCGGTTAAATTTATTAAGATAACTTTATATTATATATCTATAGAAAGTTAGTAATTAATAGAATAGAAGAAATAGATAGAATAGATCTATAATATAAGATAAGCGTTACTTATTTAGAATTATCTCGTTCGATAGTTTCTCTAACTTATAAAACGATTTCGTTATTTCTACTTCGCTAAATAAGAAGACTTTTATTTAATATAATATCTATATTAAATATATTATTATATTATAACTATTTATCGAATAAAAAGATAAGAGAATAGTATAGAAATATATAGACTAGATATTAATATAGAATATTAAATCTCTTATTACTTTTAGCCTCTATTAATATATCTCTAATCTTAAATATATCTAATAGATTATTAATATTACTCTTCTAGATAATAGTAATCTTATTTAAAATAAGACGATTATAGATACGCGAATTATAATATTATAAATTTTTATAAAATAGCTTATAATCTTATATATTCGAATTAATCTCTAGTCTTTTAGATATCGATTTAAGAGCGTTAATATAGAGATTAATACTTCTAAGATTTATAATTATTTTATAATAAAGTATCTAATTAATATAATTATAGTAATTATATCTAGTAAAGTTAATATAGAAAACGCGATTAAGAGAAAGTTATATTATATTATAAATTAATCTTAAATACTATCCATAATATAGATTTAATTAAAGACCGATTTTTCATTCTTTAAAGGCGCTAGGGCAGGTATATAAGTAGTAATCACTCTCTAAATTTTATATATATAGAAGACGACTAAATGATTAATAGTAATCTATTAAATACTTATAAATAGTAAGATATATATAATATTACATATATATAAATAGATATATAGATAGATAATTAAGTATATTTAATATTAGAGTAGCTAAGATCTTTTTAAATATATAAATAGTCTAAAAAAGGCCCCTTAGCGCTAGAAAACTCTCATATCTAAGCGATATAACCTAGAGTGAAATAAGGCTATATATAAATATAAGTAGATGGAAGAAAAATAATATAACTCTAATAGAGACGAAATCGAATAAAGAGTTATTAATAAATATAAAATAGATGACTATATAGCTTATATTAAATATTTATTCTTAATTCCTTATCGAGATATTAATAGAGATATTAATAAGAATATTAATAGAGTTATAATATTATATAATCTACTAACTCTTAGTCTTACTATAGCGAACGATTAATTAAATAGCTATTAACGCTATAATCTTATAATAAACTTATTAATCTATAATTTTACTATTACGATTAATACTCGTAAATAATAAGACTATATATAAAATAACGTATATATAAGTAGATATATAGATAGATAATTAGATATATTTAATACTAGAGTAGTTAAGATCTTTTTAAATATATAAATAATCTAAAAAAGACTCTCTAGCGCTAGAAAACTTCTAAATAATCTAAAACGTTATTTAAAAAGAGTAAAGATCTTAAGAAGAACTTCTAATAATATCTATTATAATAAGTAATAAAGATCGATAATACTAGCGCGAATAGGCTAGAAGATATTAATATTATAATAATACTCTAAATATATAAACTAAATAAGTAATAATATATAGATAATAGAAATCTAACTTTTAACGATCTAGTAATTAAATCTCGTTATTATTAAGATTAACGTTATATACTAATATTATAATCTCTTTATAAAAAAAATAGTCTAAATAATAATTCTTAATATTAAGTAACGTTAATATCTTACGAAGATTATTAATAATAATTTCTCTAATAAAGAAGAAGTCTCTTAACTAAAATAGCGATATATTAAATAAAGCTTTCTATCTAAAGAGATAATATAAGACTTTAACTACGTATATATTATCGTCTAATATAATAATTATAAGTATAATTCTATAGCGAAATAGATTCGTTTTAGATATTAAAAGTGTAAGTTTTAGATAATTATCGAATAGTTTTATTAAGCGACGTATAAGAAACTATTTATCGAAGTTCTTCTATTAAAGATCTCGCTTATTATAAATAAACTTATCTATATATAGAAATATCGTAAAGATAAGATAAAAGAAGATATATAGAGTCGCCTTAATATAGATTAACTTATCGAAATAAGAAAGAATTTAAAATAATAGATTCTTAATAATTAAACGTCTTTCTTTTATATTAGCTTTATTATAAAGATATCGACTATCTATAATAATACGTTATAACTAAGAGTAATAAAATATTAAGAAATTATTAAATCTTATATTTATATAGATTAATCTAAGATTAATAAAATATATCTTTATAGACTTTAACTTAATACGGCGAGTACTTAGATTAATAATCTAGCCCGTAAAAATATTTATAATTATTAAAAAAAGAGGCTAAATTTCTATTAATACGTAATAAGTCGTATAGAATCTTATTAAAGTTATATATATCTTTCTAGTTTTAATAATAAGCCTCTATTAGAGAAGTTATATAGTCTCTTAAGATAGTACGATCTAATTATATTAATATTCTAATAAATCTTATTTTATTTCAGCGGAGATATAAGATCTTTTAGCTATAAATATATATTAGCGATTTTTTAATATCGAAAATATAATAGATTATTAACTAGCTAATTAGTCTTTATAGATATTTAAATAAATATTATTATAATATTATAAGTAATTACTAATATAGCTATATCGTATAATAGAACTATAGCTAATCTATATATAAAGAATTTATATAATTTATTAATATATATATTATTATCGTAGTAGAGAATTAAGCGAGATTTTTATAACTAATATAACTATAACTTTATCGCGTAATAAATAACCTTTATTTCTTTAAATTATATATCTTTAGAATAATAATATATAACTATTTTAATATTAAAAACGTCTTTAAGCTAAATCGATTAAATATAATTAAGATAATTAAGAATATAGCCTTCTATATTAAATTTTTTAGATATATTAATTTATATATATTATATAACTTAACTATTAACGTAACGTATTAAGATAACGCTATTTTAATACTTTAAAAAGATATTCTACTATAGTAAGTCTACTCTTATATTATCTATAATCTATATAATTACTATAGACCTTCGAAGAGTATTAAAAAGTTATCTTAAGAATACTCTTTCTAGAATTATAACTTTAATAGCGAAAGAGAGAAAGTTAATTATTAACTCGAGCTTCTAATATAAGATAATTTTTTTTAAAAGGTTTTTAATCGTAATTCTTATCTTAGCTAGCTTATTTAAGAGAAGTTTTATCTATATATAAATACTATTAAATTTAATTTCTAGAAACTCAATTATAAAATCTATAATATTCTTTATATAATTAATTTAAAGATTTAATTCGCTATATAATTAATCGAATTACTAGATATATATAATTATATTATTATCTAATAAAAGAATTATAAAGAAATTATCTAGATAATAAAGTATTATTTCTTATAGAAGAATCGCGATTAAGATTTAAGTAAGGGCCTTTATAAAGAGATTAAATAGAAATAATAATATACGTAATTTAAATAATAGATATCGTTTCTTTTAATAGTATTTATCGTAATTAAAACTTAGTAGTTATTAATTCGATATAATAATAAGTATATATCTAAAGATATCTTTAAAATCTCTTTTAATAAATTAAGCCTTTAAGTCTTTCTATAATAATACTATTACTACGTTATCGTATATAATATATTTTAATATACTCTACTTCGTCTAAATATTATTATTAACTAAGTAATTATATAGAAATGAAAGATTATAAATTTATCTTTAATCTTTATTATATTTCGATATTAAATCGAATAGCGAATAGATATAATAAGACTCGTTTTAAAAGTTAATCTCGATTAAGCGATATTATTAAAATTATTTTTAAAGATCTATCGATAGTATTTAAAATATTTAACGTGCTAATAAATAATTTTAATTATAATAAATTAGAATATAGTCTTAAAAATTTATCTTAACGCTCTTTCGAAGAATAGTTAAAATAATCTTAATAAATATTAGATTCGAATATTTATTTAATTATTTAAATTAATTATTAATTATTAACGATCTCTAATAGAGTAAATTCGAGTTTAATAGATTATATAGCGCGTATAAGAATTTCTTAGATATATACTATAGCGATTAAGGTATCTACGAATATTTTAAAAGTTATTTTATCTTAATAATATAGTTATCTAATAATAAATAATTAAAACTATTTATAGCTAGATTTAAGACCTTAAGGTACTTATCTATCGAATAATTTTACTAATAGATTATATAAATATATAAATAAATATAGCGCTCGCGAAAATAGCTACCTTTATTAAAATTCTTATAAATTCTAATTTCTTTAATAATAGACTTATTAAGGCTAGGCGTAGCGGTATTTAACTTACTATTACTTATATAAATCTCTTTAAATATAAGAAGATCTTTATAGCTCTAATTATTAGCTTCTTAAATCTTAAAATTATTTTAATTACTTTAAATATATATAATAATAAAAGCGAGATAATAAGCGAGAATAGAGTTAAATTTATAAATAAGAGATAGTCGTAATAGATAAATAATATATATATATAAAGTCTTATTTAAGTCTTTTTTTACGCTAACGTATATAAAGCGACTAGCGGCTATCGAGTATATATAAAAATAGTATATTATATAATTATAATTATTAATATTTTTATTCTCTTTAATTAAAATAATATATATATAGACTAGTTTAGCGAAATTTTTAATCTTAAAAATCTCGAAGAAGATTTATTTAAAGTACTTAATATTTATACTTTAAAACCTTTTAATAATATTAAGAAAGAGCTTCTTATCTTTTATATAACGAAAGGGGATTTCTCTTCTTTTCTTCTAATTCGACTTAAAGTCGAATAAATTCGAATTTAATATATTCGAGTAACGATAACGATAATTACGACTATAACGATAATAATAATAATATAACTTATAAACTCTACTCTTATAAAAATAGCGATTATTTTACTTCTCTTAGACCTTAAATAGCTAGACTATTAATTCTTAAAGATCTACTTTAATAATAGATAAAGGCGTTTTATTCACTTAATCTAGACTTATAATACTCGATAATATATTATATATAAGAATATTCTTATAGAGAGAAGATATTTTAATCTTAATAGCCTTAAAAGTCTTTTTAATCTTAAGGGCTTTATTAGCCTTATTAACTACGTTAAAGATCTTTTTAATAATCTTAAAGACGAAGTTAATATATTTAACCGCTTTTTTAAATCTAATAATAGCGGCGGAGACTATTATAAAGTATATAAGAGTATAGAGTATATTTATAATAGTTAGATAGTACTTATAATAGTTAAATAAAGACTAATTTATATAAACTTAATTATAAAAGAAGAAGAAAAATAATATAGCTTTAAAAGAGATGAAATCGAATAAAGAGTTATTAATAGATATAAAATAGATAACTATATAGCTTATACTAAATATCTATTCTTAATTTCTTATCGAGATATTAATAGAATATTAATAAGATATTAATAGAATTATAATATTATATAATCTATTAATTCTTAATTCTACTATAGCGAACGACTAATTAAATAGCCATTAACGCTATAGTCTTATAATGAACTTACTAATCTATAGTTCTACTATTACGAGTTATAGAGACTATATTATTATACTAAACGCTATAGCGACGAAATTCTTTATTATTATTAATAAGATTCGAGATCTCTAGCGTTAAAGAGTAAAGGATTTAATTAATAATATACTCGCTAAGATTAATTAAATCGTTTATACTCGTTTCGACGCCTTTATAATCTTATTCTATATTATCTATCTTATCTATTTTAGATATATTAACTTTAATTTTTCCGCTATCGTAATACTATTCGACTATTTTATCTTTTTATAACGTCGTATTATAGCTATTATAAATCTAGTTTATAAGATTTAAATTATATTATATAGACTTTATAATATATAAATAATACGCGATATAGCTAGCGAGCCTTATTAAAGACTAAGTAGAATTTAAATAAGAGTTAAAAGATAAGCTAAAAGGTCGTAGACTATCGAAAGAGTTATTATTAAAGAAATCTAATAATAGATCTCGCAATAGAAAGGATTTTTAATAGCGTCTTTCTCTTATTTAAAAGCTTTTTCTTAATAATATTTAGAATCTAATACGCGTTAAGAGGCTTTAAAATAGAGTAATAAAGAATAAATAGAGGAGAAAGACGCGTCTTAGAAGATAGTATCGCTAAATATATCATCGCTAGCTTAGAAGAAATCTATAAAAAAGAATATATTCGTTTAGACTCTTTTAAAGAGTCTTTTAATGCGTTTATAGTCAGTAGTAGATAGCTATTAAACTCGCTTACAGTCTCGATTATCAGTAGTAACGAATTTATCGAAAAGTAGTCTAGAGATATTAATAGAGACTTTAAGAGGCGGATAAAAGAAGTATATATATCTAAAGCGTTTAATAACGTTTCCGCGAGGGGTATCGAGAACGATTATATTTATATTAATAAAATTAATAGAATTAATAGAATAATAAAAGAAGAATAGTTATATAAATAGATGAAAGAATTATTATTCGATCTCGAACGCGTTTCGTATAACTATATTTAAATACTACTTCGCTTTATTAATAGTAAATTAAACTTTATAATTTTTATAGCGTTAGAAAGCGTAAAGCGAGCTCTATAATTTAAGAAATTATAAAGTAATTATATATATTATAAGCTAAGTACTTTAAAGTATAAAACTTCTATATATAAATTTTTAATAAGAAAGCTTAAGAGAGCTAGTAAGCTAACTTAGTCGATTTAACTAAAGAGCGTAATAACTTTAAATTAATAATTAGCTATATATATAAATTTAAGATTTTCTAACTTAGCTCTATCTTATTCTTTTATATATACTAATTTAAATATCGCTTATTAAAGTTCGCTTATTAAAGTTCGCTTATTAAAGTTCGCTTATTAAAGATCGCTTATCTATTTTCTTAATAGTTCTAATTAAAAAAATAATTATAAATTTAATTTATAGACCTTTATTCGTATATAGTAAAAGAAGAAGAATAAATATATTTAAAGAGATTTATAACTCTTCGATAAAGGTTTCGTCGAAGTCCGTGATATTACTTAATCGAGCTAGCGGTAGAAGAGTAGGGCTATTCCCGTTTTAAATTATTTCTTTTAAAAAAACTGCTAAATCTCTCTAATAACTCTAATTCCCAGCACGCACAGGCAAGTAATATCGCGCACATTATGTGAGGGCCCTCATTAGACATCTTGCGACTGATGAATGTTGAATTCTCTCTGCACGTGGATTCCTCTTGCAGGCCTGGTTGGTTTGATTTCAATTAGATCATTACCCCTCGGTGCCCAAGACCCCGGATCTTGCGATTTGTTTTCCAACGGCGTCGACAGGGCCCCAGTAGAATCTATTCCATTTAAGGGCATACGACCGTCGCCGTGAGAGTACGAACGGCTGTACTTACTAAGGACACGTGATTTGAGGCTGGAAAAGGAAGATATCTTGTACCAGGTGCGTCCCGAACCCGTTGACTTGCTGTCCTTCGATCTCGAATTCCTGATGACTTTCCCAACGAGAGGGCGCAGAGCTGGGACAGAAGCAACAAGAATCCACATGTTAAGCTCGATATCTCCGTACAGCTGAGAGTTGGTATCGTTATCTATTCATGAACGGGTTAGCAACGAATAAGGATGAAGTCATCGCATCAAGGGGCTGAACATACAAGTTGGGTCGAGCCTAGGTAAATTTAGAGCAACCACGAGCTGCCATAGTCGTATAGCCGAGATCACAGTTGCTCTTCAAACGTTGTCAGTGCTGAGTCATACGCAAGTTTCGGTGTTAAGATCCTACATGAAACCCAACAGAAAGGTACTACTGATCGAAAGCCGTTGCGAAAGAGATTGTTGGATTTGTGAGATGAAGTAAACCGGCAGCAGCAGAACGAATAGATCAAATATGAGAGTAGTAGTCTCGTTTGCAATGAACATGACTGGGTAATTGACACATTTGCTGGGTTTGGTAAACTCCCAGAATCCGTAGACAGGTACACAGAGGAAAACGCCCACTATGACCTATAGGCACATGTTAGGACCATGCTATTGTACAGGTATTGATCACTTACGGCAGAAATCATCCACGCGATATTTATTATCGCAACAATTTGCAACGGTCGTCTACCTGTCGTCATACGGAAAATGCGCCAGTATAGCGCCAAGAGAGAAAGCTTGCTGAGCGTAAGAGCGATCGGAAAAATAACAATCGATGCGTAAGCTAGTTTGAGGAAATTCTCCAGGTGAGGTACGTCAGTCTTGCTGATATTTTGTCCCAGATAATCCATTTGGACTGCTGCTATCCCTAGCGCTGTGAAAGTCCATGAGAAGAACTGCCGATATCAGTTTTGAGCAGCGGTAGGAGAGTTGAGGACCATTACTGCAGCTAGTACTATCAGCCAATCGTCTAAACCAAATTCCACATCCGTGTAGAGACGTGAGAAGCCACGGCAGATGATGGTAGTAAACGAGATGCATGTAAAAGCAATCGCAACAGTATTAAGCCCTGGTCCGCGATTGGCATTGGGGTTGAGGCCTGGGACTCGAGGGGTAGGAAACTCCATCGTGGTATTGCTCAAATCCAAAATTGAAAGGCGTGGCCCTTTCTCTGGAGAGAGGCCAACTTGAGATTAATGTAATAAAACGCCGTCTCCTCCCCCCACCTCCGGACTTTTCTGTCTGGTAGCATTGCCGCCATCTTGCAGCACACGGGGAGATAAACCCCGCGGCACAGCTGAATCATGTGAAACATGGCGGGGCAAGCTCGAAAGCCTGAACGCATGCATGGCGAAATGGAACGGACCCGTCACAGTCATGCACAGTCAGATATAGGGAGTATTGTTCTGGATGATCGTATGGGTTGTTCTTGCTACCTGATTTCGAAGCTTGGTTTACTAGTGCTTACTCAGATCTCTTGCATAATGCTCAAGTAATGGCACAGAAATTGCAAATCAAGTCACGCGCCCCTTACTTCTTGCGAGCAAGTAGTCCTTACGATACTGATTGGCCTCTGTTTCTTCATTCCGATTTAAGGCTGCCCATTTAGGCGCATTCTGATAAAGGCGCATCATATCAATATCCTGAAATATTACGTTAGCTTAAAACGACCGTCTATTTTTCTTTTCAATACGAAGATTGAATACATACGTTAGTTTCCTCAAGAGTGAATCGATGGTAGATTCCAGCAGGTAGCACAAGGAAATCACCCGTCTCAGCTTTGATTCTGACCCATTTATCATCCGCATCTCGAACATCGAAATACCCGCTGCCCTTGAGTATGTAGCGAATCTCCTCGTCTTCGTGCATGTGCTCGGTGAAGAACGTCTTCAAGACCTGCTCATAGGCTGCGGGACCGACGCTCGCAATGAGCTTAGAACTACTAATCTCATCTCGATTTGTATAATGGCGGGAAGTAGCAACGTCTTCGACAAGGGAGGCAGAATCAGGGGATGATGGTGGGAAGGAATAATAAAGAACCCCAAGCTCTGAGAGGGTTGTGGGCGAAAGCTCGGTGCCTGAGTTGTGTGGGAGGTGGGGTTCGCCCTGCCAAATGTTGTCAGCCTGCACATGTTGAATATAAGCTTAGAGACCTACAGGCTGGTTGTCGTGATAGTAGACCTTCATTTTCGATCGAACTGGGCTAAGAGGAGGTAGAAGAGAAGAGGGCTATGGCCGTGATTGCTTGTATGGTCTCAATAAACCCCAGACCAGGCAATTTGGGAATGAAGACAGAAATATTGAGGAGCTTGAGTCGGAATGAGAGTAGAGGTAGATAAGGCATGGGGTACAATACACTTTGTTATACAGCGTATTATTCCAGCTGTCGAGAGATTACAAAGCTGATGATAGTAGATCCCCAAGTCTTGATGTTGATCTCACTCCACCAGAGATATTGGACAATTAGGCACGAGGTCTGTGCTGTCGGAAATTCGGCAGGGTACCCATGCAGGGTCCAACATGTTTCGGAGTCTAGGAGAGCGAGAAGTACGATTGGGGTGCTGTTAATTCTGACCTAACTGGACGTTACACGTGTGCAAGCAGACGATCTGCGAGTCAGACTTATCGCATGCAGATCGAGGCACAGCATCAGAGAGTCTCGACGAAGACAGGATGTGAGCGTGTGACGCCAGGTAAAGGTTGCTGTACATATTTCTATGCCACATGCGTCTTTTCTGCTGTCACCTTTGACCCAACGGTCGTATATGCAAGCAGAATGATTCACGACTCGAACCTATCATATGAAGATCGAGGCACAGCATCTGCAAAGCAGCCCAATTCCGATGGTTCTAGGGATGCGGATTTGTCATATGACACGTGACGTCAGGTCAGACCTCCCTTGTTATTTGACAGTCATATGTGGCCAAATAACCGCACTAATAAATATTTATTACTATATTTACTATATTCTAATTAATTAATTAAATCTCTAGATAAATATCGAATAGTTTTAATTCGTTAAAATAGCTATCGTTCGATCTTTTACTATTATTCTATAAAGATTCTCTATCTAAATTCGACTCTTATTTAATATATAATCTCTATAAATCTTATAATTCTTTTAATTCTTCTTCTTCTTCTTTTTAATTATTATTAATTATTATAATATTCTTATAGTTAGCTAATAAGACGTTTTCCTTCTTTTTATTATTCTTATTATTATATCGCTATTACTATCGTATTACTCTATTACTTTATCTATATATTCTTTATTTATAATAACTTCTTTATATTTAAAACTCGAGCTTTTAATTATTTAAGTATTAAATAAATAATTAATATATATAAAAGAATAAGATAGAGCTAAGCTATAAAATCTTAAATTTATATATATAGCTAATTATAAATTTAAATTCGCTACGCTTTTTAATTAGATACTATAAGTAAATAAATTAACGTTAATAACTATTAAAATCTCTTACTTTACTTTTAACTATTTAATAACTTTACTATTTTCTATTAAAAATTTTAGATTTTTTTTAAAATTATAGCCCGTAGCTTACGCTTTTCGAAAATAAAAAATTTCTAAAATTTAATTTTATAATACTTTAAAGATAAGAATTTAAATATCGCTTATTAAAGATCGCTTATCATATTTACTCGATAGCTAAAAAAAATAGATTATAAACTTAATTTATAGACTTACTCATATAAATATATTATAGTTTATTTACTCGCTTCGATATAAGTCGATTATAAAGCTTCGAGTATATATAGTTTATAGTTAAAAAGACTCGCTTTAAGAATATTAAATTTACTATAATTAATTATAATCTTCGAGCTATTCTATTAAGATATAAACTTATATTAATAATTAATATATATAATAGAATAAGATAGAGCTAAGCTTAAAAATCTTGAATTTATATATATAGTTAATTATAAATTCGAGTTCGCTACGCTCTTTAATTAAATCGACTAACTTATTATAAATAAATAAATTAGCGTTCGTAACTATTAAAAAAATAGATATACGTTATTAATATTAATATATATAAAAGAATAAGATAGAGCTAAGCTTAAAAATCTTAAATTTATATATATAGTTAATTATAAATTTAAGTTCTCTACGCTTTTTAACTAGATCGACTAAGTTATCGCGAGTAAATAAATTAATATTTATAATTATTAAAATCTCGCTCTTCCGCGCCTTTCTTATTAAAAAAATAGATATATATTATTAATATATAGAATAACTTTTTTATTTTCTATTAAAATTTTAAGATTTTTTTTTAAATTATAAAATAAAATATAGGCTTTTAGATAAAAAAAGAATTTCTAAATTTAGTCTTATAGTTATTAAAGCGTAAGGAATTCAAATATCGCTTATTAAAGTTCGCTCGACAGTCGAATAGTCGAACAGCCTTAATTAAAAAACAGATATACATTATTTGATTTTAGAATAACTTTTTTATTTTCTATTAAAATTTTGAGATTTTTTTTTAAAATTATAGAACGAAATATAAGCTTTTAGGATTTCTTTTTCTTAAATTTAGTCTTATAATTATTTAAGCGTAAGGAATTCAAATATCGCTTATCAAAGTTCGCTTATTAAAGATCGCTTACCTATTTACTCGATAGCTCTAATTAAAAAAATGATTATGAATTTAATTTATAGGCCTTTACTCGTCTTTTACTAGATTAATAATAAGTTATTACTATTATTTTAGATATTATTAAGCGATAGTATCTAATCTTTCTACTTTCGAAAGTCGAAGAACTTAATCTTAATAATAGCGTAATATTAAGTAGAAGTATATTACTTAAAAAGAATAATAGCTTTATTTAATTAAGTATTTTAATCGTTTTATTATAATATTTAAATTATAGATAATAGACGACTCGATAAATTAAAAGAATCTATTTATTAAGTCTATTTTAAAATTCGTCTATTAAAAAATTATAAATAAATAATCTATAGCGATTATAGCGAGTTTAATATATTAAATAACGTTAAATTATTAATTATCTATTATAGAGTTAATCGAGTATAAGATTATCGCTTTCTAATATTCTTTATATATTATAAATAGATTTAAGAATAGTATTTAGTTTATTAATTTATTATTAGAAGACGATATCTCTTAGATAGTTAATTATTTAATTCGAAGGCTTATTAGAAAGCGCCTTAAATTTAATATTTTTATCTTATATATATATTTATAATATAGCTCTTTTATTAAGAAGCGACTATAAGAGATTAATTTATAAATCTTATTAAAGAATAGTTAAAACTATTAATACTTTATACTTTTTATATTAACGTATCTAATACTTTTAAAGAAGATTAAGCTATCGCTTTATTTTATATAAGAAGTTAATATATTTTAAGATATTCTTAAATATTATATTAAGCTCTAATAGATTTAGAATATTCTTTATTAATAGTTATAGACTATAAGAGTTATATAAAACGAAGAAGATATATCTAAATCGAGAATTCTATTAAATAATATCTTATATTATTTATTTTAAATTATATATATTCGTTATAAAGCTATTTATCCTCTAAAAATCGTCTTTAATAACTTCTTCTATTATAGAAATTATTTATCTTATTATATTTACTATAGAAAGCTTTTAATATTTAATCGATTTAGTATAAATATAAAAGAATTAACTCTTAGTTATTATAAATATATTAAGAACTTTATTATCTAGCTAATTATTACTCTTATTATTAACGAAGTTTAAAAGTTATAATTACTTTAATAGCTTATCTATCTTTTCTTAAGTCTTAAGAAAAGTCTTATTTTATAAACTTTCTTCTATTTTATCTCTTAAAATAAATATCTAATTAGTTTCTGTGAGGATGGTTCGGCTATCACTGGGCCATAGGCTAAAAGGATCGAGGATATCGCGCTTCATGGCCGATACGCCCTATTTGGCCCTATAAGAGTCTACTATACCCCCGCTATAGACTATTAAGGCAATCACGCCCTTACAACTATCCCCCCCCTTAAGGCCGCGTCCTCGCGGCTCTAAAAGAATTAATTCGAGGGCTTTACCCTGATCAGCGGTTCTCGTAAAGCCGACTTGGGGCGCAGTGCGCCATCCTTGCTCGGTTGTCCGAGACTTCTTGTCTCAGAGGTCTCTATGGGATATGAGATACGTTACAGGGACCCTTTCGGGGTATGTCCCTCGGTACTTGTGTACCGAGACTGCTTGCCTTAGAGGTCCCTATGGGATATGAGATACGTCACAGGGACCCTTTCGGGGTATGTGCCTCGGTACTGGTATATCGAGGTTCGATTACCGAAAGCCTCAGGGTACGGAACTATATCGCTTCTGGGAGCCGGTACCCGGTAAATCTGGAACTTTTGCCCTCTGGAAAATGTTTTTCGCCCCGTATATAACGGGGTTGAACCCTCGAAATCAGCGGATATACCCCGTAGTGGCTAGCCTTCCCGGGGTTAGTTAAGCCTCGGAATTTCAGCGCGATATAGTTGTGAGGATGGTTCGGCTACTACTGGGCCATAGGCCAAAAGGATCGGGGGTATCGCGCTTCATGGCCGATACGCCCTATTTGGCCCTATAAGAGTCTACTATACCCCCGCTATAGACTATTAGAGCGATTACGCCCTTATAATTTCTTTTATAAATAGCTCTTTTATAATCCTATTCTCGAAGAGATTTAATAGTCTTTTTTTATAGTAGATAGCTATTATAGCTAGCTTATTTAATTACTTATACTTATAAAAGAGCGACGAATTATTATTAAAGAGAGGTCTTTACATTTTATTATTTACGATAACTACTTTATATATTATATTATTAATATATTTCTATTCTTTTATAATATTTAAATATATTATATACTTTATAAGATAATCTCGCTAATATTAGATATACTTTATTAAGTTCTTCTAATAATATCGATAGCGAACTCGCTTCTTCTTCTTTTACTAATTAATAAATTATATAAAAGTACTATAGATAAGTATTTCTAATAGAAATATCGCGCGTCTAGCTATATTTAATAGTAGAATCTTAATTAAATATATAGTAATATAGAAATAAAAGCAATAAATAAATATCGAGTATTTAAAAGAAAATATAAGATTATTTAACGTTCGACTAAATCTTATATCGATTAAAATCTAATTTAATTAAACTAGCGTATTATATATTATATTAAAAGAATATTAGTCTATAATCGTTAGATAACTATTATAAAGATCAAATGTCAGTCATTACGCATCCCTAGATGGTTCCGACATCGTGAGGATTGTTGCACTAGGTTCACGGCCATTAAAAAAATTCCGGCGAAAGTACGGAGGTCGGCAGCAAAAGTCCTGCCCCCGCCAAGGTATAGGGCTGCACCTTGGTGGGGGCAGGACTTTTGCTGCCGACCTCGATATGCAGCAGTTTCAACGGTGTTGCCTGGCAAGGGTGCGCTAGAACGGGTCCACCCTTCCTAGCGCCCCTATAAGCGGGTACTATGAAGATAGAATAAGGCTACGCGAAGCTTGCAGTGTGGTTGCTGGACAGGCTCTGAAAGTAACCTACCTGGAGCTGGATTTAGGGCTTCGGGAGTCAGTTCCATAGAGATCGACCAGAAGAGGTACGAGCGAGAAGAGGGTGGACCCTTCTAAGTGTGCAGGATTCGTAAAAAGGCGCACACACCGGAAGTAGGTAGGTAGGTAATCAGCTGGCGGACGCTAAATTAGCCCCCGTGCCGTTTTATTGCCGCACCTCCCTGCCTTGAACTCTTACCTCCCAATCGTCAATTGACACAGCCCTTATGCAGTAAGCAATGGCTTGCATGGTGTGCTGATATCAGCGCTGGACGGTGACAAATTGAGTAACCTTGACCGGTGCCATTCAAGCGGGTTATGGCTGAGAAGCAAAGACTATGACGCTAACAAAGTTTTGAGCCAATGGTTTCAGCTGTTTGGGTGCCATTTCAATCGCGATAAATCTGGACACTTCGCGCACAAATCGGAGAGTACTGCTACCTACAGTACTAGATAAGTGCGGGTGGATCATCTCTCTGGCGCGAATAGGGCCAATGGCAGTGCTACCGCAGATGCAGGAGACAACAATAAGATCTGCGAGCTCTCAGCCTGTCGGCACGATCCGGCATCTTTCCCGCACCGCTTTCGACGCCGTCTTTGTCCCCACATCCTTCTGTGATCTCATGCTGTGGTCATTCAATCCATGCGGTTGGCGTCTCAGGTTGGCATGTCAGCTTCCCTGTCTCGGGGCGCATTCTACTACAATTCTACTGGGAGCCGGGCATGATTTCAAACCTCAGCCGGCGCGAATGCTTGACTCTATAAGATAGCGAGCTAAGCGTTTGAGATCTTCACCCAGGTCATCTTTCATGAACCGAACACAATTCAAGAGCCATAGTCCAGTCTAGAACTTAAGAAACATGGTAGACACAGAAGCTTTCGTCCATTAGGGTCCTCAGAGCTAAGTACAGTTTTAGGAGCCAGCAAAAGATGAAGCTTCAGCGTCACAAGCCCCACCGTCCCTTGAAGAAGGAAGGCACAAGGCTTCTCCGAAACCCCAAGCTACCATCACCGACTGGGACGGTCCAGATGATGCTGGAAACCCCCAAAACTGGGGCTCGGCCAAAAAAATCTATGCAACGATGGTACCAGCGCTATATGCGTTCACTGTGTAAATTCCTTGACTTCTTTGCAAATTTCGAAATCTTACGTACCTCAGGCTCCTCGGTGCTTCAGTTTACACTCCCGGGATATCCCAAATATCTTCGAAATTCGACGTTAGCAGGACTGCAGCAGTGCTCGGATTCAGTCTATTTGCGGAAGGACTAGGTGAGTTTGAGAGGTCAGCCCACGGATGGTTCTCTGACAGTATCACCAGCATTTGGGCCCATGATTGGGGCGCCTATCTCAGAAACCTTTGGCCGAAGAGCAATTTATCTCATCAGTCTGCCTGTCTCAATCCTGTTCACAATGGCTACGGGCCTCGCCAAAAATTTCGCAACCATATTGGTGTGCCGTTTCCTCGCAGGAACTTTTGGCGCTCCAGCTGTAGCTGTCGGTGCTGGGACGATAGCAGACATCTGGAACCTCCAACGCGGAGCTGGAGGTCTTGCCACCATACTCTTCGTTTTAGCGCCATTTGCGGGTTCGGCAATTGGTCCCCTCATTGGCGGCTATACTATTGACACGAGGAAAGATTGGCAATGGCTCATGTGGGTTCTGATCCTGGTGGCAGGGCCCGTGTGGTTGATGGCTCTCGTCGTCAGTGAAACATCGAAAAAGGAATTGCTCCGCCGTCGAGCGATTGCGCGAGGTCATACACCACCACCAAAACCACCAACTACAGCTTTCTTAAAGGCTCTGTTTGTCATAACGCTTTTTCGCCCATTGAGAATGCTGATTATAGAGCCTATTGTGAGCTCTTTATCCTTGTACGTGTCGTTTGTTTTCGGCGTCATGTTTGCCTTCTTCGATGCTTACCCGTATGTTTTTCAATCTGTCTACGCATTTAGTCTCGGTCAAGTTGGTTTGGCATTCGTGAGCATTGTCATTGGGTTTTTGTTCGCAGCCCTCACTTCAATTGTAATCAATAAGACCTTGTTTGAAAAATCCAGGAAGGAAGCTGGGCCTGGAATACTACCTCCGCCGGAGAAGAGGCTCTATGTTTCCATGGTTGGATCTGTTGGCATTCCAGTATCTCTGTTTTGGTACGTTACGACTTCTTTCGAATGTCATTGATTTGGACCCTCTAATATTTATGGAAGGTTCGCCTGGACCGCGAAAGCCTCTATTCATTGGATCGTTCCCATTCTTGCAGGGATACCCTTTGGCTGGGGCAATGTCTGTCTATTTGTAAGTGCAATCCAACTCTTTCTGACCTATACAACGCTAGCTAAGCATTAATGCGTGCCAAAGCTCGGCACCACCACCTATTTAATCGATACGTATAAAGCACAGTATTCCGCCTCTGCACTAGCTGCTAATGGTCTCTTGCGCTATACATTCGGTGCTATCTTCCCCCTTTTCACTTTTCAAATGTACTCAAGACTCGGTATTGCTTGGGCTGGCAGCCTCTTGGGGTTCATTAGTATCTTACTTCTCCCCATTCCTTGGGTGTTATACAAGTGGGGCTCCAATCTGCGCAGCAGAAGCTCGTACAAGGTGTGAGGAGCTTTGTGGAGACGTCTTAAACATGAAGTTGATGAGATATTTGCTGAAGCCATCTGGATTTACAGTAACGGAATTAAAGTCATTTGCCACCTACGGTCAGCGGCTTATCTAGAGAGACTAGCTGGTTGGAATATAGAAACTATCTGCAGCAATAACTGATGGTTCACTCTCGCTTGCGAAAACTACTAGGTCTTGATCTCTATAATAAAGCACATAGGATCGAGATATTTAGAGTATGGATTATTGGTCAGCTCTCAAACGCAGGAGCTGGTGTCCAGGGCGATCGATAGCGACGCAGAGAACACCCTTGTATTGGGGAACGTGAGAACAGGCGGACGGAAACATGCACGTTGATATCATAGCTAACCAGAATTCTCTTCATGGTGTGACACTTAAGCGGAGATGGGCAGGAATGGCAGCAGCAGAGAAATGCAGGGATTGACCCCACCTGCTCAGGCCGGTTTTCAATATCCGGACAGTCGAAGATCACAGGAGAGACCGTTCCAATCGCTACTCTTACTGTGTTGTTTAAGCTGCATGAAGCCCCGTACGGACGCTACACCTCGGGGACGAATAAAGTAAGCATTACAGATGCGTCTACCGACCAATCGCAACGAGCCGCAAGTCGGGTTCCCACATCCGACTGAATTTGGATCCTTCGACGTGGCCAACTGAAATAATAATGTCTTGCGATCGAGCTGCAGCTTCAGTAAGCGTTCGACGTGATCAACATACGCAGCTGCAGCTTACGCCGAACTTGACTCCGGACAGTCACCCTTCTACAGTCACCTCTGTCCAGAGGCTGGAACTGGAATCGTGGGCGCGAGGTGCATGACCAGCTGAAAATCTAGTAAGCGGCGGAGATGACACAAATGACCATCATTGCCGTCTCAACTCTGTACCTAGGTGGCGTGCGGAAAAGTAAGCCTCGGTGAGCTCCACTCACCCACCCTCTCATTCTCTTCTGGAGGTGCTTCGACCTATGTTCTTTCGCTAAAGGATCACGCCTCATGCACACAGCCCAGTTGTACGAGTCTCTCCGTGCCACGGGAATGCATCTTTGGGCTAGGAGATTCACTGCCCCATAATAAGATTCGGCAGCGGCATTAAGCATTTTATGAAACTGAACCTATGAGTCAGTGGCGGGTTTCCGGGTAGCTGACAGATTAATAGCTGAAGCAACGTGTAGATAAGAATCCAAGTCTTGTTCCCTACCGTCTCAGGTACTTCAAATAGTCTGATATCAGCGCTGATACCTGTCAGAAGAACTTTGACCAACTGTCCAGACGTTGCATTAGGATCCATTCAGAACATACATAGCGTCCTACTCAGCGAATCATGGAGCCAATTGCTCTTGTAGGGATTGGTTTGTCGATTACTCCTTTGTCAGGAAAATCTGCTAATGGTTTCCCAAAGGATGTCGCTTACCCGGCGGGGCTTCAGACACGTCCAAGCTCTGGAATCTACTGAAGTCTGGGCGCTCTGGTCAATGTGAGATTCCCAAATCACGTTTCAACGCGGATGCATTCTTCAATAAGGATCCCGATTTTCCGGGGAGTATCCATTCAACAGGAGGATATTTCATTGAAGATGATGTCCGCCTTTTTGAAAATGCCGTATTTGGCATTAATAACCTTGAGGCAAGCTACATGGATGCTCAGCAGCGACAATTGCTCGAAGTGGTGTTCGAATGCTTTGAAACTGCTGGCGCGACTATTCAAAATCTCTCTGGTACCAACGTTGGCTGCTATGTTGCCAACTTTACCACCGATTTTGTTACCATGCAGGCAAAAGGTCCAGAATCTTTCCATCGATATAGTGCTACTGGGTTTGGGCCTACAATTCTTGCAAACAGGATCAGTCATGTCTTCAATCTGAAAGGACCCAGCTTTGTAATGGACACTGCTTGTTCTTCATCACTCTATGCATTGCACACAGCCTGTCAAGGGCTAAGACTTCAAGAATGTGACGCAGCAGTTGTTGCAGGCGCGAACTTGGTTCAATCACCCGAATCATACATAGCGATGGTCAAGGCTGGAGTTCTTTCAGCAAGCTCGACCTCACATACTTTCGACAGTTCTGCTGATGGGTATGGAAGAGGCGAAGGTATCGGTGCATTATATCTAAAGCGCTTAAGCGATGCCATTCGGGAAAACGACCCAATCAGAGGCGTAATACGCGGGACAGCAGTAAACAGGCAAGTGGTGCAACTTCATCGATAGGCGATAATGGTCTAGCTAATTCATTATGGGGAGTAGTAATGGTGCCACACCAGGCATCACATTACCAAGCGTATCTGGACAAGCAGCTGTCATTCGTAAGGCATATGCTGCGGCGGGTCTACCTACAGATGACACTCTTTACGTAGAGGCATGCCACTCTCGAAAGACTTATGTCTTGCTTCAGTGACCGTATACTGATGATTCACTTACAGGCTCATGGAACAGGAACTCCGAGAGGCGATCCTATTGAGGTAGAGGCTCTTTCGTGCGTCCTGCAGCACAAATCTGGTCGCGCTACAATGATTGGCTCTGTCAAGACCAATCTGGGCCATAGTGAGGCCGTGAGCGGCATCTTGAGTGTCATCAAAGTCGCCCTCGCACTTGAAAATCGACTTATTCCTTCCACCATCGGCATTCGTCATCTCAACCCGGAACTCAAGCTCGAGGAGAGAAATATTGAAGTCGTTACTACCTCTACCGAATGGCCAGAAGAAATAACACCGAGAGCCAGTGTCAATTCCTTTGGGTATGGCGGAGCGAACGCACATGCCATAATTGAGTCTGCGAGTCTTCACGTTCCCGAGGCCTATAGATCCACTCCTCACACAGCCGATAATTCCAACACATATCTCTTACCCTTCTCGGCTCGAACCTTGAAATCTTTGCAGGAGAACGTTAAAGCCGTCGCCAGCTCTGGATTGACTAACCTAAACATCACTGATCTTACATACACCCTAGGATCCCGCCGATCTAGATTCCCGACCCGCGGCTACATGCTTGTCAATCCAAGCAGCTTGTTCAACAGTTCCGATCACGATCTTCAAATACTACGTCCGTCCACAGATGCTTCGCCTCGGTCTTTGGCTTTCATTTTCAATGGTCAAGGAACCCAATATCCGGAGATGGGTAGGCAGCTTCTAGACCGCTTCGCCTGCTATCGTCAATGTATCAAAGACCTCGATACAGCCATTTCACGTTCCTGTCATCCACCAACGTGGTCGATTGAAGGTTAATACGACCCCTTTTTTATCATATGTTTGGCTAATGGTGTTGCAAGACGCAATCTTAGAGCAAACTTCGACAAGCCAGCTCCACAGAGCTTCTCATTCCCAGACTGTCTGCACAGCTATACAAGTAGCGCTTGTTACCCTCATGAAAGAGTTTGGTATAAGACCAAAATCAGTCATTGGCCATTCGTCTGGTAGGAACCTGTCTTTCCCTTCTCTAAGATTCAACCTGACAACTCCTAAGGTGAGATTGCGGCTGCGTTTGCGTCTGGATATCTGACAGCCGAAGAAGCCATAATGATTGCTTACTATCGAGGGCTCACTGCTTCAGAGCTTGACAGCAAAGGTACTATGCTTGCTGTAGGTTTAGATCATCAATCCGCGGAACAGCTAATCTCGAGTCTCGATATACAGGACAATGTCTGCATTGCGTGTATCAACTCTCCTAAAAGTACTACCATAAGTGGTAACGTCAGTACAGTCGAACAGCTGTTCTTAGTTTTGCAAGATCAAGGAATATTTGCCCGCAGATTGGAGACTGATGACAAAGCTTATCATTCGCCCGCTATGAGAGTCATCGGTCATCGATACGAGGCTCTCTTGTCTGAGCTCAACTTAGGAAAGGATGCGGATCTTTGCGCCAACGGAACTGTAAAGATGTTCTCTTGTGTTTTGCAAAAGGTGGTCGGTAAGAGTGAGGTGATCAGTCCTCAATACTGGCGAAAAAACCTCGAGTCGCCTGTACTCTTCAGTGACACTTTGGAAGAACTTTTGCTCAGTGATGAGCATCACTTGATCGAGGTCGGCCCACACCCTGCTCTTCGCCAACCTGTGCGCGACGTTCAAGACAAAGCCGAAACGTCTGCAATTTATTTTTCGACTCTTTCTCGCTATAAGAATGACGAACAATCCATGCTGAAGCTGGTAGGCGATCTTTACTTGCATGGTCATGAGCCTATCTTCGAGAACGTCAATGAAGTAGACTCCGACTTCTGCCAGTCGCCTTCAAGGCCTCGAGTCTTACCAAACCTCCCCCACTACTCCTGGGATTATGGACCTATAATGTGGAAAGAAAGTCGTGTCAGCTCAGAGTACCGCCAGAGAGCCTTTGGCCCCCACGAACTCCTCGGCTCCAGAGTCCCTGGCGGATCGAAGACCACAGCATCATGGAGAAATCTTTTGAGGATGAATGAAGCACCCTGGCTTCAAGATCACAGATTGGGGGGGACGACAGTATTTCCTGCAGCTGGCTATCTTGCGATGGCGATCGAGGCTTTACTGCAGGAATGTCAAGCCTCTCATTACTCGTCCATTTTGTTTAAGCAAGTCCATCTGAAAAGCCTTCTAGTCTTGCCTCATGAAAAGGAAGGCGTCGAAATTTTCACGAGCATCAAGCCAAATAACCCCTCCAGCATCACATCATCGAATTCATGGTGGGATTTTGAAATCGCCTCATATGCTGCAAATGTTTCAACCCTTCACGTCAACGGCTCCATCAGAATCTCTACTGATGATTCTCCAATGAAGCCGAAAACCAAATTCTCGGAGGACTCGTTCGAAGAGCAAGCCTCGCGGACGTGGTATGATAAGTTGAATCGAGAAGGGCTTTGCTTCGGGCCGGCGTTCAGATCATTGTCGCAGATCTTCACTGATAGATCAAAAAAGATGTCATGTGCTGTTGCAAAGACGATTCTGTTTCAGAAAAACGATAAGCCTTTTGGTCAACGTTCGAGCTACATTGTGCACCCAGTGAATATCGATGCAATGCTACAAGCTGGAATTATAGCCTCGGCGTCTGGGACTGTCGGTGAACTGCGCAGCAAGATTCCAGTTCTAATTGACTGCTTGAAGATATCAGCCGCAATACGTTTGGATGCATCGAATGACTTTTCCATCCGGGGGTCTTCTGAGAGCGTGGGGTTCGGGACTGCGATACTAAGCGCAGACTTTGAGAGCCGTACAGGTCAGCATCTGATGCAGATGAGTGGCGTTCGAGTCGTTGCCTATGTGGACAGCTTGCTAAACAAGGGGACTGTGGCGGAACGTCATCCAGCATTAAGGATCCTTTGGAAACCGGACATCTCCACATTTGAGAGTACGTGTGTGCCAGAGCTTACAAAATGCATTAGAAGCTTCGCCTCGCAACTTCCAGTGGACGTAGGTAGCCCAGAAGCTCCAAGGATAGCTGCAGCTATAGACCTGTTAGTACACAAGAATCCGAGAATGCGCATCCTTGAGCTCAGCAGTACTGCTAGTAGTCGATTAGCGGGTCTCTTAAACATAATAGGTATCGGACCACCGCAGAAGCGATTCGAATCGTACGTGAAGTGTACCCTCGATCCAACCGGAGGGCTATCGAGTCACGAGGTTGCAGGCAATCTCGCAGCTGATGAGAGAGTTATCGACTTCACGCCATGCAAACTTGAATCGATCTATGACATCGTGATTGTGACATCCGTGGGTCCCCCTGGGAAAGTATATATATTCCGCTGACGTAGTGTGCGTAGGATACTGCGGACACATTCGATATGTACCTAGATCACTTATCTAGCAACATAAGCGTGAATACCATATTTGTGTTCACGACAGGCTTTTCTTTTGATCCATCCTTGTTTGAGCAGCCTCTCGACATACTGCACACAGATTTCGAAGATTCGGACGTGAACATAAGCATAGCAAGACCGTCTCAAAGATCGCACACACTGTTCGAATCTAGCAAACATAACTATATAATGGTAAGCGCATCGAAATTGGGTGTTCTTGAAAGCGTATGGAAGACTAACCACGACGTTCTATCTATAGATCGTGGCAAATAGAGACAATCCCTTGAATCATCTTATTGCTGCGACATTGTCCGAAGCTCTTGGATTTGACGTCCAGCAATTGTCTTTAAATGAGGGACCATTGGGTACTGTAGCACCGGGCTCTATTGTTATTACAACTCTTGAACTTGAAGAGCCTCTCCTAGCAGATATGACCGACCATCAAATGCAAATGGTCAAGCGCATGATCGAAAATGCGTCAATACTTCTCTGGGTAACAGGTGGAGCCCTCTTCAAGGCCCAACGCCCATTATTTGCGCTCGTACTGGGTCTAGCTAGGACAGTGATGCTAGAACGACCGGCATTGAAAATGCCAGTCCTGGACTTGGACAATACGACTCTTGACTTGGCTATTTCAGCTCAAAACGTTGTACTCGTGCTTAGGCAGGCAATGCACAGCCCCAGCCCCGAGTCCGAGTATCGGCAGCAGGATGGGGTCTTGCATATTAGCCGTCTTACTCCGGACCGCCTGGTAAATCAACAATTCCGACAGACAAAGAACGCCGAGCTCGCCTCGAAGTCGCTTGAGTCAGCCGGCAACTGCCAGCTCAATATTCGAGATGTTGGACAAATAGACACCCTTCATTTCAAGCAACAACCGGCGGCTGCTAGTGAGTTACCAGAGGGAAACCTGGAAGTGCAAGTAAAGGCTATTGGACTGAACGCTAAGGTCTTGATCCCTTGGATTGCTTCACGGGCAAGCACTGACACCTGTGTAGGGCTATTATGCTGTCAGCAGCCGAACAGATACTAAGAATTCTACCTTTGCGTTGGAGTTTAGTGGGATAGTGACCAGAACAGCTTCCAACAATTCAAAGTTCATGCCGGGCGACAGAATAGTTGTAATGGCACCTTCTCAATTTGCGGCTTACGAATGGGTTCCGGAGTTTGCATGCTGCAAGCTGCAACCTCACGAGGAATTTACTGTATGTTGTGGCGCGTTCAGCTTAAAACTCTGTCTGACTTGAGACCGCAGACACTCTCAACCGTTCCGCTTGTTTTTTCGACTGCACTCTACGCTTTGGAAGATCGTGTCTCCTTACAATCAGGAGAAGTAGGCCTCGATTTGATCAAGCGATTGGGGTTGCGCTAATAGGAAGCAGACGATTCTGATACATTCCGCGGCTGGTGGACTTGGAATGGCGGCTGTTCAGATTGCACAACTCAAAGGTGCCGAGGTGGGTCAGACAAGCTTCAGCATGTTCATCTCATTCTTACGATACTGTATAGATCTTCGCTACTGTTGGCACAGATGAAAAGAAACGGTTTCTGGTCGAGAAGTTCAATATCCCAGAGGACCATATTTTCAATTCTCGCAATTCATCTTTCCGTTCTGGTATTCTTGCCGCAACAGAGAATCGGGGTGTTGATGTGGTTTTGAATTCCCTGACTGGAGATGCCTTTCAAGATAGCTTGCAATTATGTGCAGAATTTGGCCGCTTTGTGGAAGTTGGCAAAATGCCTTCATCCGAGTACGGAAGCTTGGACAAGCAAATCTTCTCTCGAGGAGTCACCATCACGGCCTTTGATTTGACCAGTCTTTATTGGTCCAAGTCTAAGGCTAAGCG
Organism: Letharia columbiana; assembly: GCF_014066305.1. NCBI lineage: Eukaryota > Fungi > Ascomycota > Lecanoromycetes > Lecanorales > Parmeliaceae > Letharia > Letharia columbiana. Next base: position 320,816 of record NW_023501083.1, read on the forward strand.
TCAGATCTGGGCAGAGTAAGTGGGCCCTCAGGGGATCCCCGTATGAAAAGATGGCTAATTCTGTCAACAACAGCCTTTTGATCCGCACACTCCGTTTACTCAGGATAGGTGATATTGAGGCAATTAAGCCGTTGAAGATCTTCAGTGCCTCAGAAGTCGTGCAAGCCTTCCGATACTTTGCTCTCGGCACTCGTCTAGGAAAAGTCGCCATCTCTTTCGAGGATCTCCAGACACAGATACAGGTAAGCAACGAGTGTTGGAAATGAAGTTTCATCACTCACAGCGACTCAGGTTCTTCCTATCAAATCCCATTCTACCTTCAGCAACGAAAAGGCATATATATTAGTCGGCTGTCTTGGTGGGCTAGGTCGAAGCATGTCCCGTTGGATGTTGGAGCGTGGAATGCGAAATTTCGTATACCTAGGTCGATCCGGAACCGATAGGCCATCCGCAAAAAACCTTGTACAGGATCTTGAGGCAGCTGGTGCTAACGTGATAGTTGTCCGTGGGGACGTCACAATTTTTGGAGATGTTGATAAGACGATTGCAGCTACACGTCGAGTTATAGGTGGCGTTGTGCATGCTGCAATGGGTATACATGTGAGGACCCAGATTGACCGACCACTAGCGGAGTGCTGAGCATTGCCATAGGTCTCTTTGTTTACAAACATGCCAATTTCCACCTGGCATCAGGGTATAAATCAGAAGGTCCAGGGCGCTTTGAACCTGCACAACGCTCTTCGAGGACGAGATAGCGGTCTCGAATTTTTCCTCATGCTGAGCTCCATCACTGGGAGTATCGGCACGGCCGCAGAAAGCAACTACTGCGCTGCTAACGCCTTCCTTGATTCTTTTGCGGGTCATAGACGCAGCCATGGATTACCGGCGACATCACTCGGCTTGGGTATGATTTCAGAGATCGGCTTTCTCCACGAGAACCCCGACATTGAAGCCGCGCTATTGCGGAAAGGTGTTCACCCGTTCACAGAAGACGAACTGATCCAGATCATTGATATTGCCCTTACTCCACCACCAGAAGAGCTGGTTTCTGACTTCGATCAAGGCCTCGCTGGGAATCACTATGGCCAAGCTCATTTGCTCACCGGCCTTGAGCTGTATGGCTTCCAGACCATCAGAGATAAAGGCTTCAAGCGGGGGACACAGGTCCTTGAAGACCCACGATGTGCCATCATTGCTGGCGAATTTGCGAATTCAAGCGACTCGGACCATGGTGAAGGTGCCGAAAGCCAGACCGATAATGGCCTTCCTCAAAGCGTGGCCGCCGGTATTACATCTTGCGAGGAAAATGCCGTCCCCAATGAAACATTGCTCACCGCGATTCTGGCAATCGTGACAGAGAGACTTGCTACCCTGCTACTGGTTCCACCGGCTCAACTTCAACAGCATATGCACTTGGCAGATTTTGGAGTTGAGTCCATGCTGGCAGCCGAATTCCGGGGAGACATGGTCCGAACGTTTGGTGTTGACGTCTCATTTGCTATGCTGCTGGATCGTAGAACGAATATAGATATGGTGGTAGACATGGTCGCTGTGGATCTATTGGCTCGCAAGGTCAAGAGTTGAGACATAGAATTCCGCTTCTATTATGTTACGAGGATTGGTAATTGCCCCGCTTGGTTGGAGCGGTAATAGTCTGGGTCCACCAAGCTTGTTAGCTCGCTACAATCGAATGGAAGGTACGAAGTACAGAGATAGAGACTGATTTCCAGTGTATTTAGACCGGAGCAGCCCGCCTGCATGCTGTTTCCTTATGGTCTTCATGGTCTTTCAAGATAGAGCTTAGTCTGAAATCGCAACATATTATGATACTGAGTTTCGGCTTGGCGGCCACGGAGGAGAGGGAGGCTCGCGTCTATTCTCGGTGTCACCCATTAATGCAACACCCCCATTAATGCAATACCCTAAAATCCGATAAATCCGGCGCATCGAGAGGGAGGATGCGAATACTGTGTGATGCTGATAGAAATCTGCCCCCCCACTCAGTCCTTCGCTTGAAAAACCCACGCGGGGCGGCCGCTTTAGCGAGAGCTCCTCGGTGAACCCACTCGATCTCTTATCCTTTTACGGTACTCTTACATTCTAACATTCTTTCACTCTTTCACTCTTCTATTCTTTAATCTCTATTTTTTTTCTCTTCTTCTTTCTTATTACTCTATATTCTTTCTCTTCTTATTCGAGTTTTTAAAGATAGTAAATGAAAAACGAAACGTTGAAATAGCTTTAATATAGATTAATTTAGATCTCTTAAAGAATATCTCGAGTTATTTAGAGCGCCGTTAAGACTAAGTAAAATAATTAGAGAATAATTACTTTTCTTTTTATTATAAAGTCTTACTTAGTCTTAAGAATATTATATTAATTTAAAATATAGCGCTATTCTATATTTAAGCGAAGATTAAATCTCTTTATTAAGACTTAGTCGACTTATTTTCTATTTTATATTTAGAAATAATAATCTTTTATATAAAGTTTTAAAACTTAGAAGTTAAGTAACTTATAAAATTTCTAAAGTAAAAAGTAAAATTATAAAATCTAAGTTTTATTAAAGATATCTTTTTAAGTAGTTAAATAATTAAATTAAATATTCTCGCTTATTAAAGATCTCTTCTATCTTTAATTATTACTTTTAAAAATTAATAATAATATACGTTAAGATATTATAGCGAAAGCGAGATCTCTAATAAGTATTTTAAAGACTCTTATAGAGTTAATATTATTAATAAGTTAAGCTAATTTATTTAAAACGACTATTATTTTAATAGATATTAATATAAACTTATTCGAAAAGCTATTAATAGATAATAAAAAGTTAAAAAATAGTTAATAACTCGTTAATATTATTAAAATAACTTCTACGTTAATAAATAAGTAATTATCTACGTATCTCTAAAATTTAAAATAAAATAATTAAATGAAGAATTTACTAGAGCGGAGAATATAAGCTCTTAAAGCGAAAAAAAGAACTTTCTCTCGTAGAACTTAAGCTCTTAAGTTATTATAGTATTTATTAGAATTTTAGATATATAATATCATCTGCAAATCTGAAAAGTTCCTGCAAAATTTGAAATTGCTGATCGCGCGTATATCGCGGAAATCATAAAATCCGCCGGATTAGTAAATCTGATTAGAATCCGCTTAAATTCTATCGATTTAGTAAATCTAATTAGAATCCGCCTAAATTCCGTCGGTTTAATAACTATTTTAATCTTTTCTATTAGTTCTATTAATTTAATAATAATACGTATAAAAAAAGAAAAGTTCTAATAATTAACGTTATAACGATAAGATTCTATAGCGATAAGTATTAACGCTAACTTAAATTTAGTTATAGAATTAAACGATTTAATAAAATTAGTCGCGTAGATAATACTCTAATATAGCGTATAATAATATATATATTAATAATAATATATATTAATATTATATATATATAGAATAATACTTAGAGTATATTAAAGTGTATTACGTAAAATTTTTGAAGTTATTAAAAATTTTTGAAGTTGCTAAACTAATAGAACTGGCGGAAAGAATAAGATTAATTACTAAATTGGCGGAAAGAGTTAGATATAGATAAAGTCTATTAAATAGACTAAATCGTACTTATGATACGAACCCGACGGAAATCGTGCGGAAAGAAACTTTTTAGATTTGTAGATGATATAGAACGAACGGATTAATTCTCTAAAACCTCTTCGAGATTAGATTTTAAATATAGTATAAAATTAGATAACTAGAAAATATAGTAGCTAAGATACGCGGAGGCTAAAAATATAATAACTGAAATACGCGAAAGTTATATAAGAAATAAAGCTATATATAACATCTGTAAATCTGAAAAGTTCCTGCAAAATTTGAAATTGCTGATCGCGCGTTTGTCGCGGAAATCACAAAATCCGCCGGATCAGCAAATCTGATTAGAATCCGCCTAAATTCCGCCGGTTCAGCAACTATTCTAATCTTTTCCGCCAGTTCTACCAGTTTAGTAGTAATATATATAAAAAAAGAAAAGTTTTAATAATCGACGTTGTAATGGCAAGGTTTTACGATAATGAGTATTAACGTTAATTTAAATTTAATTATAGAATTAAACGATTTAATAAAATTAATTGCGTAGATAATACTTTAATATAGCGTATAATAATATATATATATAATGATACATATGTTAATAATGATATATATTAATATTATATATATATAGAATAATACTTAGAGTATATTAAAGTGCATTACGCAAAATTTTTAAAGTTATTAAAAAATTTTTAAAGTTGCTAAATTAATAGAATTGATAAAAAGAGTTAGATATAGATAAAGTCTGCTTAATAGACTAAATCGTACTAAATTATACTTATGATACGAACTCGACGAAAATCGTATGAAAAGGAACTTTTTAGATTTATAGATAAACTCTTATTAACGATAAAGACTATTTTAGTCTTAAATAATAATAATAGATTATTTTAGCATTCGATAATAATAGACTATTCCAGTCTTACTAATAGACTATTTCAGCCTTCGATAATAATAAGCTATTTCAGCCTTCGATAATAATAGGCCATTTCAGCCTTAACAATAATAGGCCATTTCAGCCTTCGATAATAATAGACTATTCTAGCCTTCGATAATAATAGATTAGTTCAGTCTTCGATAATAATAGATTATTTTAGTCTTTTAATAATAGTTTTAATAATAATAGATTATTTTAGTTTATTATAATAGTAGAAAATTAATTACTATTATTATTATAAATTTATAAGTTAAGTATAAGATAATTAAGATTTTATAAAGAAATCTATTAGAAAGTAATATCTATTAAGACGCTAATATAGCGTTATCTTTTAACTCTTTATTTCTATTATTTCTATTATATTTATAATAGATATTAATAAATAAAAAAAAATAACGCCTTCGATACTTAATATAGAAAGTAAAGAAAGTTATTTTTTTAAATAAAAGTACGATTTTTAAGTAGTAGAGAAAGATCTATTCTTTAACTTTTAATATATTATTGATTTAATCTTCTAAGTCGTAGTCTAGTCTAAATTATTATCTTATATTCTTCGACTAGTTTTATAATATCTTTAAGATTATCTATATTATATTATATATTATTTTTCTTTTTATAATTCTTCTACTTAATTAAATATTAAGTTTTATCTCTAAACTCTTACTTTTCTAATAAGATTTCGATTTCGTAGATATCTATAATAATATTATTTCTATCGATTTTAGAAGTAATAGTAATATAAGTATATATATAAGAATTCTCGTTATTAATAGATTTTAATTATATTATTAAAATAATTAGATAAATTCTTATTAGAGAAGAAAGCTTAAATTAATAAATAAGCTTTTTAATTTTATTAAGAATCTTAAAAAAGCTAATTCGCTAATTATAAAGTTTATAATTATTTAAGCTAGAGATCTTATATTTATAATATAAGCGTAAAAAAACTATTTTTTTAAATATATTAAGAGCTTTATATATACTATTATAATATATCTTAATTATAATATTAATAAAGACTATTAAATTCTCTACTTACTTTTATTTTATCTATTAAAAACGATTAAAATCTTCTTATAATAATTTAATTAATATATTAAAAGTATTATAAACGTTAAATTTATAAAGAATCTCGTTCGATAATATATCTATAGACTAATTCTTAGAATTATTTAAACTATCTATAGAATATAAAAGTATAAATATTTAATTAATTTTAAAATTAGGCTTTACGCTACGTAACGAGATAAGAAATCTTAATAGAATTTCGAGAGGAGTTAAGGTCGAGATAAGGTTTCGAATTAGAATTTCGAGTTTTCTTAAAACCTCGATCTCGTTTCAAAATAAAGCGAGATTTTAAGATATATTTTATTATATTATTAACTTTATTATCATAACTTAGCGTTAAAGAATATTTTTATATAAAAATTTATTATAAGATATTTATTTAGCGTATATCTATAATAAATAAAAGATTTTAATTATATTTCTTATAACTCTTTAATTTTAATTATCTTTCTTATTAATATTAATATAAATTTATTTTAGAATATTAGTATATATAAAAGAATAAGATAGAGCTAAATTAGAAAATCTTAAATTTATATATATAGTTAATTATAAATTCGTTAGATCTACGCTTTTTAATTAGATATCGCGAGTAAATAAATTAGCGTTCGTAATTATTAAAAAAATAGATATACGTTATTAACATATAGAATAACTTTTTTATTTTCTATTAACTTTTTAAGATTTTTTTTTAATTATAGAACGAAGTATAAGCTCTTAAATTAAAAAAGAATTTCTAAATTTAGTCTTATAATTATTAAAGCGTAAGGAATTCAAATATCGCTTATTAAAGTTCGCTTATCAAATTTGCCGGCAGCACTGATAAAAAAATAGGTGTACATTATTTAATTTTAGAATAACTTTTTTATTTTCTATTTAAATTTTAGTTTTTTTTTTCAAATTATAGCCCATAGCTTGCGCTTTTCAAAGATGAAAAAATTTCGAAATTTGGTCTTATAATTTTTCAAAGGCAAAAAATTCAAAAATCGCTTATCAAAAATCGCTTACTAAATTTACTCGACAGCCCTAATCAAACAAAATGGTTATGAATTTAATTTATAGGCCTTTACTCGTTTTTTATAATAAAATAATTTTTAAAATTATATAAGATTAATTATAATTTAATTCTTTTTTATATTCTTTATAACTATTATAATCGCTATTAAATATAAATAAGCTATATTTATATTACTTATTAAATTTAAATAAATATATTTATAAAAAAAATTATTATTAATTTTTAAAGATCGCTATCTTAAAGATTTATTTTCTATATTATTATTTTATCTTACTCTCTTAATCTATTTAATTATATTCTTATTTATTATTTAAGCTTAAATTCTTAATTTTATTTTCTTTATAATTTTTAATATCTTATCTTTTTTTTTATTATTACTTAATTATTAATAATTAAAAGTATTAATATATATAATCTCTTCTATATTTTTTTTACTTATAACGTCTATATTAAAAATTTATTAATTTTTAATTTTAATTTTATTAATAAAAAGCGTATTAATAATATATTATCTTTTACTCTCTATTCTATTCTATTATTTTTATTTTTATTATTAATATATATAATAGAATAAGATAGAATTAAGCTTAAAAATCTTAAATTTATATATATAGCTAATTATAAATTCGAGTTCGCTACGCTCTTTAATTAGACCGGCTAAGTTAGCTCGATAATCCTCTTATATCTCCCTTATTAAAAATTTATATATAGAAGTTTTACACTTTAAAGTACTCAGCTTACGATATATATAGTTACTTTATAATTTCTTAAACTATAGAGCTCGCTTTACGCTTTCTAACGCTATAAAAATTATAAAGTTTAGCCTACTATTAATAGATTAAATAAACATTTAAATATAATAGTTATAATAGTTACATTAGACGCGTTCAGGGTTAAATAATAATCCTTCCACCTATTTATGTAATTATTATTCTTTTACTACTCTACTAATTCTATTAATTCCACTAAACGCGTTAAAAGGCCCTCAAAAAGAGCTCGAACGAATACGTCCTCCCCTATATACTCCTTCTAAGCCAGCGATAGATGGGTTAAACTAATATTTAAATATTGTAGTCACACCAAACGCGTCCGGTTCAGGCACATACACCCCTTTTACCCGCCTCTTAGAGCCCCTACTAACGCCCTTAGGCCACCCCTCGGCGAATCCGCTACTACTAGCAATCGAGGCCGCAAGCGAGCCTAACAGCTACCTACTACTACTCATAAACGCGTTAAAAGGCCCTCAAAAAGAGCCCAAACGGATACATCCTCCCCTATATACTCCTCTCAAGCCAGCGATAGGTGGATTAAACTGACATTCAAATATTGTAGTCACACCAAACGCGTCCGGGATCGAATAATAATCCTTCCACCTATTTATATAACCATTCTTCTTCCACCATTCTACCAATTCTACCAATTCCACCAATATAAACACATTTACCCTCGGTACCCTCGCACTCAGTTGAATAAGAGGAGGATCTACAACAGGCGAATGCGGAGAACACTACGGAGAACATTGCGGAGACAGTCATCAGCAGCAGTAACACAACAGGCCTACTCTCCACGGTCTCACACCAATCCACTCAGCCAGTGCAAGAGAAGTCAATACAGCAGGCGAATGCGGAGAACACTGCGGAGAAACCAAGCGGCAACAAGGCCCCCAGCACCAAGAACACGGCTCAGCTCTCCAAGATCCCACGTCATATGCTCTCCACGGTTCCACATCAAATCATCACTCAGCAAGCGGAGAACACCACTACAACTTGGCCTATCATCCCCACTACATTAAGGAGTAAGAGGAGGAACTACAACAGGCAAATGCGGAGAACACTGCGGAGAACACTGCGGAGAACACTGCGGAGAACACTATGAAGAATACTGCGGAGAAACCAAGCGACAAGAAGGCCACCATCGTCAAGAACACGGCTCAGCTCTCCAAGATCCCACGTCATATCAATTATCCACTCAGTCAGCCACTCAGCTAGCCACTCAGTCTGATACTCTATAAGAGGAGGAGCAAGAGAAGGAACTACAATAGATAAATGCGGAGAACACTGCGGAGAAACCAAGCGGCAACAAGGCTACCATCGTCAAAAACACAGCTCAGCTCTCCAAGATCCCACGTCATATGCTCTCCACGGTTCCACATCAAATCATCACTCAGCAAGCGGAGAACACCACTACAACTTGGCCTGTCATCCCCACTACATTAAGGAGTAAGAGGAGGAACTACAACAGGCAAATGCGGAGAACACTGCGGAGAACACTGCGGAGAACACTGCGGAGAACACTATGGAGAATACTGCGGAGAAACCAAGCGACAACAAGGCCACCATCGTCAAGAACACGGCTCAGCTCTCCAAGATCCCACGTCATATCAGTCATCCACTCAGTCAGCCACTCAGCTAGCCACTCAGTCTGATACTCTACAAGAGAAGGAGCAAGAGGAGGAACTACAACAGGCAAATGCGGAGAACACTGCGGAGAAATCAAGCGGCAACAAGGCCACCATCGTCAAGAACACGGCTCAGCTCTCCAAGATCCCACGTCATATCAGTCATCCACTCAGTCAGCCACTCAGCTAGCGGAGAACACCACTGCAACTTGGCCTGTCATCCCCACTGCATTGATATAGTACATCACTGCGGCCTCTGCAGGAGGAACATCGGACGATGCATATTTGGACGAATTGAAACCGTCCGATGTCTACAGCTATTTCATTATTCGAAAGATTTCACTGCGGCAGGAGATATTGTGGGATTCACACCACTAACTGGCACGTTGTCTCCATTTCTTTCCGGTATTTCGATACTTCTTGCCATAAGAACATGGCCTTTCTCTGTTTTTTGTGGGCAATTATTACGAATTAATCCTTTACACTCGATATACCTTCCTAATTAAGCCTTAGCGCACCTCTCTCCGCACATATATACCTATATATCACATAGATTAAATCAATTTTGTAGTGGTGGAAGTAGGTCAAAAACGCATAGCAAGCGATCAGAGTTCGATTTGACTTAGGGCTAGGGCTAAAATTCGATTTAACTTAGAAAAATCCAACTTCATAAATTTAATTCATGGGCCTTTACTTGTTATTACTAATATATTAATATTTAGATAAAATAATTAATTTTCTTTTTATATCTTTTAAGTTCTATATTAAGCTCTTTTTTAATAAAATTATAATCTTTAATAAAATTCATAAAATAATATATCTTAAGATATTCTCTAAAGAAATAATAATTAATTATTATTATAGTAAAGAATATTTTAGAATTAAAATATTAATTACTTCGATAAGTATTATTAGCGATATTAAATATATATTTATTATTTACTTTAGCGATTAATAATATTAGAATTATATAAATTATATAACTTAATATTAAAAAGCGCTTATTAAATTCTTTTTAACATTTAATAATATTTTTAATAAAATAAAATATTATTCGCTATTAAATTTAGAATAATATTTAAAATAATATTTTACTTTCTAATTTATATTAATTAAATTTATTAAAAAATAATATTTAATTATTTTATAAGATAGTAAGATCTCTTTTAATAAAACTACGTAATAGCTATATAATTACGAGATCTAGATACGTAGTTAATAGAATAAATAGATTAGTTACTAGATAAACTAATAACTAAAGAAAAAAGAAGAGGAAAGAGAACTTATAAATATTTAAGACTTTATTAAATATATTAAATACTCGCTCTAGCTACGTAGCTTATAGCCTAATAAGTAATATAAGCGAGTCTATTAATTCGCTCTAAGTACTTTTATTCTTATAACTATATTCTCTCTTAGAAGATATTCTCTCTTAGAAGATATAATCTCTAAATTTTATTATTATTACGTCTTATAATTAAATACTATAAACTTATTAATCTCGTATATATTATTTATTATTAGCTTAAATATAATTTAACTTAACGTATATTATAATAGCGTATTTATACTACTTACTCTAAGGTCTTCTTAAATATATTAATATATTTATATACTAAATTATAATAGTATTACTTTACGTATTATTATCTTAATTAATAAAATATAAATATATTACTATTCTATTACGATATACTATTATCGCTATTATTATACGCTATTATAATTATTATTACTTTAATAATCGTAGTAATTCTATTATTATAATTATAAAAGTCGCGCTAATAAGTATAAAAGTCTTACTTTTAATCTTACTTTTATCTTCTTAATAATAATATTAATATTAATACTAGTAAATACTTAATTCTTCTTTATATCTACTATCTTATTTTTATTTATTTTTATCGTAATATCGCGATAGTATAAGAGCGTAGTTTACTAGCGATTAGCTAGCGAATATAGACTATAAAAGATATATAGTCGTTATAGAATTTAATAGTATATTTAATAGTAGAATTAATTTCTAAGAAATATTAAAACTTCGAGATATATAAAGTAAATCTATATTCGCTAAGTCTCTAAATATATAAAGTATATTATTAAAATTAAATTCTAAAAGGGATTCTAATATAATATATATAATATCGAAGTCTTAGTATAAGTAGCGCTAAGGTTTATAATAATATTAAATCTAATAATTATCTTCTCTTTTAAATCTTAATTCTTAGATATTTAAATAAATAGAATATTTATTAAAAAATCTTTAAACTCTAATAGAGAAATAAGAGAAAAGAGTTAATTTATTATAATATTATTTTAATAATATAATAGAACTAACTATTACGCGTTATAAACGCGTTATTAATATATTATATAATAATATTAATATTACTTTTAAGAATAATATTACTTTTATAATATTAATTAATAATAATATATAATAAGTCGATATATTTAGTATTAGTATTTTTATAATACTTATTAATAATCTCTATAGCGAATAAATATTTAATTTAAAGATTTATAATAAAATCTCGAAATTTTAATAAATAAAAGAAGATAGAAGAGTTTCTTTATAAGTAATATTATTTTTATAATATATTACGCTAATAGCGAAGTAACGTAGTAATAATTAGTATATATAAAAGAATAAGATAGAATTAAACTAGAAAATCTTAAATTTATATATATAGTTAATTATTAATTTAGAGTTACTACGCTCTTTAGTTAGATTAACTAAGTTTATTAAGAAATCATTATGATTTAACTCATATATGTGTGTGTTGTAAAAGATGTTGATTAATCTATATGGTCTGCAGGCAGATATGTGCGGTGCCAAGCCTACGCTAGTGGCCCTATGAGTATCCCTGAGGCATCTTATGACAATTAACCACAAAAAACAGAGAAATGCCATGTCCTCATGGCAAGAAGTATGCATGCATGTGTGTTTTTCGAAAAACCGGAAAGAATTGGAGACACCTGGCTAATTAGTGGTGTGCGTCCCACGAAATCTCCTGCTGGAAATGAAAACTTTTGAATGATGAAATGACTGTCGGAGCAAGACATCGGACGGTTTCAATTCGTCCAAATATGCATCGTCCGATAGGTGACCCTTGCCTGCAGAGGTCCAATTGGCTGCGATCGACGTAGTAGGTCCTTCTCTTGTGTGCTCATTGCAGTGATGTACCACATCAATATAGTGGGGATAATAGGCCAAATTATAGTGTCGTTCTCCGCTGGCTGAGTGGCGATTTGACGTGGGATTGTGGAGAGGTGAGCCGTGTTCTTGACGATGGTGGCCTTATTGCCGCTTGGTTTCTCCGCAATGTTCTCCACAGTCTTCTCCGCAGTCTTCTCCGCATTTGTCTGTTGTAGTTCCTCCTCTTGCTTAACTGAGTGCTTTGGCTGAGTGGCTTGCTGAGTGGATTGGTGAGCTGGCTGAGTGGCTTGTAGAGACCTTCTCGTATATTGCTGGCGTCGAGTCTTCTGATTCCGGTCCTTCTTTTTCTGCTGTGTTGCACGTACAAATGGACACTCCGGTGATCGAGTAGCGTGGAAATCAAATGGATTGTCACTATCCTAGTCATAAGGATCAAGACCGCACAGTGAGCACATCGTTAGATCCGGGGATGGAAAAGTAGGGTCGAATTCTCGATGAAAGCCAGCACGGGCTACGTCAGAGGCACTTGGATATACGTGTGGCCATGACGTGAATGAGGCAAGTCTTGCAGCGTATGAGTTCATTGTGATATCGATAGGCCTATTGAAAGGATCGATTTGGACGGTGTCAAAAGGTACTCGATGACTGCGAGTGTGTTGGAGGTCCGGCTTGGAGCGTCACACTATTAGGTATTGATGTGGGCTTTGCGTAAACGTCTGGAAAGACGCCTGGATGTCCTATGAAGTAGGGCCAGGTGTTGCTACCAATTGTTAAGGAATCATTATGGTTTGACTCATATATGTGTGTGTTGTAAAAGATGTTGATTAATCTATGTGGTCTGCAGGCAGATATGTGCGGTGCCAAGCCTACGCTAGTGGCCCTATGAGTATCCCTAAGGCATCTCATGACAAAGTTAGTTCAATAATTCTCTCACGTCTTCTTATTAAAAATTTATATATAGAAGTCTTATACTTTAAGATACTTAGTATTAGAATAAATATAGATACGATATTAGTATAAGTAAGATAGAACGAGAATAATAAGACTATCGAACTATATATATAGAAAGAAGATATAATATAGTAGAAGATATCTTCGTTAAGACTCGCTAGTTATAGAGCTAAGAACTAAGTAGTATATTAAGAATACGCTCGAAAATACTTAGCTTGCGATAGATATAGTTACTTCATAATTTCTCAAATTATAAAGCTCGCTTTACGCTTTCTAACGCTATAAAAATAATAAAGTTTAATTTATTATTAATAAATTAAATTAATATTCAAATGTGGTAATTATACTAGACGCGTTCGAAATCGAATAATAATCCTTTTATCTATTTATATAATTATTCTTCTTTTATTATTCTACTAATTTATTAATATAAATATATTTATTCTCGATACCCCTCGCGGAAACGTTACTAAATACTTTAGGCATATATATTTATTTTATTCGCCTCTTAGAGCCCCTATTAACGTCTCTAGATTATTTCTTAATAAATCTACTACTATTAATAATCGAGGTCGTAAGCTTAATAGCTATTTATTACTACTTATAAACGCGTTAGAAAGCTTTTAAAAAGAGCTTAAACGGATTTACAGCTATTATTCTCCTCTATATACTTCTCTTAAGTTAGCGATAATATCTTTTAATCTAGCGATACTATCTTTTAAGACGTATCTTTCTTCTTAATTCGTTCTTTATTACTCTATTTCTCGCGGAAACGTTACTAAACGTTTTAGATATATATACTTCTTTTATTCGCCTCTTAGAGCCCTTACTAACGCCCTTAGATTATTTCTCGACGAATTCGTTACTACTAATAATCGAGGCCGTAAGCTTAATAGCTATCTACTACTATTTATAAACGCGTTAAAAGACTCTTAAAAAGAGTTTAAACGAATTTACAGCTATCGTTCTCCTTTATATACTTCTCTTAAGTTAGCGATAATACCTTTTAACTCAACGATACTATCTTTTAAAACGCGTCTTCCTCCTTAATTCGTTCTTTATTATTCTATTTTAATTATATTTCTTAGTCGCTTAATTAATACTATCTATTTTATTAGCTTAATAATTTACTTAGTTAAATTATTAACTAATTACTTAGTTATTTACTTAATTATCTACTTAATTAATTATTTAGCTAGTTACTTAATCTAATACTCTATAAGAGAAAAAGTAAAAGAAGAAACTATAATAGGCAAATGCGGAGAATACTACGAAGAACACTACGGAGAATACTGTGAAGAACACTGCGGAGAACACTGCGGAGAATACTACGAAGAATATTACGGAGAAATCAAACGGTAATAAGACTACTATCGTTAAGAACACGGCTTAGCTCTTTAAGATTTCACGTTATATTAATTATTTACTTAATTAGCTACTTAGCTAGCTACTTAGTCTAATACTCTATAAGAGAAGAAGTAAGAGAAGAAACTATAATAGGCAAATACGGAGAATACTACGAAGAAATTAAGCGGTAATAAGGCCCCCAGCACTAAGAATACGGCTTAGCTCTTTAAGATCCAGTTATATACTCTCCACGGTTTTATATTAAATCATCACTTAGTAAGCGGAGAACACCACTGCAACTTAGTCTATTATCCCCACTGCATTAAGGAGTAAGAGAAGGAACTACAACAGGCAAATGCGGAGAATACTACGGAGAAATCAAGCGGCAACAAGGCCCTCAGCACTAAGAACACAGCTCAGCTCTTCAAGATCCCACGTTATATACTCTTCACGGTTTCACATCAAATTATTACTTAGCAAGCGGAGAACACCACTGTAATTTAGCCTATTATCTTCACTATATTGAGAAGTAAGAGGAGGAACTACAATAGGCAAATGCGGAGAATACTGCGGAGAAATCAAGCGATAACAAGGCCTTCAGCACCAAGAACACGGCTCAGCTCTCCAAGATCCCACGTCATATGCTCTCCACGGTTCTATATCAAATTATTACTTAGTAAGCGGAGAACACCACTGCAACTTAGCCTATCATCTCTACTATATTAAGAAGTAAGAGAAGAAACTATAATAGACAAATACGGAGAACACTGCGGAGAACACTATGAAGAATACTACGGAGAAACTAAGCGGTAATAAGGCCACCATCGTTAAGAACACGGCTCAGCTCTTTAAGATCCCACGTTATATGCTCTTCAATGCATATTTAAACGAATTGAAACCGTCCGATGTCTACAGCTATTTCATTATTCGAAAAATTTCACTGCGGTAGAAGATATTGTGGGATTCACACCACTAATTAGCACGTTATCTTCATTTCTTTTCGATATTTCGATACTTCTTATTATAAGAATATAACCTTTCTCTATTTTTTATAGATAATTATTACGAATTAATTCTTTATATTTAATATATCTTTCTAATTAGGTCTTAGCGCACCTCTCTTCGCATATATATATCTATATATTATATAGATTAAATTAATTTTATCGTAGTAAAAGTAGATTAAAAACGTATAGTAATTAGTAAGCGATTAGAGTTCGATTTAACTTAGAACTAGAGCTAAAATTCGATTTAATATAGAAAAATTCAACTCTATAAATTTAATTCATTATAGGCCTTTACTTATCTTTATTATAGAAATTTAAAAAAAGTAATTAATAGAATAACGTATTCGCGATAACGCTTTTAATTATTAATTAATAATAATAGTAGAAATAATAATAGTAGTTAGATAATACGGCTCTATAAGTAATAGCGAGATATTATCGCGTTATTAATATTTATATTATTAAATATTATTCGCTAGTATTAACGCTACGATAAAGAATATAAAAATTTCTTTTAAATTATTTATTTTTATTCTTTATAACTTTTAACGCTTTTCTTATAAGTGCTTACTTTAACGCTATAATATTAATATTAATACTAATACTAATATAATATATCTTATTATCTTAATAGTTTATCTTTCTTTATTATAAGTATCTTACTATTATTAATTACGTTAATATATAAACTAATAATTTTATAATACTCTTTTTTAATAATAATAACTTTAATAGTAAGTATATAGTCGTTTTATAGACGCGATTATTAACCTCTAATTATTTTTATTACTATCGCTTTATATATATAGTTATTAATAAATTCTAATATCTAATTTATTATATAAAATTTATTTTTATTAAAATAATAATTTATATATTTAAAATAAGTCTCTCTCTTATAATAATTATAAAGTCGAAAGATATAATATTAATTACTATATTAAAATTCCTCTATATCTTTAAATATAGATAAGAAAATTAATATAACGCTATTATCGCGTTAAATAATTTTAATAAATATCTTATTAATAAGCTAAGCTCGATAAAAAGATTACTTAATAATATAAAATAGAAAAATAGATAATAATAATAGCTTTAATCGCTTTTATTATAATTATAAATTTTTAAGATTAATTTATAATAATAAATAAGCGTATAGCGAAGTTAAAGAAAATAAATAAATTATTAAAAAAGAAGTTTAAAAGCCTTTATCGATATATAGCGAATATTAATAAGTATTAACTCGATAATTATAATTTAACTACTTTCTTATTAAAGTAATAAATTAATAAATTTAATTTAAAATCTAATAATAAGATAATAAAGAATATTTAAGTAGCGATTTTTTTTAATAATAGTACTAGTATAAAGTTATTAGATAGTTCTTTAATAACTATTTTAGATAAAAATATATCTATATTAATAATATATATTTTAATATAATATATTTTAATATAATATATTTTAATATAATATATTTTAATATAATATATTTTAATAATATATATTTTAATATAATATAGTCTTTTTATAATAGAGTTTAATAAATAGCTAAATAATATAATTATTTAATTAATCTATATCTTAATAATAATAAATATAAAGAAATACGCGCGTAATATAAATATTATCTAGAAATATATCTAATCTAGTTAATATTTATATCTTATTTTATTATATTTATTTATTTATTATTAATTTATATAGTTAAGTAAATTCTTTAATAATAAAAGACTTATTATTATCTATTACTTAATACTTTTACTTATTATTTATTTATTTATAAATTTAAATTAGCTCGCTAATATTAATAAATTTATTATTTAATAATTAATAATTATACTCTTTATCTTAATTAATCTATTTAATTTTATACTAAATATCTTTCTTATACTTAATCTTATTAATAATTTCTTTAATCTTTTAAAGCTTATTATTATTAATAAGCTTAAAAGTCTATATAAAGATATTCGCTATATTACTATAATCGCGATTATAATAAAACTTAAATAATAATATATAAATTTTTTTATAAATTCTATATATTAAGAATAAAAGTAGACGATATATTTACGCTTCTATCTTATCTATAATTTAAAATAATTTTATAAATTTATAAAATAACTTTTTATTTAGATATTTTTACTTTAAATTCTTAATTATTAATATTATTAAATTATTTATCTTATAACTTTAAAATTAATATATTTTATTATAATATTTAAATTAAGTTATAATAGCGCTATAAAAGCGCTTTACTATCTTATTCCTTAATACTTATAACTTCTTTATTCTATTATTTATAATAAATATCTTCTTCTTAATAAAGTCGTTCTTAATCTTCTAATAAATTTTAGAATAATATTTATATATTAAAAAAAAAATCGTTTTAATAAAGAAATATTAATTATTTATATAAGCGAACTCTACTATTAATAGTTATTTTTATTAGAATCGATATAGATGTAATATTAATATAGGTATATTAAATAAGATAACTAAGGTATCGAACTATATAGGTGAAAAGAAGGTATAATATAATAGGGGATATCTCCGCCAAGGCCCGCTAGTCATAGGGCTAAGGAGTATATCAAGAATACGCTCGTAATACTACCCCCCCCCTTCGTTAAATTATATTCTATAATTAATAAGTGGAAAGATAGAAAAATGAGTATATATACACGCTTAACGTCTGAAAAATAATAAAAGTAGTAAAGAAATAACCGTATCCGGGAACCTCAGCGTCGTATCTTTCTTTATAAGAGGTATTGAGAACGATAGTAGCTTTCTATATTTACGCTATAGCGACGTCGCTAGTCGAGATATAGGCGTATATAGAGAGCTTAGCCGAGAGGAAATCGGTATAATATAGCGAAAACCATGTTTATAGGCGTAGGGGTAAATAATAATAATTTCCGAATTCGTATTTAAGCGGATAAGATGTTAATAGAATAATGCGACGTAATTAGTTAAGGGCTCTCGAACCGAACTAAGCCGTAGACGCTAAAAACTCTAATTTAATATCAAGTAACTTCGGTATAGTCTTCTCTATAGTATATTATTTAGCTAATATCGATTATATTTCGTAACAGCGATAACGTGGTCTATGTGTATACTAATATAGCTTCGAAAGGTCTTTAGAATTATATTAGCGACGGGGGCCTACGCGGAAGATTATATATAAGATAATTCCTAATTAATATAGGTCTAAGGGATCGATTCTCGATTTCGGAAAAAATGAGGCTATCATGAAGACATCGGACGGTTTTAATTCGACTAAAAACGGGGTATCCGAGGTAATTCCGGCCCGGGGACGCTGCCGCTATTAAAGGCCCCTCGCCCTAGTTCCTTTATAGGTGAGGCTCTTCGAGATATCGCTTATGGAAGTCGTCTATTAGGTCCTAGTAATTTTCGAATTTACCGCCGTTCGCATTATACTAGATAGGGTTATTATCGAGGTCTTCCCACTTAACTTTATACTTAAGACGGCTATAAATTAATTTAAAGCTAAGTATTTCTTTAATAACCTATTTAATTTGACTGTTAATAGTAATATACTTCGATAAAGAATTTATCTATTCTAATAAGAGATTATTTACCGCGAGATTTAAGAGATTAGAGTAAAAGACGTTATAGATTTTTATAGTTAGCGGAAGTTCTAGATAATATAAAATTTCTATAAGATCTATAATCTCGAATAAATTAAGTCTCTTATAGTTTAATTTACGAGAAGAGCGATTAAAGATAATATTCTTACTATTTAAAAAGATCTTATCGTCTATTTAAAAAGTAATCTTTTATTAATACTTATTAACTTATATAACTATAGCCTTCTAAGCGCGGTTTATATTACTTCGAATATACTTAAGAACTTATTTCATATAATTCGTAATATCCTTCGTCTAAGTAATATTAAGACGCTTACATATAATCTCGTAGTCGGTAGTATTTAAACTAAAAGTTATTCGAGAATAAAATTTCTTATTCGCGAGGAAAGATAGAATATTAGTAGTCGATAAGATAGTATTATTATCGGCGAACTTGATAATAGATAGCTATCTTATCTAGTCGTCTTATATATAGTTATAATATATTTAAAGATAACGCTCTATATTCTAATTCGCTCGTTCGATTTATCTATCGGTTTCAGAGTAAAAGGCTATTAATAGCTTAACTATAATATCTAGTCTCTCGTAAAAAGACTTTCATATAATTACTGATCGGAAAGGTATGGAATATTCCATGGGATATCCCATACCAAGTGATACCATACCGTACCCGGGTATGGTATGGATAGGGTCGGATACCATACCATTTTTCTGGTATGGGTTCGGGATCTTGGCGGGATATCCCACGGTATGATATATCTGTGGTATCATACCATGGAATGGTATATGTATGGGATATCCCGACTGGGATTTCTATATTTAGAAGTATAAGTAGCTATTCTGATCATCATTCTGGTCAACCATGGCTACCACTATCATCTACCATGACTGTCACTATCATGGCTGCCACTATCATGGCCACCCCTATCATGGCTGTCACTGCCATAGCTACCACTACCATAACTACTACTACCATGGCTACCATATGACAGTAGGCTATTTCAATAGTAAATAGTGGCAGGCATGGTAGTGGCAGGCATGGTAGTGGCAGGCATGGTAGTGGTAGTCATGGTAGTGGCAGGCATGGTAGTGGCAGGCATGGTAGTGCCAGCCATGGTAGTATATCGAATGGGGGTAGATACGATTAGCCGTTGACCAGAATGATGATTAGAATAGCTACTTTATACTTCTAAATATAGAAATCCCAACGGGATATCCCATACATATACCATTCCATGGTATGATACCACAGATATACCATACCGTGGTATATCCCGCCAAGATCCCATACCATACCAGGTATGGGATCATGCAAATCTCAATAACCCATACCATATCAGAGTATGGTATGGCAGGTCAATATCCCATACCATACCATACCTTTCCGGCCAGTACATATAATAGCTATAAATTGGGGGCCTCGATTTAATATTATTAATGTCGATAGATCGTATAGGCGGAATACTTTCTTAAGTAGTAAGTTGACTATCTTCTTAGCGGTAGTGTTTTTATCGATGTTAGAATAGGCTACGTAGTAACGTTTCTTAATAAACTAATCGATCGCTATCTAAATAGCGTTATAGTCATCGAATATAAATAAGCCTATAACGAAGTCGATTAATATATCTTATTATTATTTCTATAGAATTAATAGAGGCTATAGTAAGCTATACTCTCGATCGCGAGATATCTTAGCTCTCTAATAGATATAGTAATTCTTAATATAGATAATTATAATAACTCTTATATCTCGCTAGTAATATTCTCTTTTAAGTAGTTTATAAATATATACTATTTCGAAATAGCCGTAGAATAATTAATCGTATACCTCTCGAATAACATCGATATATATATTATTAAATACCTATAAACGGTTCTTATAGTAAAGTATTTTATCTTATACGAAGTATTTACTAAGAGTAATCTCTCGAAACTTATTCTTATTTTTAGCGATAGCCTTATAGATTTTCATATAATATTCGTCTTTTTTATTAACCCCTACTACTTTATAATAGATAGAATCATCGATTACATATACGTCGATATATTCGCTATTTAATTTCAATCGATTAGAGATAAGGATTATTTGATACTATTAGCGTAATTATTCGTTTTCGAAATTGATTAATTTACACTCAGCTATTCGTATAAGTATATCAACCTTAACGTTCTAAGATCTAGATCGATAAATAATCTTTATATTAAATTCTAACAATATATTCAAATACCAGGCCTAACGTCGATTAAGGTCTCTTCCCTTAATAAAATATATTAGTTCTTTATAATCGATAAAGATTCTAATAAGAACGTTTATATATTCTAGTTTAGAACGTTAGTATTCTAGATAGCGAATAATTATTAATAGTTTCTTATCGTAGATCTAGTAATTATATTCGGCCGGGGTTAGATTTTTACTATAGAAGGCTATCGGGTAAAGTACTCCCTTATTATTATACTAGAAAAGAATATCTTCGTTAACGTAGTCGAAAGAGTTAGTCTCTAGAACGGCCTCCTTTATTTTATTAAAATAATATAAGATTAAAGCTTTAGTAACAGCGACTTTAAGAAAGTAAAAGATCTTTTAATATACTAAGGACTAATTAAATATAACCTCTTTTACTATGAGTTTTATTATAAATTTAACTATTTTAGAGAAGTCTCTAATAAATCGCCGGTAAAAATTGTAAAATCCGATAAAGGCCTATATCTCTTTAAGATTAATAGATGTAGTTTACTTAATAATAGCCTAGATTTTAATAGAGTTTATTCATAACCCGTCTATAGATATTAATAAGCCTAGAAACTTAATTTCCTAAACGTGGAATTCGCACTTAAGGATATTTACCTAAAGGCCGATATTTCTTAATTTCTAAAGGATTTATCTAACGTGTTGAATGTATTTCTTTTTTATCTTATTATAAATAAGTATATTATTAAGATAGATCTAGCAGAAGTCGTTTAGATATTCGAATAGAATATTATTTATATATTATTAATATATGGCTAAGCCGTTAATTAGACCGAAGGGGAGAACTCGATACTTATATACTTTAAGAAAAGTAATAAAAGTAGTAAAATCCTCGCTATTGAGATATATACGTAGTTTATTAAACGCGACTATAATATTTAATCGAGTAAGATATTTACATCTCTAGATTCTTATCAAAACCTTATCTATTAGTAGAATTAAGTATCGGTTTCTTTTAGTAATAGCGTTTAGCTTTCGATAATCCACACAAAAACGTAACTCTCCATTCGGCTTTTTCGCGAATAAGATAGGTGAGGCGAAAGGTGCATAGCTTAATATTATAAATCCCTTCTTCAGATATTCGTCTAGGTATTTCTTTATCTATTTTAGTTTATATTCTAATATTAAATAGATTCTACTTTTCGAAAATTTCGTTTTATCGAAGCTATCGTTAAATTCGAGTTTATAATTATAAGAATAATATAGAAGAAGTATATTCGCCTTAGTTCTATCGAAAATATCGAGATAATTATAATATTCCGCAGATAGCTTACGTTTTACCTTCTTAGAACTAATCTTATTAACGCTATTAATCTAAATAAAGCAGTTAAAATTATAATATCTCTTATATTTCTTTTCTAAATCGCAGAAACACGATTTATTAACCGATATACGAGTTCCGCGAGATATTCGAATAGAGGGAAGGCGTATATAATATAGGCGACGTATTATAGATCTCATTTATTATCAATGTAAATAGTTTATTACCTTTTTCACAGGCCAGCTAATAATAAGCCGCTACACCAATCTCGGCGATATTAATAAACTTAAACTCCTTACTATTCTCATCCTCATTTAATAAGAAGATATTCGAATCGGCCTCGTTATCGCAAGTAGATGGGGGAAGGCTTTATTATTTTAGTATAATAGATAGAAGAGTGAGTAATGTAAGTGACCGAAGCTCCGGAGTTAATAGAAAGAGAAGATCGTCTATTATTAATATTTAATTACTATTATAATTACATCGATCGGATAGAAAGAGTATCTTATCCCGTAATATATTAAGGACTACCTCGTGTTTATTCATCTAAGGTTTCTCGATTATCATATCGTATTTCAATAATGCAATTAGCATTAGATATATTCCTTCTTAATAGCCTTCCACTATCACCGTAGGAAGTAAACAGTATATAATTAGTCGTTTTACGATCTGGCCGTTATAACCTCTTAGCGGTTTAGGTTGTGACAGTGGGAGTGGTTCTAGATGTAAGGCTTCACATATCGCTGGGACCAAGGATTCGTTTATGACTGTGTAAGCCCCGGTACATCCACTATCTACAAGGGAGTCCTTAAGCAAGTAGGTCCTTGATTTGGTCCATTCTTTCGATGTTGGACTTTGCCATAGAAAAGAGGAAAAGAAGGTTTGAAACAAAGTGGAGAGGAGTTTGAATACTCCGAAAGAATAGGTGTTGGGGACACCAGATGTACTAGAGAGCAGTGAAGTTTCTCGAAGGCGCGTCGAAATTATTCGGTGTTGAGAATAAAAATTTTCACTGTGAAGCCCGAGGCGAGGTTGTTTCTTTGCGGGGGCTTAACACACTTATTTCCTGACCGTTTAAGGCGTCAAGAAGACTATAAGTGCTTTGAACAGTGGCCTTTCGAGTGCACTTGCTCCGCTCAGGGGGGTCCCTTATCTTGTAGAGAAGTTGTATACGGGGAAGTTTCGGAGAATAGTATCTTGAATTGGCTGTAACTTGGGCGTTTCTTGTCTGATTGGGGCCCTATTGAAACCCCAGGCGTTGTAATGTGTGAAGTTGCAGTGGTGCTGCTGGTGTGCGTTTTGAATGTGGAAATATGGGATGGTGTTGGCTATTTCTTTCGATTCGCTAGCCGTACGAATGGTCCAATGCCTTCTTTATCCCTCGACCACTATTTACCGAGGCCGTTTCGCTGTCCCTTTTAGGCTCTTTAAAATCAATTTACCTATCTAATAGGCTTATCTAGAAATACGATGGCTTAACTTAATTTCTTGCCAAAGCCCCTGCCAGCGTGTTTCTTTGAATTCGTTCGCTAATATAAATGAAATAAGTGAGTTGACCTTAGTTATAGTATTAGGACTAATATAGATATAATATTAATATAGATATGTTTAATAAGATAACTAAGGTATCGAACTATATAGGTGAAAAGAAGGCATAATATGATAGAAAATATCTCCGCCAAGGCCCGCTAGCCATAGAGCTGAGAGATATATTAAGAATACGCTCGTAACAATTTTATTTAAATATTTTACTTATTATTAGTAAATATATATAAAGAATATTTTAATATTTATCTTTAACGCTTAATCTATCTATCGATTTTTAAAAAAAAACGATATTTTAATATTTCTTTTTTTTTAAAAAAAAAAAAAAAAAAAAATAAAAACTTTTAATAAAAAAATATTTTTTTTTTTATTAATAATATTATTTAATATACTATAGCGATATATTATTTTAAAATAAAATATTTTTATTAATTAAGTAATATTAATTATAATAGATATAAAAATATATTTTATTATTTTTATAAATCGATTTACTATAACTAGAATAGTATTATAAATAAATAAGTAAAGGCCTATAAATTAAATTTATAGAGTTGAATTTTTCTAAGTTAAATTAATTTTTAGCTCTAGCTCTAAGTTAAATCGAACTCTAATCGCTTACTATACGTTTTTAATCTACTTTTATTATTATAATATATAGATATATATATACGAAGAGAGGCGCGTTAAAGTCTAATTAGAAAGATATATCGAGTATAAAGAATTAATTCGTAATAATTATCTATAAAAAATAGAGAAAGACTATATTCTTTATAATAAGAAGTATTAAAATATTAAAAGAAATAAAGATAATATATTAATTAGTAGTATAAATTTCATATTATCTTCTATTATAGTAAAATCTTTCGAATAATAAAATAGCTATTAGAGTAAGATATCGAATAATTTTAATTCGTTTAAATATATATCGTTTCGAAGTAATAATTTAATATAAAATTATAGAGAGTATATAACGTAAGATCTTAAAGAGCTAAGTCGTATTCTTAATAATAATAATCTTATTACCGCTTAATTTCTTCGTAATATTCTTCATAGTATTCTCTATAATATTCTTTATATTTATCTATTATAATTTCTTCTCTTACTTCTTTTAATATAGTATAAATAATAATAATTAACTAAGTTATAATAATATTCTCCGCTTATTAAATAATAATTTAATATAGAATTATAGAGAGTATATAACGTAGAATCTTAGAGAGCTAAGCCGTATTCTTAATACTAAAAATCTTATTATCGCTTAATTTCTTTATAGTATTCTCTATAGTATTCTCCGTAATATTCTCCGTATTTATCTATTATAGTTTCTCCTCTTACTTCTTAATATAGTAGAGAATAATAAACTAAGTTATAGTAATATTCTTCGCTTACTAAGTAATAATTTAATATAAAATCGTAAAGAGTATATAACGTGAAATCTTAGAGAGTTAAGTCGTATTCTTAATACTAGAAGTCTTATTATCGCTTAATTTCTTTATAGTATTCTCTATAGTATTCTTCGTAATATTCTTCGCATTTATTTATTATAGTTTCTTCTCTTATTTTTTAATATAGTAAAGATAATAGACTAAGTTATAGTAGTATTCTTCGCTTACTAAGTAATAATTTAATATAAAATCGTAAAGAGTATATAACGTAGGATTTTAGAGAGTTAAGTCGTATTTTTAATATTAGAAATCTTATTATCGCTTAATTTCTTTATAATATTCTTTATATTTATTTAATATATTAACTTCTCTTATACTAATTAAGTAAATTAATATAAGATTATAAAAAATAAATTTATTATATTATTACTATTAATAACTATCTTTATAATATTCTCTATAATATTCTTTATATTTATTTATTATAAATTCTTCTCTTATTTAATTAAGTATAAGAGTATTAAGAATAAATATATTTATATTAATAAAATTAATAGAATTAATAGAATAATAAAAGAAGAATAATTATATAAATAGATAAAAGAATTATTATTCGATTTTAAACGCGTTTAATATAACTATAATATTTAAATATTAATTTAATTTATCTATCGCTAATTTAGAAGAAGTATATAAAAGAGAATATATTTATTTAAACTCTTTTTAAGAGTTTTTTAACGCGTTTATAAGTAGTAATAGATAACTATTAAGCTCGCTTATAACCTTAATTATTAATAGTAATAAATTTATTAAAAGATAATTTAAGAGCGTTAATATAGAGCTCTAAGAGATAAGTAAAAGAAATATATATATCTAAATCGAACGCGTTTAATATAATTATAATATTTAAATATTAATTTAACTTACTTATCGCTAACTTAAAAGAAGTATATAGAAAAAGATATATTCGTTTAAGCTCTTTTTAAGAGTTTTTTAACGCGTTTATAAGTAGTAATAGATAGCTATTAAACTCGCTTATAGCCTCGATTACTAGTAATAATAAATTTATTAAGAAATAATTTAAAGGCGTTAATAAGAGGCTCTAAGAGGTAATAAAAGAAATATATATATCTTAGATATTAAGTAATCTTTAGATAAGAAATATCGAAGATAATTATATTTATATTAATAAAATTAATAGAATTAATAAAGTAATAAAAGAATAATAGTTATATAAATAGATAAAAGAATTATTATTCGATTTTAAACGCGTCTAATATAACTATTATAACTATTATATTTAAATATTTATTTAATTTACTAATAGTAGATTAAACTTTATTATTTTTATAGCGTTAGAAAGCGTATATTAAGCTCTATAATTTACGAAATTATAAAGAAATAATATTTATAAAAAGCTAATTATTTTAGAGTATAAAACTTCTATATATAAATTTTTAATAAGAAAGCTTAAGAGGGCTAGCGGGCTAATTTAGTTAGTCTAATTAAAAGGCGTAATAACCTCGAATTAATAATTAGCTATATATATAAATTTAAGATTTTCTAGTTTAGCTCTATCTTATTCTTTTATATATACTAATATCTTTATACTTACTCGCTAATAAGTTAATAATAAAATTTATAAAAAAATTTATTTATAACTTAATAGTAATAGAAAGTAAACTTAATTCGATATAAAGACGATATCGTTATACTTTAATTTATTAATAAATATTATATATCTTAATATAGTTAATAACTTATTTTAAGCTTCTATTTAAATAATATTTATAAATAAATAATATATATATTTTTATAGCGTTAAAGTATTTAGATAATAGATTATTATAATATTTATTAATAAGCTCTTCTCTTAAAATCTTATTTTTAGAGATATAAAGGCGATTATTATATTTTAATAATCTCTTAAAATTTAAGATTTATACTTAATTATATATATAATAATTAATTACTAATTTATTAATATTAATTTAAAAATAGTTTATCTAATTATTATAAGCTTATAGATTTTAAATTAATATTTTTATTAACTTTTAAAATATATTATAAGTAATTTCTTATATAATCTTAAACTTTCTTTTAAAAATAATTATTTAAATATTAATAATATAAAATATAAATATTATTATTATTATAAACTTCTTATTTCTTTATAATTACTCGCTATTAATTTAAAATATAAATTTATTTTATAATATTAATAGTAATTTAATATTTAATAACGAAGTTTTTTTATAATTAAAGTATCGCGATAGTAAGTTAATAAAGTTAAGTTTATTTATTTAATAAAAATTTTTAAAATTATAAATAACTAACTTTAGCGCTTAACGAATTTATCTAAAATTTAATTTCTTCTATCTTATAAGCTTTTAAAATTATTATAATTCGTTAGAATTTTAATATAAAATATATTATCTTTTAAATAGTAATATTATTATTTTATAAATATTATAATAGCGAGTAACTCTTAATTATAAATCTTATAATTTTACTTTATAAAAATTATTTTTTTAAATTAAAATATTATTAATCGTTAATAACTATTCTTATTTAATTATAAAAATATAATTTTTATATCGAAGTTAAAAGTATTAATTTTAAAATATAATTTTAAATTTAAATTATAATAATATAGAAATAATATAATTATAAAAGTATTTTAAAGTTATTAAAATACTAGCTCCGCGTTATCTATCTACTCTAATAATCTAAATTTTTTATTATTCTTACTTTCTTTAAATAAATTAGTAAATAATATTATTATTATATTAAAATAGCTATAAATAAATTATTAATAGAAATTAATAAAATTTAAAAAGACTTATATATTTCGATAATTTTTTAATTTTAATTACTTTTTAATAATAGCGATATATTTTTAATTTATCGCGATATTTTTAATTAATATAATAAATTTTAAAAACTTAATTTATTTAATATAGAATTAATATTTTTTAAGATTAATATATAATTAAAACTAGTATAAACGCTTAAATACTTATTTAATATATCGCTAATACTTCGCTAAATTAATATTATAAATTATATTTATTATATTTATAAAGATTTTATTAATATATATTTAAAAGATTATTAATATATATTAGAGACTTAATAATATATATAATAACTCTATATTATAGTATAAAGAGAATACTATCTATATAAAATTATTATAAGTATAAACTTTATAGTAAGATAGAAAGATCGAAAGATCTTAATATACTAAGTTTAATTAGATTATAATATAAGTAAGTAAGATCGTAAGATTATTAAAATCGTAATATTACCCCCCCCTTTAATTCGAAGCTTCGGCGACGACTACTATATAGTAGATATCGATCTTATAAAAAGTATATCTAGACGTATATAAAGTAATATTCTTAGATATATTAACTTAGTATTTCGTTATAGTATTAAGATCTTTTTATAAGTCGATATAGCTACTATAGATTAGTAGCGCTAATAAAAGAGACTATTCTAAAGGTCTTTTAAATAATAAATAAGGGCTAATAATCTCGAGGTAATAATAATAAAAGTCTACTATTAGATTCGAATATTCTACTATATTCATAAATAGTTATTAGAATAGATTTTTCTCGATCTTAAGGTCTTTATATCTAATTTTATATATTAGATATCTTCTCTTACTAATTAAGAGATTATTCTTTTATTTATTTAATTTAAATTAAACTATTTCTTTAATATTATAGATTTTACTTTCTTCGTTAACGTTAATAGATAATAGAAGAAACTTAATCTAAAAACTTATTCTTATAGCTATTTTATAGTTAAAGGTTTCTTTCTTAGTTTATAAAAGAATTTCTTATAATCTTCTATCGTAATAATAGCGATATTAATAATAAACTTTACTTTCTTATTAATAGAATTAAAAAGTTATTCGAAGTCTTAAAATTATATAGTAATAACTTAATTCTCTAATTTTTTAATTATCTTAATAAAGATATAGATAAAGATTTCTACTATATTCTTTTCTTTAAATATAATCTTTACTATATAATTTAAATTCTTTTTTAAAAACTTATTATTACTCTAAATAGTAATAAGTTTACTATATAATAAATAGTTAAATATATAATAATCTAAATTAAATATAATAATTCTAAATCTAAAGAATATATAAGAGTTATACTATTCTAATTATAATATTTCTAAAATAATATTAAATTATCTTAATAAGATAATTAAGTATTAAAGTTCTTCTATATAATCTTTTAAGATAAATTTTATTAAGATTATATATATAATATCGAATATAAAGATAGATTTATTATCGACTAGTCGTAATCTATAAAATTATATTAATATTACTTTAAATAGCTTATTTACTTTAATAAAAGATATATTTATAAAGCTTAATATTAAAACTTCGATATTTAAGAGATAATTAATCTTAATCTATTCTATTAATATAATAATTTTTCTATAAAAGTTTAATTAATATTTATTCTATAAAGAGGCTTTAATAGCGATAGTATACGCGGATAGAAAGATGAAAGTAAATATTCTTTCTATTTCTAACTCTTTAATTCTTATATATAAGGCTTTTAAATCCCTAACGGCGACTTAACTAGAAATATTTAATTTTTTAATTCTTATAATAATTTAATAAGAATATTCTTCTTAACGCCGACGGCTTTTAAAATTATATTAACTTATTCTTTTATTAATAAATCTATATTCTTATATAAGATACTATTATCGCTAAAACGATATTTAATCTTTAGATATTTAAAATATCTATCTTCTTTTCAAATTCTATTTACTAATAATTTAAAATACTTATATTCTTATATATAGAAATTTTCGATAATAATATTATTATTTCTTTTAGTAAAGAAAGTATTACGTTAATTATTCGAGAGGATAAAATTCTTATTAATTTTATTAATCTCTTTTTTACTTTTTAGATCTAATATATTATTAATAGCCCGAAGATCTATATCTAATACTTATAGAAAAAAAACTAATTCTTAGAAAGTATTAAAAGACTATTCTAAAATTCGATATCTTAGATATATAAAGATTAATCGTTTTAAATTAAATATCTTATAAATATTAATAAATTCTAAGAGAGCGATAGCTATAGAGAATTATACGTAGAAGTTCTTAAACGATTTCTTCTTATCTATTACTCTTATATTAAATTTAAAATTAAATATCTTAATATTTAATTTAGTAATCTTATTATATATTTCGAATATATTATCTAATTTATTAATTATTTCTTAAACAATTTAATATAAATCTAAGATATCTTTATTTACTTTTATTTTAATAATATTATACGTAGTAAACTTATAATAGTTCTATATATAATCAATTTTCTTAAGTTTAGTAAGAAAGATTATAGCGCTTTATCTAAACTTCGCTTTAAGATATTAATATTAATTATTCTACTTATTTCGATTATTAATATTATAAAAATTCGAGATATTAAAATATTATTTATTTAATTCTATATTCTCTACGCGATTCGTAATAGAAATATAATGTAAGTTTCGATAAATACTATTAATAGAAATACTCGACTAATAAGATATAGGTATAATCTCTATATCTTTCTTATCGAAGTTTTTTAAATTAGCTAAGGGTTAACTTCTTTAACTATTACTCTTTATACTTTAAATCTTATTTAAGTTTCTTATTTTCTTTAGTAAATTTCGTAGTATTAATGCGATATCTATCACGTAAATCTCGAAGTTTATTATTAGTTTCTCGCTCGTAGAATAATTAATTATTACTATTACTTAGCTAAATAATAATTACTAATATCTTTATCTTAGTATAAGCGATATTCTAGTCGAGTTATTTATTTTATTATTAAAGTATTTTAATATTACGATTAATAGTTTAAAAGCTCTCTATTAAAGTTTTTAATTTATTATATTAAGTATTAAGAGTATCGATAGCGCTTTTTATAAAATTCTACGAATTAACGATAAATATAAAGATTATAATAAACTCTTCTTCGATAATATTTATAAATTATACTTCGATATAATCTAAATTAGATTTAATAATATATCTTCTAGAGATAAAACGCTTTCTCTTACGTTATATAAATAATATAATAATATTTAAGACCTTCTTATCGAAGTTCTCGAGTTCTTCTAGATAATAATATATCTATAACTTACTTATAACGATTTAACTTTATATATTATCTAGATTTAGAGTTAATAAGTTTATTAATATTAAGCTAGTAAGAGTATAGAGGAGGTTTAGTTTAAAGTTTATTTCTTTTAATATATTAAAGATATTTATTTTC
Source organism: Letharia columbiana (assembly GCF_014066305.1). Taxonomy (NCBI): domain Eukaryota; kingdom Fungi; phylum Ascomycota; class Lecanoromycetes; order Lecanorales; family Parmeliaceae; genus Letharia; species Letharia columbiana. Next base: position 352,656 of record NW_023501083.1, read on the forward strand.
TTTAGATTCTTATTTAATCTAGCTAGATTAATCTTTATATAAATAAAAGATTTTCTTTTAAATAATCTTTTAAGTAGTAAGCTTCTTTAGCTATAACTACTAACTTCTTAATAATATACTTTCTTCTTAATTATATATTTAGTATAATTAGTAAATAAATTATTACCGCTCTAGAAGAAAGATAGATAGTATTATATTAAGAACTTAATAGTATATATAATAACTTTATATTATAGTATAAAGAGAATATTATCTATATAGAATTATTATAAATATAAACTTTATAGTAAGATAGAAAGGCCGAAAGGCCTTAATACGCTAAGCTTAATTAGACTATAATATAAGTAAGTAAGATCGTAAGATTATTAAAACCGTAATAATATATTAGCGAGTTTAAAAAATATAATTAGATATTTAAAATAATCGTAATAATTACGAAATACTATTTTTTACTTATTATTTTCTTTAATTTAAATTTAATAATAGATATTCTTAAGATTTAATTTTATAAAGATCTTAAAGTTATATAAGTAATTTAAAGTCTTAATAATTAGAGATAGCGAGTATTAATTTTTAATAATTATTATATTTAGACCTCGATAATTAATATAAAAATAAAACTTTTTATTCTTTTTAAAAATAAAAAGAATTAATACTTCGACTAAAAAAGTTAAATAATAAATTTAATCTTTCTAAAAAAAATTCTTTAAATAGCGCTATAGCTTCGCTAATTTTATTTAAAATAAATTATATAAAAAATTATATAATAACTTTTTATTACTTTTAATTTTAATAATATAATTTCTCTATTTAAATATAAATAAAATCTCTACTTTTTTATTAAAAAAAATATTATTAAATTTTAATAACTTCTAAAAGAGCTTTAAATTATATTTATTTTTTAATTTACTTTATATTATTATAGCGTATATAATTATAAATATATTTAACTTTTATTTAATAATTTAAATAAATTTAATTAATTCTTTAATCTATAATTTATTAGCGTTAACTTTAAATTATTATTATTTTATTATTAAATTTAATAATATTTATAATTAATTTAACTTAAATATATTTAATATAATATTAAAATCTTTTTAATTAATAATATAAAAGAGTATATTATATTTTTTATTTTAATTCTAGCTATCTACTAATTAGTAGTTTAATTAATATATATTATAATAATATATACTTTAATTACTTAATACTTTTAATTATAATAAAATAATATTATAAAATTTTAAATTCTATTAAACTACGAATTTTTATAAAATTAACTTATATTTTAATATTAAGTAAAATAACGAGTTATCTCTATTTACTCTAAAGCTTTATTTACTTCTTTATAAAAATAAAAAAATTATCTCTATTAATCGTTATTTTTATTTTACTTCTAAAATAATTATACTCGTAGATTCTAGAAGTAAGTTACTTAATAGAGCGAGAATATTAATAGATATTTTTACTTAGCGATATATCGCTTAATCTATTAATATTCTCGCTCTATTAAGTAACTTATTTCTAAAATCTACGAGTAAGATCTAATCTTTTTTTATTAATATTATATTAATATTAATAATAAATAATTTATCGAGATTTAAATATTTAAATATTTAATAATCTTATTTATTATAATAAAAATAATTATTCTTCTTATAATTAGAGTTAAAGAATTTAATTTTATATTTTATATTATTCTTTTAAATACGCGCTACTTTAATACCGCTATTGAAAATTAATTTAAACTTTAAAATTTATTTCTTTAAAAACCTATTCTTAATAAACCTCTCTAAAGATTTTAAATAAAAATCGTTATTAAAGCGTATATATTTTAAAATCTTTTTTCTATATAATAATCTAAATAAGAATTTCTTTTTATTATTTTAATATATTATTAATATTTAAAATTTTATTTTTAAATTCTAATCTAAGTTTAGTTAAGAAGAAATTAATTTAATATTTTTTAAAAAATAAAAATAAATAGATCTTTAGCTTTTTTAAATAGATTTTAAAAATAAATATCTTCTAATTAAAGCGATATTTAATCTCTTTTTATTTTTTATAAATAAGAAAATAGCGATTTATTAAATTTATAACTAAATTAAATAAAAATTACTTAAAAAATTTAAAGATTATACTCTTTAAACTATAAATTTAATAATATTTATATTATTAAGTATTAAAATCTTTTTCTAAAAATTATATATAATAAATAGTAAATAATTCTAACTTAATTTATAGTAAAATATTTAAAACTTATAAGAAATTTAATTTTAACTTCGCGAAATTAGCGTAAATACTCTCTTTTATTAATACTCTTATAAAGATAAATTCTTTTAAAATAAAGTATATAAATTTTAAATAATATATCTATTCGAGATATAATAATAATTAATATAAATAGATTTTTACTAGTTATAAATAATAAGCTAGCGTTATAAAGTTTATAATTATAAATCTTTAATATAACTAATTCTTATTCTTATTTTAAATAATAATTTTCGACTTTAATAATTATAAGACGTTATTTTATAATAAGATTTTTTATTAATAAATTACTATTAATAAATTTTTTCGAATTAGTTATTAACGCTATAGCGATTATTAATATTATTTTTATTATTTATTATATAATTTAAAGATAAACTCGATATTATAATAATAATAAATCTTTTTCTTTAAAAGATAAAGAGATTAAAATTATAAAAATATAGTTTATTAATAATTAATTAGCGGATATAAGCTATAAAAGATATAATATTATTATAAAATTTAATAATATATTTAATAATAGAATTAATATTTAAAGAATATTAAAACTTTAAGATATATAAAGTAAATCTATATTCGCTAAGTCTCTAAATATATAGAGTATATTATTAAAATTAAACTCTAAAAGAAATTTTAATATAATATATATAATATCGGCGCCTTAATATAAATAGCGTTAAGATTTATAATAGTATTAGATTTAATAGATAGCGAGTTATATATTATTATAATAATATAATATATATATTAATTAAGATAATAATTAAATAAAATTAAAGTTATTTAAATTAATTTTATATATAATAAATATCTTAAAGAATACTTTACGATATCTTTTAAATAGTATAAGAATTATATTAATATATTAATAGTAGTAAATAATCATCGCTCTTATAATTCTATAAGCTATTAAATTCTTATAATTATTATAATTATTATTATCTCTACTATAATTAATAGATACTTATATTTATTCTAAATATATACTTAACTAAAAAGACTTAATAGCTTCTCTTATCGCTATTTTTACTACTTTTTATATTAGATTTTCTTATTATTTAATAAATCTTCTAAATAAGAAATTACTTTTTAATATAAGAGAATAAATAAATTAATATTAGATAGTAGTAGTTATATATATAATCTTAATAATTACTTTTCTTATTATATATAACGCTTTAACGCTTTAAAATAGATTTATAAACTTTTTAATTATATTCGCTAAATCTTTTAATTATAATTTTATTTATCTATTTAAATTTTCTACTATTATTATTTTCTTAATCTATCTTACTTTTTAATTTCTCTTAATAATTATATTTTTAACTTTATCTTAGATATTAATTTATATAATTTCTTTATTTATTTAAAGTTCTTAATTACGTCTTTAGTATTTTTAAAATACTTTATTAGTTTTTATAAAGCTTTATAAGATAGAGAGTTTTTCTAATTAATAAGATATTTAATCTCGCTCTTATAAACTCTTTTATCTAATATCTTATTAATCTTTTACTCTTCTTCTTTATTAATTAAAACTATTTATAACTTTAAATTATTATTATATAAATATTATAGCTTTAATAGCGATATATAAAATATAAAATAGATTCTTTTATATCTAGTAAGAAGATCTAGTTAAAATATAAATAGATTAGAGATCTATCTAAATAATTTTAAAAATTAAGTTATTTTAAGAAATAAATCTATAATTTTAATTATTATTTTTTATAAATATTTATTCTTAATATAGAATTAGTATATATAAAAGAATAAGATAGAGCTAAGCTTGAAAATCTTGAATTTGTATGTGTAGTCAATCATCAATTCGAATCCTATACACTTTTTAGTTAGACCGGCTAAGTTAGCCCGATAGCCCTCTTATACCTTCCTTATCAAAAATTTATATATAGAAGTTTTACACTTTAAAGTACTCAGCTTGCGATATATATAGTTACTTCATAATTCCTTAAATTATAAAGCTCGCTTTGCGCTTTCTAACGCTGTAAAAATTATGAAGTTTAACCTACTATTAATGAATTAAATGGACATTCAAATGATAGTTACACCAGACGCGTCCGGGATCGGATAATAATCCTTCCACCTATTTGTGTAATTATTCTTCTTCCACTATTCTACCAATTCTACCAATTCCACTAATATGAACACATTTACCCTCGGTACCCTCGCACTCAGTTAAATAAGAGGAGGATCTACAACAGGCGAATGCGGAGAACACTACGGAGAAACCAAGCGGCAACAAGGCCACCATCATCAAGAACACGGCTCAGCTCTCCAAAATCCCACGTCATATACTCTCCACAGTTCCACATCAAATGGAGAACACTATGGAGAACACTGCGGAGAAACCAAGCGGCAACAAGGCCCCCAGCACCAAGAACACGGCTCAGCTCTCCAAGATCCCACGTCATATGCTCTCCACGATTCCACATCAAATCATCACTTAGCAAGCGGAGAACACCACTGCAACTTAGCCTGTCATCCCCACTACATTAAGGAGTAAGAGGAGGAACTACAACAGGCAAATGCGGAGAACACTGCGGAGAACACTATAGAGAACACTGCGGAGAAATCAAGCGGCAACAAGGCCCCCAGCACCAAGAACACGGCTCAGCTCTCCAAGATCCCACGTCATATGCTCTCCACGGTTCCACATCAAATCATCACTCAGCAAGCGGAGAACACCACTGCAACTTAGCCTGTCATCCCCACTACATTAAGGAGTAAGAGGAGGAACTACAACAGGTAAATGCGGAGAACACTGCGGAGAAACCAAGCGGCAACAAGGCCACCATCGTCAAGAACACGGCTCAGCTCTCCACGGTTCCACATCAAATCATCACTCCGGAACGATGCATATTTGGACGAATTGAAACCGTCCGATGTCTATAGCTATTTCATTATTCGAAAAATTTCACTGCGGCAGGAGATATTGTGGGATTCACACCACTAATTGGCACGTTGTCTCCATTTCTTTCCGGTATTTCGATACTTCTTGCCATAAGGACATGGCCTTTCTCTGTACCTTCCTAATTAGGCCTTAGCGCGCCTCTCTCCGCACATATGTGCCTGTATACTACATAGATTAAATCAATTTTGTAGTGGTGGAAGTAGGTGAAAAACGCATAGCAAGCGATTAGAGTTCGATTTGACTTAGGGCTAGGGCTAAAATTCGATTTGACTTAGAAAAATCCAACTTCATGAATTTAATTCATGGGCCTTTACTTGTCTTATATTAGTAAATTATTTAATCGATATTTAATTATATTAACTATATCGTTAATTTAATTATTTCTTAATTAATAAACTTATTTATACTCTAGAGAAAGCTAATTATAACGATTTTAAATATTATTCTATATTTAAATAAATTATCGAGTTCTATATACTTTATTAGAAGCACTCTTAGTTTCTAAGTCGTTTTAAATTCTTACTTAAAGATGAGGATAATATCTATTTTAATTATATAATTATTATTAATATTCTCTATATTAACTATAATCTAATTCTTTAAATTATTAATAATAAAAAATCTTTTTAAATTACTCGCTAGCTAATAAATATAATTATCTCTTATATATAAGATATACTTAGACTATATTAGATATATATATATATTAAATCTTTAAATATTATTATTTATAATACTAGAACTAACTTTAATAATATTAAATTTAAATAAAAAACTAGAACTCTAAATGTTTAAATAAAATATATATTAGTTGAAATTACTAATTCTATTAATTTAATAGAACGATATTATACTTTATTAAGATAAATTTATTTAATAATTACTAAGATATTAAGAAGAAGATTTATTTAGAAATAGCTATTAAGACTATTAACGATATAATCGAATATAATAGTTTTATTTCTATATTACCAGTTTTTAAAATCTTCTCTTATATTATAAATAATAATATATTAACTTTATTTACTATTAAGAGAATAAAAGCTATTAATATAGTAATAATTAAAATAATAAAACTTTACGCTAAAAGATAAAATAATAATACTCTATATTAGCGAAACGATTTTTAAATTATAAGAATATATAATACTTTAATTAATTCTTCGATATTAGTCTAGAAAACGTATTAAAAGAAATAAACTAAATCGTATAAATTACTAATTACTTCTCGAAAGATATATATTATTAAATTATTAAATAATTCTATTAATTTTCGAGTTATTATTATTAAATTATATTTAAAAAAATTAAATACTTTAATTAAGTCTTCTAAGTTTCTTAAATAAAAATCTTTAGATTTAGATAATACTTAATACGATAATAATAATAATTAAGATTATTAAAAAAAAATTTTAGAACGCTTTACTATATTATAACCCTCCTCGATATTAATTTATTTTTATTTATTTTTAAAATTTAACTAATATTACTATTTATATATCTAAATTTATATTATTTTTATTTAATTTTTAAATATTCTAATTAAAAGAACTTAATAAACTATTTAAAAAGAATATATTTAAGATTATAAAGATTAAAGATATCTTTATAGAAGTATAGATATTTAATAATTATTTTATAAATTAAGTTAAGAATAAGAATATTAAGAAAGTCTTCGAGAAGTTATAATTAGTAATATAAGTATTTAATAACTCGAAGAAGTATAGAATTCTTATTTAGACTTTTATTATTTAATTAGATAGTTAATAACTTATTATCGCTCTATTACTAACTATTCTATAGCTATCTTTATATTTACGCGATATTATTTAGATATATATATAATCTCGATTTAAATTAGATAAAATATCTTTATTTTAATCTTAATTAAAATAGAATTATTATCGAGAATAATACTTTATATTATTCTCTCTCTTTATAGAATTACTAAGTTCGATATTTATTAGTTTTAAATATATTATAAATATTATATAAAGAAGCTAAGAATAATTCTATTTATATTCGATATTTATTTATTATTAGTATATATAATAGAATAAGATAGAGCTAAGCTTGAAAACCTTGAATTTATATATATAGTTAATTATTAATTCGAGTTCGCTACGCTTTTTAATTAGACCGACTAAGTTAGCTCGATAGCTCTCCCGCGTTTCTCTTATTAAAAATTTATATATAGAAGTTTTACACTTTAAAGTACTCAGCTTACGATATATATAGTTACTTCATAATTCCTTAAATTATAGAGCTCGCTTTACGCTTTCTAACGCTGTAAAAATTATGAAGTTTAATCTACTATTAGTGAATTAAATGAATATTTAAATATAGTAGTTATGATAGTTATATCAGACGCGTCCGAAATCGAATAATAATCCTTTCACCTATTTATTATTCTTTTATTATTCTATTAATTCTACTAATTCTATTAATTCCATTAATATAAATATAATCGTCTTCGATACCCCTCGCCTAATTAGAGCCCCTTACTAACGTCCTTAGATTATTTCTCGGCGAATTCGCTATTGCTAATAATCGAGGCCGTAAGTAAGTCTAATAGCTATTTATTACTACTTATAAACGCGTTAAAAGGCCCTTAAAAAAAGCTTAAATAAATACGTCCTTCTTTATATACTTCTCTTAAGCCAGCGGTAGATGGGTTAAACTAATATTTAAATATTATAATCACACCAAACGCGTCCGGACGTTATATGCTCTTCACGATTTTATATCAAATTATTACTTAGTAAGCGGAGAACATCACTGTAACTTGGCCTGTTATCCTCACTGTATTAAGGAGTAAGAGGAGGAACTATAATAGGCAAATGCGGAGAACACTGCGGAGAAACCAAGCGGTAATAAGGCCACCATCGTCAAGAACACGGCTCAGCTCTCCAAGATCCTATATTATATTAATCATCCACTCAATTAGGTAGCTACTCAGCTAGCCACTCAGTCTAATACTCTATAAGAGGAGAAGCAAGAGAAGAAACTATAACAGGCAAATGCGGAGAATACTACGGAGAAATCAAGCGGCAATAAGGCCACCATCGTCAAGAACACGGCTCAGCTCTCCAAGATCCCACGTTATATACTCTCTACGGTTCCACATCAAATCATCACTCAGTAAGCGAAGAACACCACTGCAACTTAGCCGTTCTATATCAAATCATCACTCAGTAAGCGAAGAATATCACTACAACTTGGCCTATCATCCCTACTATATTAAGAAGTAAGAGGAGGATCTATAATAGGCGAATACGGAGAATACTACGGAGAACATTACGAAGATAATCATTAGCAGCAGTAATATAATAGGCCTACTCTCCACGATCTCACATTAACTCGATACTTAGTAAGAGAAGGAATTACTATAGTAGATAAATGCGGAGAATATTACGGAGACAGTTATTAGCAGCAGTAACACAATAGATCTACTCTCTACGATCTTATACTAATTCACTTAGCTAATATAAGAGAAATCACTATAATAGACGAATACGGAGAATATTACGGAGAAACTAAGTGATAATAAGATCTCTAGCACTAAGTACGATTCCATATCAAATCATCACTTAATAAGCGAAGAATACTACTACAATTTAGTTTATTATCTCTACTACATTAAGAAGTAAGAGGAGAAACTATAATAGATAAATGCGGAGAATACTGCGGAGAATACTATAAAGAATACTGCGGAGAAACTAAGCGGTAATAAGGCCTCTAGCATTAAGAATATGGCTTAGCTCTTTAAAATCCCATATTATATACTTTCTATGATTCTATATTAAATCATCACTTAGTAAGCGGAGAATATTATTATAATTTAGTCTATTATCCCCACTATATTAAGAAGTAAGAGAAGGAACTATAATAGGTAAATGTGGAGAATACTACGGAGAAACTAAGTGGCAATAAGACTATCATCGTTAAGAATACGGCTTAGCTCTCCAAGATCTTATCTTATATACTCTCTACGATTCTATATCAAATTATTACTTCGAAACGATATATATTTGAACGAATTGAAATCGTCCGATATCTTACTCTAATAGCTATTTTATTATTCGAAAGATTTTACTGCGGTAGAAGATAATATGGAATTCACACCACTAATTAATATGTTATCTCCATTTCTTTCCGATATTTCGATACTTCTTACTATAAGAATATGGCCTTTCTCTATTTTTTATAGGCAATTATTACGGATTAATTCTCTACACTCGATATACCTTTCTAATTAGGCCTTAGCGCGCCTCTCTACGTATATATATATCTATATATAGATTAAAAACGCATAGCAAGCGATTAGAGTTCGATTTAACTTAGAAAAATTCAACTTCATAAATTTAATTTATAGGTCTTTACTTATTTAATAATAATATAATTATTATTATTAGTCTATAAACTAATAACTCTCTTATTATTAATATTATCGAGTTTATAAATATAAAATTATAAGAATTATATATCGCTAGACTATTAACTAAGTTATATAAAAGACTTATTTTAAAATAGCCTCTCGAATTTAATAAATTTATTATTACTTTTAAAGATAATATAAGAATTAATTAGCTTAGATAAGCGAAGAAGATTTAATTATTTATAAAATTATTTATAAAAG